>NW_022103899.1:6797369-6848499 GCF_000313985.2 Echinops telfairi | reverse complement strand
AAAAAAAAAAAAAGAAAATACCAAGGGCTCAAGTAGAAAGAAAATGTTTTGAAAATGATGGCAACAAATGTACAAATGTGCTTGACACAATGGATGGATACATAGATTGTGATAAGGGTTGTATGAGCCCCCAATAAAATGATTTATTAAAAAAAAAAAGCGTCCCAGTGGCTCCCAACCCTCTTCAGTATTTGTTTTTCGAATTGGGCTATTGTTGTGGGTATAAAGTGCTCTCTCATCTTTTTGATTTGTATCTGCTGGTAGGGTAGTAATTGTGAGCATGTCCTCATGATTTTGTTAGCCATTTCAGTGTAATCCCATGTGAATTGTCTGTTAATGTCCATTGCCCACCTTTTAATTTGTTTGTTTGTATTTTTGTGTTTAGGTGTTGTTGAATTCTATGTATATTAGAAACCTAAAAAGCTCACCGCCATCAGGTTGATGCCAACACCTTGTCCGCTGTGTCATCACTAGAGATCTGTCCCAATCCATGGGCTCTTCTTTTACTCTTTTGAGCTGCATTAGTGTTTTATTTTTAATAGGTCCCAGTCATCTATTTTGCCTCCCACTGTGTGTGTTTCCTTTATTACATTCGGTAGTCTGTATATACCCTGCATTAGGGTCCTTAAGTTTGTTAATGTCCTCACTGATGATCCTCATAGTTTGGGTTTATAGTTAGGTTTCTAATCCATCTTGAGTTCATTTTTTGTGCACGGAGGAGGTATGCATCCTGCTTCCTTCTTCTGTAGGTGGAGATCACATTTTTCCAGCACCATTTGTTACAGAAGATTTTTGGTTTAATTTGGCAAGATATTTGACTATAGAGTTCTAGACTACACTAGAGGTCAAATGTCAGATGAAGGAGAAGCTGATATTTAACCATACTGGTTGGGTAAAGATTTGGTACTGCTGATATGATAAAATATTCACATACACATTTTTGACACTTTGCAGAATGAACTGTGATTAGTCTGATAGGGTAGAGATGTCTCTATTTTTAAAAATTAATTGGGATTTTACACATAAATCATATCATTCCATACATTCATCCTGTCAAGTAGAATGCATAATTGCTACCACAATCAGTTTCCAAACATTCCTTTCCTACATGGGCTCCTTCCTAGATATCCTCTTTCGTTTACTGCCAACCCCACCTCTGTCCTCCCCTCCCCCAGAGCCCCTCTACTCATTTTTTGGTATCTTTTGACAGAGAGAAAGGCACTCTGGTGGTACAGTGGTTAAGACATTCAACTACTAACTCAAAAACTGGCAGTTCTCTCCGTTTCTGCTCTTTGGGAGAAAGACCTGGCGGTTTGCTTTGGTAAGAATTACAGTTTGGAATCACTGGGGGTGGGGCTGGGGTGGAGGAGGGTGGGCAGTTCTACTGTGTCTTTACAGGGTGGCCATGAGTCACAATCAACTTGATGGCAATGGGTTTTGATTTGGGTTCTTTCGGTTATACCTGGGCTCCTATTTTCTTCACAGATAATCCAGTTTACTCTAATTCATCTCTCTCTCTCTCTCTCTCTCTCTCTCTCTCTCTCTCTCTCACACACACACGCACACGCACACGCACACGCACACGCACACGCACACTGTCAATTAAATCAGACAATGCCTTGAAAAGCAATGGGTAACTGGATGAAAGTTTTTGAGAGCACTAAGAGGTTAAGTATTTGGCCATTAACTGAAAGATGCGTGGTTGGAACTCCCCAACAGATCTATAGGGGAGAAGAAATGGTAATCTGCTTTCATAAAGATTTTAACCTGGGAAACGTTATAGGACAGTTTTACTAAGAGTCACAATTGACCTAAGAACACGCCACAAGGGGACTATCAATAGGTATCATATTACAGGAAACTATTAAAATTCATCTTTACTTAACTTTCTCCTTAAGTCCTCACCCTTAGAGGGACATGTTCCCCTCCCCCCCTTGTTTTTCTTTTCTCCACGATAACCTCTATTTTTCCTGTTACACATTCTTTTTGGTACGTCTGTTATTCCCTACTTCTCTCTCAATTCCACTTTCTATCTTCCTCTATAAACACCTTTTTGATTTCTTCTTTGCTTCCCACACTCACTTTGTTGTTGAACAAACATATGTAGTTATCTAGCTTGTAAAATTCTATATCTGAATAGATAACTTCCTGCACCATCACCAGTTCTGAATGACATAATGGAGAGCTATATTTGAACAACTAACAGTCTTTATTTCACAAATCGAAGGGGAGATGACAAACTCTTGACTTTTAATGCTTTGATCCCTTCTATCACACTTATTTCTGATTATTATAGGCACCTGATGTATCATATATAGATACCATATTGAGATTTATAGAGTTGACTAAACATTTATAGCTTAAATAGATTTATATTCAAACATGACTACACATTATTTACATACCAAATTCACAATATATTGTTTAGTTAGTTGTTTTAAAGTAGATAGACCCTGAGATTTTAGCAACCTTCTCAAAATCACCAGATGCAATTAGTTGTGACACTCAAGAGACTATTCATGGCATGTATTAATTTGTTTTTGGTCATGGCGTCTTAGATGATGGATTATCATGCTAAATTTCTACCTTCCACAAGTCAGAGCTTCACATATTTCTAAACAGAGCTTTGGGGCTACTGTCAGGCAAGCTGTGGATCATGACTATGGATCTGCATAACCCTTGTCAAGTACATCTGTCTGGAGGGGGCTGCTGTCCACTTGGAACATGGTTAAAATACATTTCCACCCAACTCCCAACCCAGAAATAATCACAAAACCAGGGAAAACGAGTAACGTTCGTAAGTATTATAAGAGAGTATTAGTAGAATTTTGCAATAAGTATCTTTGAAGTGTCTGTTATTGTTTTATTGTTAAGGTTTGTGTCAGGGAGTGTGCACAAGCAAATGTATTGAAGAAAGCTAATGGTGCCCGATTATCAAAAGACATAGTGTTTGGGGTCTTAAGGCTTGAAGATAAGCAAGCAGTCATCTCGCTGAGAAGCAAGAAAGCCCACATGGAAGAAGCACACCAGCCTGTGAGATCATGAGGTGTCAATGGAATCAGTTATCAGGCATCAAAGAACAAAAAAAATCATATCATTCTGAATGAGGGGGCATGTGGAGTGGAGACCCAAAGCCTATCTGTAGGCAACTGGACATCCCCTTACAGAAGGGTCATGGGGAGGAGACGAGCTAGTCAGGGTGCAGTATAGTACTGATGAAACATACAACTTTCCTCTAGCTCTTTAATGCTTCCTCCCCACCACTATCATGATCCCAATTCTACCTTACAAATCTGGCTAGACCAGAGGATATACACTGGTACAGATAAGAACTGGAAACACAGGGAATCCAGGACAAATAAACCCGTCAGGACCAATAATGAGAGTAGCGATACCAGGAGGGTAAGGGAAAGGTGGGGTAGAAAGGGGGAACCAATCACAAGGATGTACATATAACCCCCTCCCTGGGGGATGGACAATAGAAAAGTGGGTAAAGGGAGACGTCGGACAGTGTAAGACATGACAAAATAATAATTTGTAAATTATCAAAGGTTCATGAAGGAAGGGGGCCAGGGAGGGATGGGCAAAAATGAGGAGCTGATACTAAGGGCTCAAGTAGAAAGCAAAAGTTTTGAGAATGATGATGGCAACAAATGTACAAATGTGCTTGACACAATGGATGGATATAGGAATTGTGATAAGAGCTGTATGAGCCCCCAATAAAATGATTTAAAAAATAAAAAATAAATGATATCCCCTTGAACTATGTGTCCACTAGCTGGGTCATGATGTACTTCAGAAGTTTTGTAATGGTCCCCATTGCCTGAGTTGATGTGATAAACCCAGAAGTTGTTAAAGGATCCAGAGTGGAGTAGCTCAGCCAGAATGCTCTCAGAAGGGACACTGATGACACTTCATCTCATGTACTTTGCACACGTTACCAGAAGCCACTGATTCCTGGAGAAGGACAGCATGTTTGGTACCAGAGGGGATCCCTGGGAGGCAGAAGGCCCTCTAGGAGATAGACTGACACAGAAACTCTGACCATGGGCTGATGTAACAATTGTGAGCAAGGCACGGGACCAGGCAGCGTTTCCTTCTGTTTTATGTTAGCTTGCTAGAGACTCAACAACACTTAACAACAACTGCAAAAAGAAGCTACCACAAAGACTTAGGGAGAAGGAAGAAAGATAGAAAATTAGAAGACGGGATCTCCCACAAGGCTGACATTCACATCTCTGAGGAGCGAGTGTAACAACTTGCCCCATTCTGTGCTGATGAAGAAGTAGTAGGGAGTCACTTGCTGTTTCAGAATGGAGAGAAGTGCCACCACTGGACTCGGCTCCTGGACTTGATCAACACCGCATGAAAAACCTTCCTTTCATCCTCCATCTCCCTCTATTGTCGTGGCCTAGCATTCGGCCAGCCGGCAACGAGGCCCAGGTTTAATATCACAGTGCAAAACAAAAAGGACATGTGTGAAACTGAGAGATAATTAAATCAATAACTGGCACAGCCCCATTAAAGAAAGTGCTAAGTACTATTATCTCACTTTTAGCACTTTCAATTGGACACATAATAGCTCTAATAATAATAATATCAACAAAGTATAAATCAAATGCTCTGAACTTTTAGTAAGTTTTATGTGATGTATGTTTAGCAGAGGGTTTTTGTTTAAATAAATCATTTTATTGGGGGTTCTTACAGCTTTTATAACAATCCATACACCAATTGCATCAACGACATTTGTACATATGTTGCCATCATCATTTTCAAAATATTTTCTTTCTATATAAGCCCTTAGTATTAGATCCTCATTTTCCCTCCTTCTCCCACCCTCCCACACTTGTGAAAGCCTTGATAAATTATAAATTTTTTTCTCATATTTTACACTGGCCTCTGTCTCCCTAAAGAAGAGGTTTTTAATTAGCTCCTGTTCTTTAATCTACATCATAAAATCAAAGAATGTGGCTATGGAAAAATTCTTCATAGATCACCTTGACTCTTCAGCTCGTGTCTATGGGAGTTTTGGTGAGGATTCACTACGGGCCCTCTGTTTGAAATCTTCAGGCAATCCGTTCACTAGCTGATATGAATTTTCTTATCTAGAAAGTTCTGATTTTAAGGACATTTCCTCCCATCTTGTGTCAAACCTTACTTCTAAATTGCCTCCCATTGGTTTTCATTCGGCCATCCAGAATGTACTAAGAACTCTGCATTACCATTAGCACAGCCCTTCGAACAGCTGAGGAACGTGCTACCTCGTCACGGCACTCTGCAAGCGCTCCTCCGCTGGCAAGGTTTCGTAGCCCCCTCGCCCTGGTGACTGTGCCCCTGAACCTCGTTCTTCCTTTATGCTCCAGGCACAGTGGACACATGTCCTTGACAACCGAGGTACTACATTTCCATTAGTATGGCCTCAGATGGCCAGCATTTCCAACATTTGTATTGCATCTCCTTTTCTTGTAATCCCCCAAAAGTTGTATTACAGCATTTGTACCACTTCCTCATCCTTTGTCAGTAAAATAATAAGAAAAAAAAAATCCTCAGTTTCTCTTTCTTTAAAATTTTTTTCCACTTAAATCATTTTATGGGGGGCTCATACAGCTCTTATCACAATCCACACAACCTGCCCAACAGGCCGGTGGGGACTTTGGTGCGGAAGCTCTGTTTCTCATCCCAAGTCTTTACCATGGAGCCTTAGAATGCAGCAATGGCAGTTTTCATCTCTGACTACAAAGCTGAAAATGAAAGTTGGATATTAAACTAAATGTCTTCTTAATTACTCCTCAAGGGGAGTTTTTGACATATTTATTTCCTCTGTATTACCTAGTACAACATGAAATGTGCCAAGAGAGAGGTGATCTTTACAAAGCAGCATTTTCTAATGGGCATTACTTCCTTTGTGTTATTTATTCTGGGGTCCAGAGTCTTGCTTCCAGTTATTAGAAAAGGGTCAAGAAGCCTTGGAATTTATCTTTAATGAGTAACTGGAAGGATTTTTTAAAAACTCGGCGTTTTATCAAGGCAAGAAAAGGATTTGCCTGAAATGTGTTTTAATATATAAGTATTATATAAATGAGTGAAATCATCATTTTACTGCACAATAACATAAGGACATGCAGCAATCTGGCCTGCTTTACCCTTTACCTAGACTGCTCTCCCCCTGTTGTCTAATTATCCCGTAGCCTTCAAGTTTACTTGCATTCCACCTTTGAATGAGGCCAAGCGTGAACAAACTGTTTAATACAGTGCACAGTCCCTTCTGCCTTTCTGAACTCCCACCTTCCCCACTCGATTATTTCTTTTTTCTTTAGGACACAGAACTTTCTAACATACTATATCATTTACTTATTGATTTAGCATAATGCTCAATGCCAATCTTTTCTACGCTTCCACTTCCTAGAGGCCTTTATCTCCTCATCTCCTCTGTTCACTGATGTTACACAAGCACCGGCAAGAGCGTCTTGTCCTAAACGATGCTCTATACACAGTTGTTGATTTGATGCCGCCGACTTTTAGTTCCTTCTTACAAATTAGTGGGGATTGTTGCAGACAAGGGATTACTCTTTATTCGGGTGGATCAGGTTTTCTTTTCTTCCCAGTTGTAGCTTCTTGGCTGCGCTCTCCATGCTAGTTTTACGCACACAGACTGCCACCATATTGACATTTCACGGTCTGGACCCATTCGCAAGCCCTTTAAATGTAAACTGAGCTCGCCCTAAACGTGTTCTGCCAAATGCACACTGCTGTCTTTCCTCACGGGATAGCTTCTTCTAAGCAAATCAGCCCCATCCTCAGTCTTCTCTGTGCACTTTTGTCCTTGTTTTGTGGACAAGAATGGAGAAGGGTATGCTTTCTGGTGCTCTCCTATGGTGACACAGTCACTTCCTAACTACAAGCACTAACTACAAGTACTGGGCGACTTCTGTATACTACCTTTCTGCAAACATTACTGTTTAACCATCTCCCATCTGTGTTCTGACGAATACCCTCAACTACTCTGTATAAAATCCTTCTTCCCCACCAGGCACGCAGATGACATCCCCATCTTTCAATTATCAACTTAAATGTTAATTCCCCAAAGAAACTTTCTCGCATCATTGATGGTAGGTAATTACCCTTTATCCAAATACACTGTGCTCCAGTTATTTTCTTCATAGTGCATCCCCCCCAGCCCCTCTAGATTGATAGTCTGTCTCTTCCACAGGATTGTATACGACATTATTTTTCTATGTTATGTACTTGTATAATGAATAAGAGAAGATGGCATAACCTAACACGGCATAACCTAGTACAACATATTGCCTGTCTCTCCCGCTGGACTTCAATCTTCAATAGCTCTTTATACCCATGCCTACTATAGTAGGAAGGAGCCTTGGTGGTGTAGTGGTTATGAGTTGGGCAATGATCTGTATGGTTGGTAGTTCGAAACCACTAGCAATTCCTCTGGAGAAAGACTGGGTTTTCAACTCCCGTAAGCAGTTACAGTGTCAGAACCCCACAGAGGGTCACTCAGAATCAGCATTCACTCAAGTGCAGTGCGTATAGTAACAGAGCCGTTGCTTGAAAAATAGTTCCTAAAATCACAAATGAGGGCATACTGACTAGTTTGTGATACCTATTCAATACATATGATGGATAGACTTAAATTGTTGCTAATTGAGATCTGAGCTTGTATCTCCTAAACACGTTGGTGCTACATATCTCAATCTTTCTTCTAGTTAAGAACATATTACTAGATACTTTCTTGATTAGAAGCCTAGGTTAGGTAGGGCCCATTTAGCAGCCAGTATTGACAAACAATTCTAGTTGTTTATAATCATATTTACTGTCTTTACTAAAATGTGGCCATAGAAATTTTATGAGGGCTATCATCAGATATCTATGGGATATATATTTTAAATATTTTACTATACATAGAAAGAAAATTCTACCCTATACATACTTGAGTGATTAAATGTGAGCATATTCTAGGCAAAACCTTTCTTGTACATATAAATATTAGAAGTATCCACAAATTCAAGAACATTAAAAGTATATAATCCACTCCACCACCTATCATAGGAGATACAAATTTCACAATTTATATTTATATAAAATAAAAATAATAAATTATGGTGTCTGTATATGCCTTATCTCATTTATCCACAAGCAATTCCATGAACCATATTCTTTTACCCTCCCTCTCTCCCCCTCATTTTACAGGTGAAAGGACAAAAGTTTAGTGGTTCAATAACTTGCCAAAGTCATCCATTTCAGAAGTACTAGACTTGTGATTGCACTATGGTTCTTAACCTCTTTGCCCTTCCCGCCCAAATGACCATTCTGATGATCTTGACATCATTGCTCATGAAAGTAAGAACATATAGTAGGCACAAAGCAAGAAAGGAATAAACGAGTTAGGACAGAATATTACTGTTCGACTTTGTAGGAGTATGTAAAATGATAGTTATAATTCTCCAAATGAAAAAGGCAGTAAGATGACTTTTCCTAAATTTGAGAACAGTATCCAGGTTTACTTTTCGACATTTGAGTCAGGGTTGAGATATATGGAACAATGAAGAACAATCTTCGCTGGCTTATATTCATTGCCTTCTTTAGTACTGTGTATCTCCCACTTTGCACTCCTGTCAAGCAAAGGTTATAGAATGTCTATTCTGTAGCTCAAACACTGTGCAGAAAACACCCATATTAGTCGGTTTTCATGGAACTAATTCATTCTTATAGCTGTTCCCCTGAGGCTCTAAAGAGAAAACTAACATTGAAGATGGGGTTTCCAGGATAATTATATCTGACAGACAACCAAAAATGTAAGAAAGACATTGAAGAATTATAACAACTTGAAATCCAGAGCTAATACTCCATCAATTCCTACTGTGATTAGTAGAGTTTGACAGTTTTGGAAGCAAAAAATCCAAGCTATTTAAGTGATTTGTGTTTCATTTCAGCTTGCAAATGCTTATTTTTCCGTAGGAAGTTTCTAAGCCTTGACTTGATTGACAGCCAATTGTTTTTTATATAAGAGAAGCGAGAAGACAATGAGATACAGTACAGTGTTGTGCGTTTAAGGAGCAACCCCAGTAAGTAGGTTCTGATCTCACAGTCCACTTTGGCCAGAGGGATGAGCACGCTTCATGAGTGGCAGCCAGAGGCTCTTAGTATCTGGGACACCTCAGCAGATCAAGGAACATGACAACTTTAACTGATACCAGGACATCCATAGTTTAGGGAAAAACCGTGCTTCACCTTTTGTGGGTGGGGGGGAGGAGCAAAAGCAAAACTCACTGCAATCAAGTTGATGCCAACACACAGCAACATTATGGGACAGGGTAGAACCGTCACCATGAGTTTCTGAGACTCTGTTTACGGGGGTAGAAAATCCTGCTCTTCTGATGAGCAGCTGGTGTGTTCTAACTGTTGACCTTGATCACCAATTGGTTAACGAGGTCCCTAAGCTAGATAATGGCCTAAAGAAGAAGTTCTAAGAGCCTAAATAGGTAAAGCTCTAAATCAAAAGCTTATAAAGGAGGAGGAAGTTTTGAAAATGTTATCAGAAACTTGGAAGCTGCTCTGTTATTATCCTGCCAAGAGAGAAATTGAAACATAACCCCTCCCACTGCTACAATAAAACCTAGGGAAAAGCAGCACCAGACTGTAAACTGAGAGGGGCGGCCCCGAAAGTGGGCAAACTCAGTACCCATTTTGCAGAGTTATCTTCCAAACAGATCAAGACTAAAAATGGTATACATGAGGGCAGTGTCCTCTGATTTCCAGGGTGGGGTGTAGCATTGCTTATGAAAACAACTGTGGACAAGTTACCATAGTTCTTTTCATCTTAGACAAACAATGGGTTTTACTCTGGAGTGAATTTGGAACAATGTTGTCATTTAATGCATAGATTCCCAAACTTATTTGGCCTATTGCCCCCTTAAAAAACAAAACAACCCTAGCTCGGAACCTCTCTGGCAATGAGAAACTTTTGTACTCTACCCCATAGTCCAGCATAAAGTGCAGGCATCTGCTTTTGTAGCACCCACTACAACATTGCAGTGGTCCAAGGGCATGCTAGCTAGCAGGGTTGAACATGAAGCAGATAGGAATGGCATTGTGTATTTGATCATCAGGCAATGAAAGAAGATGCTATTGTGATCCCGTCACAGGCCCTGGCCTGTCCCAGGTGGCTGAAAGTTTCCCAGCATCCTAAAAAGAAGGGATTGATTAATTAGCCATGCCCAAACAAGCCTGCCTTTGAAGCTTATATGCTTCTTTAGTAAACATGTTGTTAGGTGCTATCAGATGGCTGTCATTCAAAAGACAGCATTCATCGGACCCTGTGTTCAATGGAATGAAACAGTGCCCCATCGACAGTCATCCTCACCTGGTTGCTATGTGTCAGCCCATTTCTGCAGTCCTGGTGTCGATCTAACTGGTTTAAAATCTTCCTCTTTTTCACTGAGCCACTCCTTTACCAAGTACGATGTCCTTCTTCAGGGACTTGTCCCTTCTGATCACTTGTTCAAAATACATGAGGCAAAATCTCCCCATTCTGACTTCGAAGGGGATTTGTTTGTTCTTCTGGCAGTCCATGGTATATATTCAATAGTCTGAATTCTAAGTAACCAATATTTCAAACGAATCGTGCTTTCCTTGTCCATTGCTCAGCATGGGAAGTGAAAAGACCATGGCTTGGGCCAGATGCACCGTAGTCCTCAAGTGATAGCTTTGCTCTGTAGCACTTTAAAAAGGGCAGCAGATTCGCCCAATGTACACATGGTTTGATTTCTTGACTGTTACGTCCATGAGTAGTGATTTTGGATCCAAGTAAAATTAAATCTTTGACAACTTCAATCTTTTGCCTGTTTACCAGGTTATAATCTCTGGGTCCAGTTGTGAGGATTTTGTTTCCTTTACACTGAGTTGTAATCCATACTGAAGGCTGTAGCCTTTCACATGTATCAGTGTGTGTCAAGTCCTCCTCACTTCCAGCAAGTAATGTTGTGTCATCTGTATATTGCAATTTGTTAAGGAGGCTTCCTCCAATCCCCATACCACATTATTCTTCATAAAGACCAGCATCTCAGATTACTGCTCTACATACAAATCTAGTAAGTATGGTGAAAGGATGCAACCTTGACACCTATCTTTTCTGATTTTAAATCATGCAGTATATAACCTAGCTCTCTTTGAAAGACTGACTCTTAGCTCATGTGCAAAGTAAACAATATGTAGTTCTTAATGTGCAGTATTTGGTTTACTTGTTTTCAGTGAATTTGTTATCTTTTTACAGTATAAGTTTCTGAGTCAAAAAATTCCAGGTTATTGTTTACAATACTGTGGTAGATATATAATCATTTGTCAATTTGGGGATTAAGAGTGTAGGGGTGGAGTCTAGCTTGTCAATCAGATCATAGCTAATGAGGCCTCTGTGTGGGCATGGTCTTCTAAGAATTCTGGGAAATCCGGTACTTCCTTCCTGGAGGTGGGAGACACTTCGCTCTCTGTCACACCCTGGGAGACATAGCAGCTGACAGGACACATGGACCCACCCTGTTGCAGCACTGGGTGCCGGAGAAGCCATGCAGAGACCCCTGCCAGCACTGAGATGTTTCCAATGCCACTGGATCCAAAGACTTTCTACCCACTGGCCTGCGATCTTCTACATTTGGCGTCATTGCATGTCTGAAGAGGACTTTATAGATTGGTATCGGACATATGCGCTAATATTGGATATATGGACTTGAGCTGGACTGGGCTGAGATGTTTTCTGGGATGTTCAATTGCTCTTGTATATAAACCTCTCCCTTATACACATATGTGTGTCCATGGATTTGTTTCTCTAGTCTACCCGGACTAACACAAATACCTAGAGGCAACACTATAAAGTATTGTCACATTAACAACTTTGGAAAGTTAAAGCCTTGTTAGCAATGGTGTCACTTGTTTTCTGTGGTGTGGATTCCAACTTCTGGTGACCACATAGCAGAATTGCCTGCATAGAGTTGCTCGCTTGTGATCCTCTGGGAACAGCTCACCAGGTCTTTTCTGGAGGGTCACACTGCTGACTTTTGCTTAGCTGTCAAGTGCTTACCATTGTGTCACCAGCACTCCTTGATGGACCTCCGAGTGGCAGGAGAAGTAGATGACCTGCTAAATACTGCAGAATAGTGCCAGGATAAGGCCTATTCCTCTCAGTCTGTCAAAGTTACACACGTGACTTCTCTGTCACTTAAATTATGAGTCAATGCTCTTGCTAAAGTAGGCAGAGGCAGCTGCTCTGCAGAATGTAAACTGAGCTGCAGTTGCTACACCACCTGTCTCGGACTGGGTAACAAAACACAACACTTTTGGGACAACGGAGAGTACAGCACTCAACTGGGGCCAGTGCAGGCATACATTTTCCTGCTTGAATATGATTTTATAAACAATTCCACAACATTACACAAGCATTTTCCCACGGGATTTTTGTCTTTCATTCTTTTGAGGAAGAAATTTAGTTTTGGAGCGTGGCATTTTCAGAAGCATTGGAATAGTACACGATCTGGCACATATACCAAATGTAAACAATTTTGTATTGTTTACATACTAAATTATGAAGCACATGTGTCTTGACTTCATTAGGAAAGCAGTTTCTTATAACTTTAGGAGGTATAGAGGCATTGCTGTTTGCATTTGGACGATTAGATTGTAAGAGAATTCTTCCAATCACCTCTCAGCAATCTCTCAACTGCAAACAGTGTTTTATTTACTAGAGCTGTAAGAATTAAAAGCCAAACAACTAATAATTGATGTGGCACTTCATACGTAGCATAAAGTGAATTCCTCATGGTTTGTCACCAAAAT
Source organism: Echinops telfairi (assembly GCF_000313985.2). NCBI lineage: Eukaryota > Metazoa > Chordata > Mammalia > Afrosoricida > Tenrecidae > Echinops > Echinops telfairi. The sequence continues at coordinate 6,835,656 of NW_022103899.1, read as the reverse complement.
AAAATAATACTGATAAATCTATCACCAAAGGGTCTCGGGATGGGAGAAATTGGGATAAGGACGGGATCTTTGAATAAGACTATATCAACAGCCAAAAGTGATGACTTTGGAAAAACAACAGTTGACTTTTCCATAAAGTGCCACTAACTCTAGACCCGCTTAAAAGGCATGTTGAATATTTTAGACCATTCAACATAAATTGCATGTTGAAAGGTGTATTTTGCCTTTAATATCTAATTGGTTGAAATGGCATACTCAGACAATGGTGGTTATTGGATAAATATTTCTAAGTGCTCTTTGGTTCTACGATAACTCAAAGCATGTTTTGCTTTTCATTAAAGAAAAACTATTATAAATTTCATTAAAGAAAAACCCATTGTAAATAGCGTTTTGCTAAAAATTGAATCCAACATGGAATCATAATGGGGTTCTAAAGGTTGAGGAATGTATTTCCTTATTAAATATCCATGGGAAGTCCTTGCTAGTTTGAACTACAGTTTGCAAATATATTTCTTTCTTGTTGTTCAACATTTGGAGAATAAAAGGAAATTGAGACCCAAAGAACATTTTAATTCATAGAGAATTAGCTGATTGTATTGTCCAGTAAAACAAATAACCCGAATGCATCTAGATAACCAGAAAGTGGCTACAAAGCAGCAGTGGGTTTTCAGCTCTATTTATTTGGAATTAAATCTATAGTTGTTATACATCATCCTACTTTTAGCCAACAGCATATAATCAATTTACATTGAGCTTACTTTGGTGTTCTGTTCTTTCATAATTCTCCATCAAGCGTCCTCTCACATATTTCTCTTTACAGTTCTCAATTAGGACTTAGGCTTGCCCCGGCAGTATTTCTAGTCAGTGTGATTAATAATATCCTTTAACATTCCTCAGTGAGGTTAGGCTAAGTTTAGTTTCCCTACAACAGGCAATCCCTAATGGTTTAATTACTTGCTCTTTCTAAACATCTAAACCTGTAGATTTATCCTTGTATCCTTCCTGGTGTGTACACACCTGCTGTTTGCTAAATGTTGTTAAGTTGATTCTGACCCACGATGACACCAGGTATGCAGAGTGGAACTGTACTTCACGGGGTTTGGTGGCACTGCGGGCCAGGTATTGGAATATTAACTGCAATGTTGTTGGCACCAATCCAGCAGCCTCCCAGTGGGAGAAAGATGAGGTTTTCTCTTTTCATGGCGATTCAGTCTCAGAATTCCTGGTTAGGATCCCCATGCGTTAGAAGTGATTGCATGGAAATGGGTTCAGTTCTTTCTGAAGTCGGTTGTCAGACTTTCCTTCTAAGGCACCTTTAGATCGAGTCAAACCTCTAACCATTTAATTGGTAATCCTGCCCTTAACCAGCACACAATGCCAGGCACATTCAGAAAATGCAATGCTGGGCTCAAATCAGCATCTTTCTCAGAAACAATAGGTACAGCTGGGTCGAGCCAGGAACTTCTGTTTTGGCTGAATGTGGAGCTGCTGCTTCTCCTTCACACCCTCCTCCTTTTTTGGTTCTCTGTTATTAAAAGCTGCTTACTGCAAAATGCCAGACACCTTGATAACCATGTCTTAGACTCAAGTGATGGTAGTTAATGGTAGGATTTTAGTTAGCTTTGTAGCTTTTTCTTTAAAGAGGGAAAGTTAAGAGAATGACAGGAGACAACCCTGGCACTGCTGAGGCCAGTCGTTCCCTCCTCCTCTATCCCCTTCCCTCTGACACTCTTACTTTCTGGCATTTGGCAGGGAAGCGCCAGGAATTTAGACATCAGGTGAAAGGCAATCCCCCTTCCTGCTCTGAATGGTCACTGTAAAAGAAACATATTCATAGTATTCATAGTTGTGAATCTGAATGCATTTTTAAAAGAAACATTTACTATTTTGATTTACTTCAAAGACCATTTTATCATGCTTTAACATTATGCCCCAACCAATCTAAATTCACTGAAATTGAGTCAATTCTGATTCATAGAATACTTAGAACAAGAGGTAGTTCTAACAAAACAAAGGACAATTTTTTTTTCTGGTTTCAAATCCGAAAAAATGTATGGAGACCCAATGCCCATCTCTAGACAACTGGACATACCTTGCAGAGGGGTAGTGGGGAGATGAGTCACTTAGGGTACAGTATAGCAATAATGAAACCCACAACCTTCCTCTGGTTCTTAAATGCTTCCTCCCCCCAACTACCAGGACCCCAATATTGCCTTGCAGACCTGGTTAGACCAGATGAAGCACAGCGGGACAGATGGGAATCAGAAACGCAGGGAATCTAGGACAGATGAACCACTCAGGACCAGGGGTGACAGTGGCGATACCAGGAGGGAAAGGGGGTGAAGAAAGGGGGAATGGATCACAGGGAGCTATGTATAACCTACTCTCTGGGGGACGGGCAGCAGGGGGGTGGGTGAAGGGAGACGCTGGACAGTGTAATATGATACAATAATAATTTATGAATTATTAAGGGTACATGGGGGAGAAGGGAGGAGGAAGGGAAGGGGAGGGGGAAAAAAGGAAAATGAGCTGATTCCGGGAACCCAAGAGGCAAGCGAATTTTGGGAATAATGAGGGCAACAAATGTATAGATGTGTTTTATACAATTGATCTATGTATTGTGATGAATTGTATGAGCCCCAATAAATTGATTTAAAAAAAAAATAAAAAGAGACAGTAGCATTGCAATCATAAAAAAAAACAAAAAAAAACAGACAAAAAACAAACATACAAACAGAAAAACCCCAAACAACAGGACACCTCCAAAATCTAACAAGAATAACTATAAAAACCGCAATCAAAAAGAAAGCAGAAAATAATAAAAATACAACAGAACTTAGCAAATTTAAGTCGATCATAAGGGAGATAAAATATTAACCTAACTGCATCTGTAACAATCCACTTTCCAATGGATTCTGCAAGATAGAAGGCTGTTCACATCCCTGGTCCATGGACAGAGCGGATGTCACCAGGGCCTTCTCTCACTGCCACGGAGTGGATGCGGACTCATAACTCTCTCTACGACAGGGTAGAACTGCCCCTGAGCTTCCAAGACTGGAACTGCTCATGGGAGTAGAAAGTCTTTCTCTTGCAGAGTGGCTTCCTGGTGGTTTTGAACTGCAGATCTTGCGCATACAGCCAATGCCTAACCACTATGCCACTAGGAGCTGAATTCACATCTATTTCCGTCTTCACTTCTTTTTTGTTGCACTGAAACAGCTTTAAAATCAAATGCTAAGATATTACATTTTGACACACTACACCTGCCATGGAGTAGAGAGCTCCATCTTTCTCTCACGAAGTAGGTGGTGGTTTCCAAATGTTGAACTTTCTGTGAACAGCCCGGTGCTTAATCCGCTCTACTGCCAGGACCCCATGGACTGACAGAATGGCTCTTCACTGGGCTCCAACAGTCATGATGGTGCAGATGGCGCGGGAATGGACTCCAGTTCCGTTCTGTTGCCCAGAGAGTCGCTGAGAGTTGGAACTGACTTGGCAGTGCTAAATAACACCTTGAATGGAAAAAGCAGATAGATCCCGGCTTTATGCTTCCCGGAGTGTTTTTACCATAATTTATTAACTAAAAAATTTGAGTAATTATTTTTTACTATAAAATATTTATATTTAGATAATTAATACTCCATCCACACTTTCTGATATCCATTCCCCTTGTAGTACAACTTATAAAATATTTTCTTAGAACAGATTATAACTTCTAAAATTTTATTATAAGATGCTATAAAATCAGTTCTGACTCATAGCTGTATTGCAAAGCACTGTCACACTGCTAGGTCCTGCGCCATCCTCACAATTGCTCTTCTGTTTGAGCGCCTTGTTGCAGATACTGTGTCAATCCTTCTGTCCACGGTCTTCCTCTTTTTCACTGCCCCTCAACTTCACCCCGCTTGATCTTCTTCGCCAGAGACTGGTCTCTCCAAAGTACACGAGACTAAGTCTTGCCACCCTTGCTTTTAAGGAGCATTCTGGTTGTACTTCTTCCAAGAAGGACTTTCAATATCTTTGCCAGCACAGTAATTCAAGTAATTCGATTCTTCTTTGGTGTTCTGTAGTCAATGTCCAACTCTCACAATCGTATGAGACAACTGAAAATACCATGGCTTGGGTCAGGAGCACCTAAGTCTTCAGTCATTTCCTTGCTTTGCAACACTTCAAAGAGGTCTTGTGCGCAGATTTATGCAGTACAATGCCCCATTTGATTGCTTGACTGCTGCTTTCATGGGCATTCATTGTGGATCCAAGCAAGACAAAATCCTTCATAACTTCAACTTTTCCTCCACTTATCACGAGGTTACTTATCAGTCCAGGTATGAGGATTTTGGTCTCATTTACATTGAGTTGCAATCTCTACTGAAGGCTGCAATCCTTGATCTTCATCAGCAAGGGCTTCAATTCCTCCTCAATTTCTGCATCAAGGTGGTGTCATCTGCATATCGCAGGTTGATAATCAGAAAAAATGGATAAAAAATTGAAGTTGTCAAGGATTTAATGTTTCTTGAAGCCACAAGCAATGCCTTTGGAAGCAGCCGTCAAGAGATCGAATGGCATATTTCACGGGGCAAATCTGAGGGAAAGGCCTTGTGCTCTTTGTCCTTGCCCTTATGTCTGAATTGCCTCTTCTCGATGTCTGGCAAGCACCTTTCATCTGGGTCTTCTACTGACCAATACCTTGGGATTTGTTTTACTCTTATGTTGTATTCTTTTAAAAAATATTATTTGATAATTATGGAAAAATATACACAACAAAACAATCTCCAATTCAACAGCTTCTACACATGTATAATTGAGTGCCACTGATTATACTCTTTGTGCGGTGCAAACATCATTGAGATCTTTTCCCAAATTGTTCTACCACCATTCACATAAATCCACGGGAACCATTGGTTAACTTTAGTTTCTTTCTTTCTTTTAGTAGTTTGTTGAGGCTATGATTGTCTAAAATGGTTTTTCATTATACTCCCTCCTTAGCTTGATAGTTTTGCTGGGCATAGATTTGTAGGCTGGAGACCATTTCTTTTATATAATTTTGATGGTACTTCATTGTTGCTTTGAGAACTATCACAGTATTCTGAATCCTTATTACTTGGATGTGCCTCCACCAGCTTGGTTTCTTCCCTTTTGGCCCCGAGGCTTCATCTGGAGACTCTCTCTTCCAGAATAAGCTGCCTTCTTGTGGGTTTGTTTTTACTCAAGGCATTGGGCACTTTCTGTGCTCTCAAAAGCTGAAAAATCACACACTTTAATTATAGAAAACCTTTCTGGTAATATTTTACTAACATTTCTTTTTCCCTTTACTCTTTAGGGTTTTTTTTGCTTATACTATTTTTGTTTCATTAATACTCATCTTGTACACCCAGGAATAATTATCTTATTAAAAACTTGTTTTAATACTTTTCTTGTTTTGTGCTATTTTCCCTACTATATTGCTGATTTTATAGTTTATTTTGTTATTGTTGAGAGTATAGACAACAAAGCACACACCAACTCAAACACTTCTACATGTACAGGTCGGTGACATTGATGCCGTTCTTTAAACTATGCAACCACTTTCACCTTCTTATACCGGTGTTCCTCCCTCCTTATCAGAAATGCACTCTTGCCAGGGTCCCTGTGAAATCTTTGGGGTTGCTGTTGTCTTATGGATCCTGTTTAAGTTAGAATAATGCTCAAACACAGGTTTTTGTTGTTTTTGTTAACTGCTTAAGCTATAGTTTGATTAGAAGAAGACTTCAGGGGATATTTTTGGTATAAGTTTTCAAGGTGATATCTGGGTCTCTGTTTCATTTTACTTTACTGGCACGTTCCTTAGCTTCATCTTCTATGGGTGATAAACTCAGTGGTAATATTTTAAATTGTCAAGAGCTCTTTATTTTTCTCTGATTGCCCTTGTGCATTGTAAAAAAGTGGCATTCTTTCCTTGTTTTACGAATATCATATCTTTTATCTCTCTGAAGATACTTATAGTTCTTTGAAATTTTCTTCTCCCAACACAGTCTTTACTTTTCCAGTTTCCTTTCATTTGCCAATTTCTTTATTTTGGTCTGATTTTATAAGTTATATTCCCTTTATTTTTATCTCTTGACCTTGGCGTGACCATATTTACAAGTGAGGTACCCCCCAAAATAAACAGCAATGTGTGTGCAATGACAAAAGTTGCTAGCTGATGGGTTCTATATTTGAGATGGGATAGGACAGGCCATTTCTTTGCCGACCCTAATAGTCAGTGTTGATAGGTGTTTGGGTTTTACCCCCCTGGGCTTTTCAGCGTCTTCAGGGAGGGATGATTGACGGCTCTCCTCCTTGGACCAGACGGCGCGATGTCGCGAGCAGCCAGCGCTCTCTGATCTGAGGGAAAGCAGCAGACTATCGTCACTGTCATGCACAGAATTTCATTTGCTCCTTCGCTTTTCATCGTAAATTATCTCCTCATTTACAGTTTTCTTCAAACTGTCGTTCTTATATCGTTGTCCCCCAGGAGAGTTTCTCTGCTTTGACATCTCAAAATAGTAAACCACCTATCTTTATAATGGTCTGGTGGCCAGGCAAGAGAAACGGGGACTAATTAATCGTTACACAGACTTTCAGTCCATCTAATTGCCTACAGTCTCCTTTCACACCCCTGTGACCTGATGTCACAGAAACCCGATGCGTCTCAGGGAGCCTCCATCTCCCTTTCCTACCCAGACGCCCAGTGGAAAGGAGAATCCTGAAAGCTAAGCCAGTTTCAAGATCCCGGATGATGTACAAGGTTGCGTGCTGGGCGGCTAACAGAAGGTCAGTGCTTCAAAACTACTAACCACTCTCCAGGGGAAAAATGAGGCTCTCTACTCCGCCAAAGGTTGACTGTCTCAGAAAACCCAAAGGGACGGTTTTTTTTTCTTCCCGGTCCGATAGGGCTGATGTGAGTCAGAATCGAGTCGATGGCAGTGAGTAGGACTAGTTTAAGCCGGTTATCACTTGCCCATCTACCCGACATTTTTTCTAAAGTTTACTGCGTTGCACTAAGAGTTATACATTCTTTCTTATTTTTTTTGTCTTTGCCCAATTATGCATTTTTACTGTCATTTTAGTGGCTTTCCAGGAGGGTACAGAGCTAGACGTCATGTTCAATCTATCATGGCTAGCTGTTCGTTTAACTCTGTCTTCCCTGATGCACATCTATCTGGTTGGCTCTGGAATTTCTAGAAATAAAGCGATTAGTAAAAAGGAGGGACTAAAGAAATTGTTAAATAAATCAGTAATGCAAAATTATTTGGGTGTCTGTACAGATGTAATTTAACTAAAACGCTCATCGAATTACAAAATTTCAGGAAGGGAATTTCTAAACAAAATTTATAAGACTGACTTTTGGAGACAAGTAGAACTTTGGGAGTGTAATGGTATAGTTTTATGATGATTAATTCTAAAATGAATCCTGCATTTTTACTTTATTGGTGGGCAACAAATGTTTCCTGTCTCTCTTTTTCTCTTAATGGAGGCAATTCACATCTTAAAGAGGATTCACAGATGTGCTAATGCCTTGGAAGATGATTAAGCAATCATTTGAACTGTATCTGTTATACTCAAGAAAATGATTGAAAGCATTACATTTGGGTGTCTTTATTTTCAAAATAATATTTCATTTCAATTTTGTCAATTTTTGGCAGTGTTTTCATATCATACTACTCCCATCGTTAGAAATTACAGTTGGATTACAATTAGATTTCCACCCCCCTCCAGCAGTTAGCAATGAAAAAAACAGCACAGAAAACATGAATATGGTCTTGCAGGAGAAGAAGGAAACAACATTTAAAAAGACACAAGTTGTACTTTTTTTTGGTAAAACATATACAGTCTATTTTTATGGGGGTGTTTTTGAAGTGACATATATAGATAACTTGTCAGGGTAAAATTTGGTTACTTGATCATTTTCATATGTTCTGTAAATCTTCAAAAAGCTACAACTGCATTGTGACAAAGTTAGCCCAGCACATGCCATGTTACTCTGCGCAACATATGGTCATTCCCAAAATCTGTCTCAGTGCCTTCACAAGAAGTGAGAGAGTGTCCCTGTGATGGAGCCAGGCGAGTCAATAAAAGTGATATCTTAACTTTTACTTACATTTATCTTTATTTCTTAAGGTTTAGGATATGACTGGGATAAGCTATTTAGTTGATTTTAAAGAATTTTCCTGGCTGTTGACCATGAAAATAATTATTAAGTAGCTTTATTTTGACAGCTGATTTTGATAAGTTAACTTCAGTTAAATTTTTCCTACTTTTTGTTATTTTGGAAGATTAATTTGTTCTGTCATTGGAGTTTGAATAAATTCTATTTGTTTAAGATGCATTTAAGAGAAATGAATGAAAGTTTTTGCTTTTAGTCATTTTAACTAAACTAAACTAAAAATCTTGTAAGTTTTTAACGTGGGATTAGACTGTAAGAACAATATGAAATCAAATCAGTTGTTGCACAAAATGAATTTTGTTTGTATTTACTATTATTAACATTTCATGAAAAGTTTTGTATATTTGACTGAATAATAAAATACTATCAATGTAAAAATTCTTCTTGTGGATTAAAATTTTCCTAGGAAGTGATATGAGAACCAGGCATTGTAAAAAATTATTCATTATTACATAAAGTTCCCAAGTTACCATTGACAAGACAGAAAGGGCTCCTTCATTCTTCTCTAACCTGCAAACTGCTCTAAATCCTAGAAAGAGAATGGAATACAGATAATTCTTGACTTAGACATACTTGATTGGGACAAACCACACCAAGTCTTCAGTATATCTGAAGATTGCTTCTTCAGAGGTATAGATTATGGAAAAATGCATTCAAGGGAATTGGAAAAAATTGCTGAGTTAAATGAGCATGCTACAAGCACTTGATTGGGATAATATGATGAAAGCAATTGGTGGGAAAACTGTCCATTATGCAAGAATTTAGAACTAGATGTCGAACAGCACATAGAACATAAAAAAGGGAAATGGAACAACATATCAACCTGTGTGATCACGGGGTGTCGAACGGATCACTGAAGACAAATGGGTGCATAAGCAAATGTGGTGAAGAAAGCTGATGGTGCCCGGCTATCAAAAAGTATAGCGTCTGGGGTCTTAAAGGCTTGAAGGTAATCAAGCGGCCATCAAGCTCAGAAGCAACAAAGCCCACATGGAAGAAGCACACCAGCCTATGCAACCACGAGGTGTCGAAGGGATCAGGTGTAAGGCATCATCAGAACAAAAAATCTCACCATAGTGAATGATGGGGGGAGTGCAGAGTGGAGATCCAAAGCCCATTAGTAGGCCACTGGAGATCCCCTTGCAGAGGGGTCTCGGGGAGGAGATGAGCCAGTCAGGGTGCGATGTAACAATGATGAGAAATACAACCTTCCTCTAGTTCCTAAAGGTTTCCTCCCCACTCCCACTACCATGACTCGAATTCTATCTTGCAAGACTGGCTAGACCAGAGGAGGTACACTGGTACAGATAGGAACTGAAAATACAGGGAATCCAGGATGGATGAGCCCTATAGGACCAGTGGTGTGAGTGGCAAAACAGGGAGGGTAAAGGGAGAATGGGTAGGAAAGAGGGAACCGATTACATGGAACTGTGTGTGACCTCCTCCCTGGGGGACAGACAACCAAAAAGTGGATGAAGGGAGAAGTCGGACAGGGCAAGATATGACAAAATACCCATTTATAAACTATCAAGGGCTCATGTGGGAGGGGGGAGCGGGGAGGTAGGGGAAAAATGAGGACCTAATGTCGGGGGTTTAAATGGAGAGAAAATGTTTTGAGAAATGATGTACAAATACGCTTTACACAATTGATGTGTGTATGGATTGGGATAACAGTTGTATGAGCCCCTAATAAAATGTTTAAAAAAAAAAAAAGGGAAATGGGCAGATCAGGTCTTAGTGGAATTTGAAGAGGAAACAATGGTGAAGAAGAAATAAATAATGGGGACAATGCAGGAGAGAAGTTGTCAAAAAGTTTTGCTAAGTGTTTTCTAAATTAAATCAGGGACTCCGGCTGCTTGACTACATGGATTCAAATACTGCTTTGCTACAGTCACAAGAAGCAAAGAGGTGTTACTACAAAACATATGAAACAATAAGAATAGGACCATACAAACAACCCTCACCAGTTTCCTGTCCTGAAACATTATTATATGCCCAAGGATAATTCAGATGACGATCCGGAAGCTTGCACAAGTGGAGTTGTTACTGCAACTGACAAATGCCCATGTTGTACAACAATCCTTCATTGATTTCAATGATTTCTGCGCTTTCTAAATGAACTTATGTATGTATTAGAAGCCCTGGTGGTGCTGTTGGCTGTGCATTGGGCTGCTAACCACAAGGTTGGTGATTCAAATCCATCAGCTTCTCCGAGGAGAAAGATGAGGCTGTCTGCTTCTGCGAGGATTTACAGGCTTGGAACCCTCTATACGGTTACTGTGAGGTGGAATTGACTGACAGCTGTGGCTTTGGTTTTGTATAGATGTGTTAAAATTTATCTTTGTGTTTATCTGTCATCTTTTCAACCTCCAAAGACAAAAATTAATTTATAAAGATGATGATAAAAGGCAACAATAATAAAAACAAACAAAAAAATATTTTATTTACATTAGAAACAACTTATAAGCTGTTGGAATAGAACTCGGTCCTAAGTCAGGGGCTATCTGTACATGAAAAACCTTGACACTGAATATCATTGGCTTCTAATTTGCTACTTCTCCACCAAAACTCCTTCCTAAAATAGAAGGCATATATGTAGTTCTCTGGGACAAATCACACTGTACTACTCTACTCTACTTTGTGTCTGACTACCTTGCCTTAACTCTTCCCATTGCACTTGAAGAAGCCCTAGAGGCACTACGGGTTAGCCACTGGAATGCTGAACTCAAGGTTGGTGCCTCAAACCCACCAGCGGATCCTAGGGAGAACAATAAGTTTGCTCACCGTGAGTCAGAATTGACTTCAATGGATTAGGGTGCTTTTGGTTTTCCCATTGTACTTTAATTTTAAATTGTGCTGTATCTGTTAAGAGAGGTCTACAGACTCCAAAATTTTCATTCATCCAACAAATATTGTATTGATACACACTATGTGTTGGGAATTGCTTTAGGTTGTGGGAGTACAGCAATGAACAAAACCAATAAAAAATCTAGGCTCTTCCATTCTTGTTATATTCTAACTTACATTCTATTGGGAGATATAAATTACATAGGCAGATGATCAAAATATATACTATGTTGAAAAAAATAAGTGCTAACAAAGAAGGAAAGAAAAAAAGTCAGGGAAGGGAGAATGATGGTTAAGTGATGGAGGTGCTACTAGTATTTTAGATGGAAAGAACCAGGGAGGAAACCAAATTCATTGTCATAGCTTCAATTTGACTTTTAGCAGCCTTAGAGGCAGGGTAGAGCTTCCCCGAAGGGTTTTCAAGGCCGTAATCTGTAAGGAAGCAGACTACCACACTTTTCTCCTATGGAGTGACTGATGGGTTCAAACAACCAACCTTTTGGTTCATGGCCAAGTGCTTAATCAGTGCACCACCAGGACTCTTTCAACTATAGATGACCTCACCACAAAGAAGTTCATCATTGAGTAAACCACGGCTGTGCATACACAAGGGCACGATGTGACTATTTGTAGGAAGAACAAGTCAGACAGGGGAAAACTGCTATTATTCATAGTGACACTTTTAGGGTGGAGTTGAATGGCTCCTGTGGGTTTCCAAGATTGCAAGTCTTTCAGGAAGTAGAAAGACTTCTCTTTCTCTAGATGGAGGTGAAAAAGTCCATCAAAGCAGAGGGTGTCTGCGGCTCACAGGCAGTGTGGCTGAAGAAGAGCGGACTTGCAGGTAAACAGTTGCAGGTGAGATCAGTCATGTGGGTGAGGGCAGATTATGGACACCATTGTTCTTCCTAGGAAGAACGTTGGCTTACCTGTGAAATGGGAAATCACTGCAAAGGTTTTCTATTTTTATCTAAATATTGTATTGAATTGTAGGTGAAAGTTTACACAGTAAACTTGTTTTCCTTTAAATTTTGAAATGTAAATAGTTCCATGCCATTGGTTACATTTTTTTACAATTGAAAAAATCAGTCTTTTCAGAATTTCCATTCTTGTTCGTTTTCCATTGATCTAGTTCTCTTCCTCTCCTTGTTTTCCCACCTTTGCTTTTGGGTAAATGTTCATCACCTCATATCTCTCTCATATAATTCACCTTTCCCAAATATTTTCTTTCTACTTTAGCCTTTGGTTTCAGCTCCTCTTTCATCTCCTCCATCCCTCACCTCTCCACACTCATGAATCCTTTATCAATTATATATTGTTTTCGTTTATTGTTTATATATTGTTGGTCAATTATATATTATTGTTTCAAGTCATAAACTGTCTGTTGTCTCCCTTCACCCACATTTCTCTTATTCGTCCCCCTGGGGGGTGGGCTATATATCCAACCTTGTGATAGGTTCCCCCTTTCTCCCTCTCCCCACACCCCCACCATCCCTTTACCCTCATGATATCGCTACTCCCTCTACTGTTCTTGAGGGCTTTATCTATCCTGAATTCCATGTGTTGAAAGCTCTTATCTGTACCAATGTGTGTACTCCGATCTAGCCAGATTTGGAAGTTAGAACTGGGTCGTGGTAGTGGGGGCAGGGGGAAGCATTCAGGAACTAGAGGAATGATGTGTGTTTTGTCGGTGATATATTGCACCCTGGTTGAATTGCCCCTTTCTTTTAACACTTCTTTGTGGGATGTCCAGTTGTCTACAGATGGGCTTTGTGTCTCACCTCCAAACTCCCTCTCTAACATTGATATAATTGTTTGTTTTGGATCTTTTGATACCTGACACCTGATCCCATCAACACATCATGATCACACAGGCTGGTGTGCTTCTTCCATTTGGGCTTATTTGCTTCCCTGCTAGATGGCCACTTGTTTACCTTCAAGCCTTTAAGACCCTAGACACTAGATCTTTTGATAGCCAGGCACCATCAGCTTTCTTCACATTTGCTTATGCACCCATTTTGTCTTCAGTGATTGTGTTGGGAAGGTGAGTATCAAAGAGTGCCAGACTATTAGAACAGAGGATTCTTGTGTTTAGGGAGGCCTTGAGTAGAGGCCCAAAGTCCGTCTGCTATCTTAATACTTAACATATAAATATATGTACATTGGCCTCTATCGATTTCATTATAAATTAATATATTCACATACATACATGCTTTTATTCCTGTATAAAAAGCTTTTGCCTCCTACTTCTTTCCTCTATTTCCTTTCACTTCCTCCTGTACCACTATCATGCCCACTCTTTTTTTTTTTCATGCCCACTCTTCATTTGGCTCTCTTTAATTCCTCTTGGATACATTGCACTTGGTGAAATCATTTGATTTCTTGTTATGGTGTATGCAACTAAGCCACCATTGTGGTCAATCTTACCACTGCTAGGTTTTTAGCAAAGTAAAGTTGTATTCTGAGAAGTTTTAACAAGGTTCCTCTAGCTATTTCATTGAGAACATTTTTTAATGGGAGCAAGAGCGGAAACAGAACAAGCAGATAAAAGGCTGTTGCAATAATTTAGAGTGAGTTTGCTGACTTTAACTGGGGTAGTATCTGTTGAAGTTATGGGAAGAGGAGACACTTTGAAGGTAGAGATGATCCAATTCACTGTCATTGAGTGGATTCCAGAGAAAAATGGCCCCTTTGGGGTTATGAGGCAGTAAACCTTTACAGGAACACAAACCCTCATCTTTTCTTTCTGTAGTGTCTAGTGGATTTGAACTACTGACCTTGTAGTAGCAGCCCAACTCATAACCCACGACACCATCAGGGCTCCTAGAAATGATAAGGTTGGCTAACAAACGGGAATTGGGACATAAAAGATATGGAGAAATGAAGAATTGCTCCTAGTTTTGGCTTGAGCGACTGGAAGCATAAACATTTTTTATTAGTTGAAATGAAAGGAACCCTGATGGACAGGGTTTGGTGGGGTGGGGGGAGCTAAAACAAGAATTAATTTGGGCTATCTTGGGTAAAACATGAAACATTCAAATGGGAAATGGGCAGCTGATTGTACAAGTATGGAATTCAGAAGAGAGACATGGGCATATAGTTTGAAAGTTATCAGCATGCTGATGATATATAAGATCCATGAGATAACGACCTATTACATGCAAGTCTTGGTAATATTTTACCATTATTGGTGAGGTTCATCATGTCAGATTTTAAAAGTAATGTTATTTTCAAGGCAATGCTAGTTCAGAATAATGCTCAGATCTTCATGCTTTCTAGAACCGAGTAAATTTCTATAGATTTAGAAGTACTGCAAGTTGTAAGAGTTCATTATACAAAACAGAGAAAAAGACTTATGTTAAAATGCTAAATTAATAAAAGAGAAGCTTGTAAATTGTTAATCATGATATGGTCAGAATAATACAAATTATGCTTAGATAAGATAGGTGAAGGGGATATAAGAAAGTTAATAATGATTATCTCTGGTATTGGAGTATGGATATAAATTTCCAATTTTTCAAAGCTGTTATTTATTCTTCAAAATCTTATATAAATATAAAATACACAAAACATAATGCTGATCTTTCAAGATTATGTAAAAACTTGAAAGTCCTTTCTGTATGAGGCTCAGTTAATGCTTGGTTATATAACCAACCTCTGGGACTGATTCATTGCATTTCATCGTTAATGGTTGTAGGTGGTATAATATGAAAATTAGAAAATGAGCATAAAATGTATTCATCAACCATGTCTGGATGCCATACACAAAGTATTTGGCTTATTGACAATTTATCACTACCTGAGACCAGCTTTTCTAGAGGAACTGAGAAGAAAATGGGCTCCCTACCCAGTTTAGTCTATGCGACTCCCCATTTTGAAGCTCTCCATTATTTCAAAATCAAATTGATGCAATTTTCAGCTCCCTTTCTGGTCTTTGAACTCCTTCCCGAGCACATAGGCTCCCTTTGGGATTTCTTTTTCAACACAAACTTCCACCATGGGGTTTTATTCACCTTGTTCTTCCAGACACTGTGAAGGGTTTTGATTCTTCCACGTTTATTTCAAAGTGCTTAAAAGAGGGGCCCCCTGAAGTGGGGGTAAAATAGACTTAACAATACCAACCTACCTTATAAGACTGCTGTGAGGAATAATAATATAAAGAACTACAAAGCACTTTGTAAATATAAAGCTCCATACTAATGCTTAATAATAATTGCTAGGTACAGCATAATGCCATCTTTGTGCATTTATAGAGGTGCCGATGAGTAGGATAAGTTTCTTTCCTCCAGTCGTTTTTTGATTTCTATAATAAAATGCTTTATTTTAATCCATGTGAGAACAACCTTGTCCCCTAGACATTGAATGTGTTCCCAAGTAGGAAGTGAAACAATGTCAGGCTTGGGAAAAGGAGCGTATGTTATTATTATTGTTTTCTCTGAATGGACAGATGCACTGGCAGTAGAGTCAAGGTGTGCAGGGCAGCACTTTCTGCTTCTAAGGATTTGCTTAAACTGTGCAATTTCTTAGGATGCGAAGGAATCCATTTCATGCTTCGGATTTTCATCTATTGGCATTGGCATTTAAACAACTTCAACTTTCTTGACTACTCCAACGTATAGCTTAATACCCTTGTAATCCACTAGACATTTTAGCTTTGGCCTAAACGTCTGTTTATCTCATTAGTAACTCAAACTGTCACGTATGTCACCCCGTCAGCATTTTAAGAGTATCTAGTATCCACTTCAGAGACCATCTACTTTTGAATACTACAGAGAATAATAGATTTTTTTCATGAAAATGTTTATTATACTTAGCTAAATAATTTTGGTTTAGAAATATTCCTATAATCATTTTGTAAGGTGAAATACAATCTAAATTATGGCCATAGAAGTTATAAGGATAAATTTAGTTGGTTTTCTAAAGTGCAGGATTGATAGACACTATACTTCTGTTACATCAAGAGCCCTCTAAATTGACAGAGGAGACAGTGCTCATTGGAGAGAAGAACTCTGTACTCTGGCTCAGAAAAAGGGACATATGTGATGTCTAGAGGGATCTCGGCTGGTACAATGGGTTCAGCATTGGGCCACTAGCCATAAGGTTAGCAGTTCAAACCCACCAGCTGCTGTATGAGAGAAAGATGAAGTTGTTCACTCCCATAAAGATTTATAGTCTCAGGAACCACAAAGAGCTGTTCTCATCTGCTCTGTAGGGTCTATGTGAGTTGGAATTGACTGGATGGCAGTGGGTAGATTGGTGCCTGGTAAGGGAGAGGATCAGTTTGGTGGGAGGGAATCCATACTCAAGGCCTCTAAAGGGAAGAGACATATCTGATCACACATTCATTCTTCAGCAAATCTTTATTTAGTTTTAACTGAGCTTCATGCATTGTGAATAGTGCTGGAAGAAAAAATAAAAAATAAGGCATAGCTCCTGGCCTCAAGTAGATCAGAACATGATCTATATGAGACAGGCATACAATCAAAACAAGATGATATAAAAAAAGAAAAGAAAATGCATTGAAAATGACGATGGTAGCAATTGTAAAATTATGCTTGATCTATTGAAATTGTGGATATCTGTAAGATCTACCAATAAAATGTTACAAAAGTTGATGATATAAATATTGTAATGAGAATATTACACAAGGAGAAATGGCAACTGGGAGAAAGGGAGTATTACTGTCGGAGAGTCAAGAAATGTTCTCAACAGAGGTGATGTTTGACCTAGTCTAGACCAGTGTTGCCCAAAGTAGATGATGCCATCTCTGGAAGGATGCTAGAATGATTCAAGAGGCTGAAGAAGCAGATAGGTACACTTTATCCTGGATTAAGGGCTATAGTACAGAAGATTTCATTGGAAGGGAATGCTGGCTTTTTGGTTTTTCTGAAAAAGGGATTGTAGGCCAAGTAGTTTTGGAAACCAAAGGTTCTAGACAGATAACTAAGCAGTTCAAGCATCCTAGCAACATATACAACCTCTCGTACTTCAGTAACTCTAAAGAGTCAGGAATCTTCACGGTATATACTGATGAGTCCTATAATTGCTCCTGTTTAATCTTTCTAAGGTCTCTTTCTTCTGCACCAAGAGAGATTCTTAAATAGAGTTTACACAACAGATTTTTTACACTTTTCAATTAGTCTAATCATACTACAATTTTACTTGACTACAAAAATAGCAACAGCAATTATGCTTTGTGCCTAATTGCTAATTGCCTATAAAGTGAGGATTATTTACTTTTAGTCAACTGCCGGCTGAGGTTGGCAGCATAGCATGTGTTCAATTTTACAGTGGTGTCCACTAACAATATCATTTCCAAAGAGTCCCATTAATTGGCTGCATTAAAAACCAAATGTACTTGGATCAAATGACTGGATTATTGAAGCTCTAAACGGGAGAGAGCAGGAGTAGACATTCACATCGCACCTAGTTACTTTTCTCTTTAATATAGCTCAATGTTAAGCTTATGCCTTTCTAAGGAATGATGAGTAAAGATAAAAGAAGCGGGATCTTGCTACTTGGTTTAGTAGCATAGTTGTGGGGAACATCATTTTTATGCCTGCAGTGTGTGGTGGTGAGTGGGCTCACAGTTGTAAGTACGTATAAGAGGAAGCCAGTTTAAAGGAGCCCTAGTGGGGCAGCTAACTGAAAGGTGGGTGATCAGAATCCACCAGCTGCACCTCAAGAGCATGACAAATGACTTTGTACAGTAAAGCTTTGTGGCCTTGGGAACCCTGTGGGGCAGCTGTACTTTGTCTTATAGAGTTGCTATGAATTGGAATTGACTTGATAGCAGTGGGGTTGGTCTGGTTTTATACAAAGGTAAGTCAACAGTATAGTTCCTAGAGTTTCAATTTATACAGAATCAAGTTTAGTTCAAAGAAATCATGGTTCACACGTCTCCTTGATTGGGGGATTGCAGCAGACAAGTTCTTTCAGTGCATATTCTTGTCTAAATCTGGTGATATGTTCCAAGGGGGGAGGTGTACAAAACATACAAACAAACAAACAAATGAACAAACAAACACGTGGCTTTTGAGCGATCTGCTGGGCCAGGTAAATTCAATGCAGAGAGATCTGTTCAGTAGTTATGATGATTATCTTGGGAACTTTAAAGTGGGTAATATTAATATATTTTCTTGAAGGACTTAGAACAATCTCAGAGCTTATTAGGAGGAAATTTTAAGGACTTTGGAAGCTGCACTGGTAAGGGAAAGGCCATGAAAAGGACACAGGATACGTGTTTTCCCCAATCGGGGTAATATGCCTATGCAGTCTTCAAGGATAACAAGGGCTGTCCAATGAGAACTTCACTGGGAAACGTTACCCCATCCCCCCTAGACCCTGACATTGACCTTTCAGGCTTCCTTTTGTTCCCCAATGTCAAAGAATATTTAACAGGAGCATAATTTGGGTCCCGTCAGGATGCTAAGCTTGCTCTGAAGTGAAAAACAATGTGGAGACTGCTGAGCGGTGTCTTTAAACCAGAGGTCTGTCCTCTTGGGATGCCGCAGGTCAGAAGGAGCATTAACTCCGTGCCAGGGTAATTGCCATAGGCAGAGGTCAGACCCATCTTCACTTTCCAACTTCCCCTTATGACCCATTCTGACATCAGCGGTTTCTCTCACGTTACTTTACCTCTCTGCTGCTTCCAATAGTCTGTTGTGATGGTCACATAGAAATCACAGATTATGAGGTTTATTAGGGAAGCTAAGAAGTTACAAAATGTTAAGTATACATTTTGTTCATGTCTCTCTGGTCCTTGACCTCTCAGCTACTCCGTTCCTTGACTTCTTCGCTGCTTGGGCAAGCGCTATAAAGTTCATTTGGAGCTGCTGATGGCTGACGGCATTCATTCCAGGGGCCAGCAAGCCCACGGCTCTTCCTCATGGTCTCGGCTGGTCCTCCTCTCCTGGCTCTTCTTTCTGGGTGGTCACGGGATTCTCTTTCTTCTTGTTTCTGAGATGGCTCACTTTATACCCGAGGATTAGAAAAATTGAACCAATTCTTTCCCTTGAGTCCTCTACACCTTATTTGCATACCCCCCCCCCCCCATAGTTTGATGGGAGTTATAAAGACAGTGGATAGAAGAGCCAGACCAAGTAATGTCACTTCAGTGCAGTGGGTTTATGATAGGTTTATTTGTCGCCATCAGGTGCCATTGAGTTGGTTCTGGTCCATAGATTTCCCATGCACAGCAGAAGGGCATACTACCCAGTCCCCTGCCAGCCTCACGGTTTTTGTGTTTGAGTTCACTGTTGCACCCACTGTGTCAATACAGCTAGTTTATACTGGACGTTAAAGAATGTTCAACTAGTTCATCCATCGAAATGAGTAAGTTTTAGCGAAGGGGTGTTTAATTAATGTATTACCTTGTCATTATGTAGATATAAGCTTTGTGAGTGGCCATCAACTCTAAACATAATAGTTGTAGCAATGACCCCAAAGTAATTAGTGTGACATCTGGAAGAAAAACAAACAAACAAACCTGGTCGTTTCCCCATTATAATGAGTACCTTTGGTATAAAGACATTTAAAAAATCAACAAAGGAAAAATATTGTGCAAATGACTCTGTGGAGTACTCCTTTTCATAGAAAATTGGCTATAATCATCTAATATTGTGGAATATGATCATCAAAATTTTTCACGATCCTGGCGGTGCACGCTTCTGAGGACAGGACTTCTTACAGGGGCATCACAGGGCTGGTGCAGAAAAGGCAGGAAGACAACCCGTCTAGTCAACCTTGACTCCAACTTCTAGAAATCATCCAATCACAATTCTTTCTCGGCTCTGAGGTTCCCTCGTATGATATAACCTCCTACACATATTTTTATGCTTGTTCTTTTAAAGATATTCGATCACAGGGTCTCTTATTCCCCCCAAAAACTATTTTATTAGGAGCTAATCCAGACATCATTCCATACTTAAATCACATCAAGCAGTGTGGTACAATTGCTACCTACCATAAGCTGTTTCAAAACATTTTCTTTCTTCTTGAACTCCTTTTTATCCCAACACCTCTCTCATTGTCCCCTCCAGGAACCCTATTCTTGTTGTTTTCCCTAAAGGTTCATCAATCCTGGGGTTCATATACTGGACCATAGACAAACACATAACAAATATTCTAGAAGGCTACCCACAATGACAAAATACAACATGAAAAAAGAATGCAATGTGAAAAATACAATTTGGATAAAAAACATGCACACAGAAAATATTGAAAACCAGATCTAGCCCAAAGTGCATAAGAGGAGAGATCAAGTGACAGGGTTTTAACCGTTCAAATCAGGTTTATAATTTTAATCTACTACAGTCATCTCTCCAATACTCTTTGTTTAGTAACCAGTTTATTACCATCCATCAATTATGGTTAGAGGGAAATTAGTGGAGGCTTATTTCCTGTGTAGATCTTGCACATGTATTTTGGACTTCTACTGTCATCCATAGCTTAGTACTATTCCCTCCTTTGGCTTTGGAGTATATAATTTCAAATCCTTGGTTCATGGATGTTGATGTGCTTCTTCCATGTGGCCATGGTTGACATCTCACTTAGATGTCTGCTTGTTGGGAAAAGCCTTTGAGATCCCAGACACTATTTGTATTAGTCTGAGTAGACGAGGGGAATAAGTTTATAGACACACATATGTGTATAAGAAAGAGGTTTATATACGAGAGCAGTTGAATATTGAGGAAACATCCTAGTCCAGTCCAGATAAAGTTTATAAGTCTGATATTAGCCCATATGTCTGATATCAATCTATAAAGTCTTTTCTGAGTCACAAAACATACAATGACGCCGAATGCAGGAAGATCACAGGCCAGTGAGAGGATGGATTGCAACTCAAATTAAAGAAAACAAATCCTCACAACTAGACCAATAGGTAACACTATAGGGGAAAATATTGAAGGTCTCAGGGATTTCATCTTGCTTGGATCTACAATCAATACTCATGGAATTAGCAGTCAGAACATGAAAAGACTTCTTGCATTAGGTAAATCTGCTGCACAAGACCTCCTGACAAGCCATGGTTCAATGGTCTCATATGCATTTGAAAGTTGAACATTGAATAAGGAAGACCAAAGGAGAATCAATGCATTTAAACTATGGTGCTTGCAAAGAATATTGAAAGTACCATGAACTGCCAAAAGAACAAACAGGATTGTCAGGGGAGAAATAGAGCCAGCATGCTCCTAGAGGCAAGAAGGGCAAGGCTTAGTCTCACGTACGTTGGATGTGTTGTCAGGAGAGACTGTCATGCTTGGTAAAGTGGAGAGACATGGGAAAAGAGGAAGACTTGTGGTACGATGGATGGATACAGTGGCTGTCACCACAGGCTCGAACATAAGAAACATGGCGAGGATGGTTCACGATACAGCAATGTTTCATTCTGTGGTCCACAGGGTTGCTATGGGTCCGAATGGACTCACCAGCACTTCACAACAATCCCTGAATATTAACTAAAATCATCTGTTTGATTAAAAGGAAAAACTTCGCTTACCAGGCACACTGTTCCTCAAATAGATCTCTTTAAAACAGAGGCCTGAGGACACTTGATGGTGTTATGGGGTAAACATTGGACCATCAACTTCAAGGTTATCAGTTCAAACCCAGCAGCTATGCTGTAGAAGAAAAATGAGTAGGTCTGCTTCGGTGAAGATGTGCAGGTATCAATTTAAACTATAGATTTATACTCATATAAATTTAGAAAGGGCAACTATAATAAAATAAACGATAGAAACTACAGACCATAAATAGAAACCCTAGGGGTTCTATGAATCGGGAGTGCCTCAATGACTTTGGCTTTGGTTTTAGATTTCACCGATTCCTTGATCAACATTTTTTTTATCTTGTTAAATATTTTCTGGGGTTCAGCTCTATGCATAGAGCTATATTATTAAAGAATATTCTAGAAATGGAAAGAATAAAATTTTAAAAACACACTATAGTTCTTTATAGGTTTGTGTTTTATTTTCTGAAAAGAAAAATGGCCAAATTGTTAAATGCTATGTGTTTCTACCAAAATGATGATTGTCAGAAGTAGAATGGCAATGCTGAAGGTCATTTTCATTTAAACTATTTTTCTAGACTGTAGCCATTTCATGTATGAGACTGTGAATATGAACTACTTTGAAGCAAAAATTTCAATAATCTAGGAGATATGGCCACTGAGCCTGCTTCGTATCTAAATGATGAGGCAAAGCATGACCTCACTAAATTTCCATCTTCCGTTACTCAGACAGGATATAATGGCGAATACTGGTTTTGTGAACATGACAATGAGAAAAAACATGCATCTCTATGATGTATTATTGAATAGATGATCTTCTTAAAATTGTGTGCAAATTGATTTTTTTCATGTTGAATTAGAGATGCAGTAGGAAAAATGTTTTTATGAAACTTATAAGGAATTATTTTATGCGTGGTAATATTACCTCTTAATGCCTCAGGTCTTTAGGTGCACAGTTTGATACGTTATTTCTCTAGTAGGAAAATATATTTACTCATGTAAAAATCTCTTGAAATTTCTTGAAAGAAAGCTATAGCAATCTAAGGACATTATGTTATTATTATTATTATTATATGAAAGTAAAGATTTTAATTAAATTTCTTATTTAATTGTAATCTATTAGTTTATTGAATTGTCATTTTTCATTTCATAATCACTAACATAGCCTGCAAAACAAGTGGAAGAAAAGCAAGGGAAAAATTAATTAATGATCCCTAGTTTCTGAATTTTTTCAGTCACGCTATTGTTATGTTTCACAATTGTTTGAAGTTATCTGATTCTGTATTTTTATCTATAGCTAAATTAATCCACCATCTTGGCTCATAAGAATTATAAATCAATTTTAAATAAAGAACAATGATGATTTATTATTATAGCTAAGAGGGAAAAGCTACTTGGTTGTAAATTATTGCACAATCTATCTTTTTCCTGTATGCATTGGTTATATGAGGTACAGTTTGTTCTAGCTTTTATACAAGGCTCTTTTGAAAAAGGAATAAGATAAGAAACATACACTGAAAATGTTTTCATGTCTGTAATCTTTTTAAAAAGGCCTCCTAACTATTTTGCTTGTTGGCAAAATTTATCCTAATTTTGAATTCTTTTAAATATATTTGATCTACCAACATTTTAACTTTACCCATAAATATCTTAAATGCATCTGTTTTGAATGATTTGTGGTTTATTCTCAGCGATAAAGATTCCATTCATTCAATTGCTCCTTTCCTCTTGTTAATTTACAGTAGAAAGACTTTGCCTTTTATAGACATGCAAAATGACATTGCTTAGTTTTTTAAGTCTCTTAAGTGATAATTTTGGCAGAAAAACATTCTCCTTCTATAGATGTTGTACACATGATCTAGAAACAACTAACATGAATGTTATTCCAAGTGTCAGTTTCAATATTTTTATGCAAATAATGTGCACCTTCTTCACGTGCTCTCCCATCATGTTCTCCATGGAAAGTAGCTTCATGATCAACCTCTGCCATTTGTTTCTATTCAAAAATTACCATAATGTACTTATGAAAATACCTCTGGGTTAGCAGGGTGGGGGTAGGGATTGGGAGTGTGGTTGGCAATTATAGAAGGCACACATTATTTGCATAAAAATACAGTATGTTTTGAGAAAGAAACTGCTCAAAGCACTATATTGTATTTTCAAAATGAAAATCAAAACAAGAGTCTCTAAATTATAGGTCTTTCATTTCAGGAGCAAATATTACACTCATTGTTCTCATTATTCTCTCCCTCTTCCAGGTTGCTTTAATCTCACAACAATAAGCACACTGCTTTATATTTATCTTTCCATTCTTTCAATGGAAAATTTTGACCAGTTCACAATAGGTAGCAGCCTTTATCATTTTCAAATATTTACCTACCACCATTATTCTACCTCATATGTGCAAAATGAAAATGGCTAAAAGTCCTCTTGACCTTAACAACTATAACAAATGAAAAAAAGTTTTTAAGTACCCATCAACAGACATATTTCTACATATTTATATTGGTGGTATTATGGACTATGGCAATCAATCGCCAAGATTTTCATTGTTCATCTCACCAACACTCAGGTATTGCTCTGTGTTTCAGCTTCAAGCTTGGTTGTGGCTGGTCACACCTGTGAAGGGCGTTCTAATCAATGTGGTGAGATTTCAGTCTCATTCACATTGACCACAGGAACTCAGTCAACAGAAGAGTCAGGGGCTAAAGATATCTGGATGCTAAGCTGTCCATTCATGTCAAAGCCCAGTCTGACTACTGCCTATGAGCCTGGATGCCCAATGGAGTGGCTGGTGGAGCGGAAGCCTGGATCTTGTTGTGCGAGGCCGTCCAGTGCTTACCTGACAGCACCACTAGGGCTCCTTTAATATTAAATATGTGGATATGCATACCATTTTAAGTATCACATTTTTATAGTTCTCTTGGATATATTTTCTCGTCAATTTTTGTAACTTTTCTGACTACTGGACTGATGAAATGCAGAGTATTTAAAATTCAAAAGCTGCCAAGGTGTGTGCAGTGAAAATTAAGTGTCCTTCCTAACCTGTTCCCTAGGTCTTAGTTCTCTGGCGCTGGTCAACCACGTTCATAAATATCCACACTTCATTTTGTGACCAGACAAGGGAAGCAAGGTATTACTATAGTTGTCATCCAAATCTGAATTCTTAAGCTAAGCCTAGCTTTTGTTGTCTACTTTATGTACATAAATTCCTAAATCACATGGCTTGTTTAACATCTGTGTTACCAATGCCTATAGGTACTTGGAATATCGATTTCAGAGTTCATTATAATACTTAATGAGCAGCACTTTCTTTGTTAATTAAAAAGGTCGCCAAGCCTTCCCTTGCTCTTATTTCTTAGAGTCGTCTGAGAAAATGAGGTGATGGTTTCATGGAGAAGCACAAAATGCCCCTTCTTTCTCTAAAGTCTGCTCTGTGTGATTCCAGCTAAAGGGGTCAGACAGTTGTTAGCAACCCTGCCCCACTCTGTCACTGCCCGTCGATGATGCTTTCTTGATGAACTCAGCTTCTCAGGACTTCCTGAGGAGTATGTCATACCATAGCCTCTACCCGGGTTTCTGCTTCTAGACCATATTTCAGCAAGGTGCGCCCCCAAAGAGAAGAAAGTGAGCTATTAATTCTGGAGCCTGTGACAGAGGCTTTCAATGTTTTAGGCTATGATCTGTGATAAGAAATACATTTATACCTTAAACACGCAAACACATTTGGGAAAAAAATGTAAACAAAACAATTCTTACCCTTATCATTTGTCATCCAATTTCATATTTTCTATTATGTGATTTATCATTTAAAAATGTCATGACTCATGAAAAGGGATTTGATAACCTATTAAGTGGATGGCTTCCCAAAATTGGAAAAATAGTGCCTAAAGATCAGTCTACTGTCAAAGACATTCTTCCTGTAGCTCTTAGGGAAAATGCCTACCATTTCATGGAATTTATCCATGAAGCAGATATTTTACGGAGTGAAACTTATTTTCCTCCAGTTTAATTCAGACCTCTACTTAGCTGGAACAATATTACTCCAGCTGACAAATCTGGTTACTGCTGGTGTGCCAATTACGGTCTTTGCTAATCCCAAACTAGGTTAATTCTTGCCGTGGGTTGGCAGACTGGAATGCTGTACCGGATGATGTTCTGTTTCTTTGAAGTCCTGTGATACATTTTCATCGTTTCCATACTCTTAGATGTGTTTTTACTTGCCTCCATTTCCTCATGAAACCACACAACTTTTTACCAAAATTTGAATTTTAAAAATATATTTATAGATAATCCCTTTATCCTTCTCCTGTCACTTCACCCCATCTTGACTTAAGAGAGCTGTGCTGCAGTACTATAATTTGCCAATGGGCATATTTAACACACGATAAATCAGTTCATAAAATTTCTTAACTTTTAGACTGGTTTATTTGATATATGATTAAAAAATAACTTCTTTGATTTAAAAAAAATTAAAGGATACATAGAAGAATTTCAGTATGTTTGTGTTTTAAAATATTTAATACTCAAGTACAAACTTTTAAAATCAAGGCTTTCCAAAGTTATTAGCACTTATAGTACATCTCTGTCCAGTAGAACAGATGTTGCCTGTATCTACAAATATTCCAAAAACAGATTGGACGCATGCAACATGCAATTCCTTTGACACGATTCATGCACGTTTTGCCAGAAAATGTTTGAACAGATTTTGAATCTTTTCCCTCATTATCTTTAAAAAGTATACAAATTCACACACATTTTTGCAAGGTGTCTATTATGAGTTACATGCTGTGAAGAGTGCCTCTTAATCAATATGCCTCTCAGCAGTAAAACAAAATTATATAAAACTTGCGAAGATGAGGAAGAGGTCATATATATGAAATAATTATTAAAATCTGTTATTAGACAAGTGAATACTAATAAAAATATTTTGCCTAGTAGATCAATAAATTTAAGTTCCTTAGGAAAGATTAAATCACCCATATTCTAATATATTTCAGAGAGCTAATGCTCTATTTAGCCATTAGCAAGCCTGTTAATTTTTGTCTTGCCACCTTGTTACAGTTTGAAGTCCGGTTAAATTCTGTATAGCATTTCTAAATATTCCTATCGCTAGATCTTTTCTTTATCCCACCTGGAATGTTCTTTCACCACTATATCCATTAAGAGTTTGTGGAACTCAGAGAATGATCATGTAGTTCAGCATAGATGGAGAGGCCAAGTATATGTGAGGGCATGCCAGGACATAAAACTGGAAAGTGGACAGGAATCAGGTAGTTGTAGATCCCTGAATACAATGCTAAGGAGTTTACATTTAGCCCTGTGAGTGTGATGAAAAAGGGGGAGCATTTTAATTAGGAGAATAAATGATAGGATGAGAAATACATTTCATAAAATTCAGTACAGATGTATTATAGAACATAAATTTAAAGAAGTAAATATGGAAGCAGAGTGATCAGTTAGCAGTTTACTTCTTAGTTTAGGCATACAATCTGCCATAGGTTGGTTTCTCTAGAGAAGTAAACCAGCAAAGCTTATATATACGTATATATAACTATAGAGCAGTGGTTCTCCACCTTCCTAATCTTGCAACCATTGGTGACCCCCCCAACCATAAAATTATTTTAGTTGCTACTTCATAACTGCAAGTTTGCTACTGTTATGAGTTGGGCGACCCCTGTGAAAGGGTCATTTGACCCCAAAAGGGGTCGCCACCCACAGGTTGAGAACCACTGCCCTAGAGATTTATCTCCAGACAATGACCTATGAAATTGTAGGCAAGTTCAACGCCCATGGGTTCGATCTTAGGCTGAAAGTTTGTCCTAACTCATGTTGCTACAGGGACTGAGGGTCCAACAGCAGGCTGCAGGCTCCAGAGTCAAATGAATTCAAAGTCAGCAGATAAAAGGGCAGGCTGTTGTCAAATTCCAAGTTCAGCAGGCAATAAGGCAAAAGTTCAAAGAACTAGAAGGCAAGCCAGATGTTAGAACCAGATCCAGCAAATAGCAAGCAAATTTTGCCAGTGTCCATATATATTGGAAGGATGCCACACCCCAAGGAAATTTGAATGTCTACTTAGAGCAGATCTCATAATGGAACTGATTACATTATATCAGATGTCATCATGTGGGGTAACTTCCTCATAATGGCCAAGCCACTGAGAATCATGGCTCAGCCAAGTGGACACACCATCTTAACTATCACAAAAAGTCTTCACAATATCAGTGAAGAGCTGTAAGAGTGTGAGGTAAGACAGGGATTTCAGGAATATCCAGGATAAGGAAACGGATGAGAAGAGACAAGGAACTTAGGATAACTTTAAGAGCCCTGGCATAGAGGCATAGTGGGTTGGACTGATAACCACAAGGTCTGCAGTTTGAAACCATCAGCTGCTTTGCAGGAGAAAGATGTGGTTTACAACTTCTGCAAAGATTCACAGTCTCAGAACCCCACAAGGAGCAGTTCTATGGAATTGTATAGGGTTGCTAGGAATCAATGGCAGTGAGCTGAGCGATACGATTTTAGTTTAGATTACAAAGTGGTTTATGGATGTATGGCAAGAGATGAGGAGACAGATCTGGTTTGTAGAGAAAAAAGAGTTCTGTTAAGAGTGTTTGAGGTTTACGTTGCCTGTGGAGTTTTCCAGGTAACAAGTCTGGGTAGCCGAAGGACAGTCCCAGTTGCACTGAATAGAATGGAACGAGAGGAAGGCTTCAGATAAAACAAAAAGGGTTTAGAGAACAGGAAGAAACCCCACAGATATGAAAAACAAGGGGAAATATCTATAAGAAATAGGGGCTAGGCAGATCTATAGCCTGCCCTCCTGGCCTAGGACTTTTTCTACTTGATTCAGAAGAAGTGACTTTTCTAGGGAGCCCAGAGACTCTCCTACCACTCTTCTGAGACAAATTCCAGGATGCCTCACCTTCCTGACATTTTCGGTCATGCTTTACAATGTAAGCACCACACCCCTTCCCATTTCCCTCCTCATAAAAGGGCTTCCTCGCCTTTGTACCAGAAGATACTTTCTGACCACTTCCAAAACCATTCTACCCCATCCGCTGTGCTGACTACTGTATTATAAGCTACCTTTCCTACATCCTTACCCTCCATATAGACTTTAGATCTATTTTCTTGGCCTTCCTTGAAAACTGACATTTCTAGTAGCTGCATATTTTTTATACAACTCTGGGATGAGGTGGTAGTCAAATTTTCCACTCCTTTATAGCACATCTGGCTGCTTATGACCCCATTCTCTTCTTTTGCTACTACTTTGAGAGTCACAGCAATTTTAAAAGCAACTTTGGCATTTTTTGTTTTAATCCATAAACGGTTCATTAGGTATTTTAGCATAGATGCATCCTTCTTTCTTCCCCGATTCCCGCCATTGTGTTGGGTGATTTCAGCGGCCAAACGCCTCTCAGTAACCAGGTTACTTTCTCTTTAGCTTGGCTTTGTCTATGTATGAAAACGACCTTCGGATCCCTTTTTTGTAGACAACCCCATCTCTCTTTCCAGCCCAGGTTCTCATCAGAAAGATTTCCTGGGATCTTCATATCTTGCTTTGGATGACAGACCCCTCTCCTTGTCATTTTTGCCACCACTATTCTTCAACCTCACTACCCCCCCACAATATATTTGGACTCACGGTCCTTCCTTCGTCCTTCTCTGTCCATGTTTGATGATGTCAAACACTCTCTTGCTATTTTATGAATCCCTGGTGGCTTTGCATGGGGGTTACGCATTGGGCTCCGATCCAAAAGGTCAGCAGTTTGAAACTACCAGCTACTTGGAAGGAGACAGATGATTCTTTTTTACTTCCATACATGTTATAGCATCAGAAACGTACAGAGGCAGTTATAGTCTGTCCTGTAGGACAGGTCGGCTTCCACTCAATTGCAGTGAGGTTTTGTTTTTTTCTTGTGGGAAGGGGGTGGGCTTGCTATTTCTCTCAGTTCTTGCCAGTTTCCTTCCTCTCAATGTTGTTAGGTGCCATGGAGTCAGCTCTGGTTCATAGTGACCCTGTGTGCAAGACAACCAAATACTGCACGATCCTGCACCGCCCCACAATTACTCCTAGGTCTCAGTCCGTTGATGCAGCCACAGTGTCAATCTATCTCGTTGAAGGACTTCCTCTTTTTCATTGCGCCTCTGCTTTACCAAACATGATGTCCCTCTCCAGGGACGGGATTTCCTGACAACACGTCCAAAGCATGTAAGTCGACGTCTCACCATCCTTGCGTCTAAGGAGCTCTCTGGCTTTACTTCTTTCAACACAGAGTTGTTTGTCTTTCTAGCAGTCCATGGTACTTTCAACATTCCTCCCCAGGACCACAGTTCAAGTGCATGGATTCTTTTACAGTCTTCCTTCTTCAAGGTCAAACTTTCAGAGGTATGTGATGTAATGGAGGAGACCATGGCTCGGGTAAAGGCGCAACTTAGTCCTCAAATAACATCCTGACTTTTCAATACTCTGAAGAGGTCTTCTGCAGGAACTTACTAATGCAATATGTTTTTTGATCTCTTGCCAGCTGCTTTCTCATGAGCATTGATTGTGGATCCAAGCACGACAAAATCCTTCCTGACTTTAATCTTTTTTCCATTTATCATGATGTTACCTATTTGTTCAGTTGTGAGGATTTTGATCTTCTTTACACTGGGTTGCAATTCATACGGAAGGCTGCAATTCTTGATCTTCATCAGCAAGTGCTTCAATTCCTCCTTACTTTCAGTAAGCAAGGTGGTGTCACCTACATACCGTAGGTTTCAATCATTTACCGTCTCCTATTTTCAACCTACAATAGCTAATATCACCAGAGAAAACTAGCACTATTCAACATATGGATTGCTTGATAAACAGCTTCTATAATACCTAACTCTCAGGTTATTGTAGAAGAGGAAGACTTTTGACGAGATGGATTGATATGATGAGGGCCAACATAACAAACGTTATGAGAATGGCGCAGGGTGGGGTTGTATTTTGTTGTATGTAGGGTCTCTATTGGTTGAAACTGATTCGAGAACACTTCACAACACTTCCTTGGTTCTCAACATTGCCTGGAAAATTCTCAGTTTTTCTAACTGGGTTCCTCTTTCAGTGTCTGTGGTAATTCCACCACCTCGCCACCCCGCCGCCATGTCCTCTATTTTACCTCTCTTATTGTTTGTCCCCAGCAGACAATTTTCAGAGACAATTGAAAATATCAGACGGACCTTTCCTCAAACTCCTACCAGACAAATTTGCAAACCTCCTTCTCTTCCTTCTGTCATCAGGTAGCAGGTGTCCCTTCTTTTACTTCAACACCTGTGTGCTGAATCCCCTTTCTTCCACTTTACCCTGAACTCTGTCTAATCTTCTATTTTCTCCTTGCCAACATCTATAACCACCCTATGACAGGGATTCTTCCTATCCTAATCTTACATGATCAAACCTGTACCAGCTTAAAAACAACCAATCAAATATGCTATGCTCCTCTGTTCTTGATCTTCTGTTTTCATGTACTGTCTTACTTTTCCTCTCTCATTCAGGCTTTTACCTACAGTCATCTGGCTTTTGTTTCTTGAATACTCTTGTATGCCCATTGGGTAATTTGATGCTAAATAAAAATAAGTCTTTATTTTACTTGATGCTATCACTGAATTTTAAAGGATTTCCCTTTTCGTCTTGAAATGCTCTCTGAGCCCCATTTTGGCCTGTGTGATATTGTGATCTTGTAATTTCCCTCCGAACTCTCTGGTTGCTGCTCCTCAGTTCCTCATGATCTCTTTTTCTCAGTTCTCCTTTGACAATTAACCGCTCCTCCAAGTCTATAATCAAAATTGGAATAGAATGGCAGTGCTAATAATTAACATTTATCTTTATCTTATAGAAAATGTTTTATATAAATAAAATTTTCTATAAGATTTCATAAGGTAGATAGTATTACTTCCACTTTGAAGAATGATGAAAGACCCTGAATTGGGTCTTAGAGGTTCATTGTTATTTGCCAAGTAAGTGCAAAGGAGAAACGCTTTATAGGATTTTCAACAATGTGACTAATGGAAGCAGATCATCAGACCTGACTTCTGAAGGCACCTCTGTGTGAATTTGAACCACCAATCTTCTCGGTAGTAGTCTAGTGTTCAATCATTTACACCACCGGGTCCTCCTGTTGTTCTAAGGCGTCCTTAAAGAGGCTCCACCTCGCAGTGCCCCTGTGTACTATAGAACGAACACTGCCCAGTCCTGTGCCATTCTCACGACTGCCGGGTGTCGGACCCCACTGTTGCAGCCACTGTATGAGTTCATCTCCTTGAGGGGATTCCTCTTTCTTTGCGCTGACCCTCCATTTTACCAAGCATGGACTTCTTCTCCAGGGACTGAATTCTCCTGATGACCTATCCATGGTATGCAGGATGATGTCTCGCCATTCTCCTCGCGAAGGAGAATTCTGGCTGAACTTCTTACAAAAACGTTTTGTTTATTCCTCTAGCAGTCTATGGTTATTGTCACTGTTCCCCCTCAGTGCCACCATTAAAACGTCTTAATTCTTCTCTGGTTTCCCTATTCACTGTCCAACTTTCACAAGTCGATGAATTGATTGAAAATACGTTGGCTTGCTTCAGACGAACATTTGTCCGCAAAGTGACAAATGTGCTCTTTAACACTTTGAAGAAGTCTTGTGCAACAGATTTCTCAAAACAATATGTCATTTGATTTCTTAATTATGGCTTTGTGAGTACTGACTGTGAACCCGAGCCCCCCACCAAAAAAAAAAATCCTTGACAGCGTCAATCTTTGCTCCATTTATCATATTATCTATCAGTGCAGTTGTGAAGATTTTCACTCTCTTTACATTGAGAAAGAGTCCTGGTGGCACAGGGGTAACACATTAGGCTGCTAACTGCACGCTCAGTAGTTTGAAACCATCATCCAAGCCTCCGAATGGTGGAGTTTTCTACACCTGCAAAGAGTTTCAGTCTTGGAAACTCACAGTGGTAGTTCCACTCTGTCCTATAGAGTCCCTATGAGTTGGCCTCGACTCGATGGCAGTGAGTTTATTTCTTTGTTTACACTGAGTTATAATCCACGCTGAAAGTTGCAGTCTTTGATCTTTATCAGTAAATGCTTGGCTTTCAGCAAGCAAACTTATATCATACCACAAATTATTAATGAGACTTCCTCCAATTCTGATGCGTCATATTTTAGCATATAGTACAATCTCTATTTTAGGGTACAAAGGGACACCAAATCTCTAATTTAAGGAAAACATTTATTAAGTTTAAACAGGATAAAGACAAGCAAAGACAATAACACATCATCTGGATGAAGGAGACCAGTATAAGTTATAATGGCATTCAAGAGCCTTTAAAAGGACATGGGAGGGCAAAGGAAACTGTCACAAATCAATCCATCATAGCTACAGATGGCCTCCAGAAGCGGGAATGGGACCATAATTGGGACATAGTTATTATGATAGACAGAAGAGCTTTATAAGATAGATCCATGGCCACCCTATCATAGTCAGGGCATGACTCTGACTACGAAATCCCCAGTACATTGATCTCCCTCAGTGGGACACCCAGGCAAACTCCTAGGGGAGTGTGCCCTCCCCTGGGCTGCTAGAGAGTGGAAGTAATCCAGTTTCCAATGCATTATTGATGACGTCAGATGGGTCTTGGCTGAAAGCAGAGAACACCAGAAAGATGTTTCCCTATGTTTTATTGACTATGCCCAGGCATTTGACTGTGTGGATCATAACAAACTATGGATTCCCTCAAGAATGGGAATTCTAGAACACTTCATTGTGCTCATGTGGAATTTGTACATAGACCAAGATACCATTGTGTGAATAAGACAAGGGCATATGGCATGATTTAAGAATAGGAAAGGTGTGTGTTGGGGTTGAATCCTCTCACCAAATTTATTTAATCTGTATGCTGAGCAAATCATAAGGGAACCTGGATTATATGAAGAATGCTGCATCAGGATTGGAGGAAGGCTTATTCTTAACTTGTGATATGCAGATGACACAACCTTGTTTGCTGAAAGAGAGGAGAACTTGAGGCACTACGTACTGAAGATCAAGGATTACAGTCTTCCGTAGGGATTATAACTTAATGTCATGAGCTTTCTCTGTCAACCACAGCCTCCTGCAAAATAGGTGCTCATAATTTAAACTCCAATATACTTCTCAGATTATTTACCCAGAATACAGATCACTGACTAAATATGGTAAAAGACTACAACCCTAAAGCACATCTTTTCTCATTTTAAACCAGACAATATCCCCTTGTCTGCTCTAGTGACTTTCTCTTGGTCTATGTACAGCTTTCACAGGTACACAGTGAAGTGTTCTGAAATTCTCATCCTTCTCAATGTTATTCCTGGAATAACATTGAGATTCGCACAAAGTCCTTTTCATAGTCAATAAAACATATATTTACTGTATCCTTTGAGTTCAGCCAAGTTCCACCTAATGTCAGCAATGATATCCCTGTTTCCATGTCCTCTTCTGAATCTGGCTAGAATTTCTGTCAGCTCCCTGTCAATATGCTGCTGCACCATTTTTGGATTATATTCAGCAAAAGTTCACTTGCATGTGATGTTAATGACATTGTTAAATAATGTGTTAGGCCAGGTTAACTAGAGAAACGAATTCATTGACACTCATTGACACTCATAAAGAAAGAGCTTTACATCAAAGAATAATTCTATATTAAGAAAACATCTCATCCTAGTCCAGATCAAATCCATGATCCATAAGTCAGATACTAGTTCATAAATCCCTCTTCACACTCACGCAGCCACACGTAATGATGCAGAATGCAGGAAGATCACAGGCTGGTGGGTGCAAAGTCTTGTGGATGGCAGTCGAAGCATCTCAGCATGGGAGCGCATCTCCACATGGCTCCTCGAGCTCTCTGAGTGTGGCTCTTCAACAGGAAATTGAAGTAGAGAGAGAGCCTCTCCTAGGGCTCAGCAAGTCTCTGTGTGGCTTATCAATAGGAAGGTGGAGGCAGAAAGAGGGGGAAGACTGGTCTCCAGAGAGCCATTTATCTGATCGCCCTCCAATCAAGCTGCTACCTGACTGACAGGCTAAATACCAGCTATGTAACTACCACAAATAACTTCTATATTCTGTTGGATCACTTTTCTTTGGAACGGGTACAACAAATATGGATCTTTCCGAATAGATTGCTCAGGTAGCTGTCTTCCAAATTCCTTTGCATACACTAGTGAGTGCATCCAGTCCTGCATCAGTTTGTTGAAACATTTTAATTGGCCTTCTGTTAACTCCTGGAGTTTTATTTTCAGTATATTTGGTTCTTGATCATTATTGAATGTTGAACAATTCTTTTTGGTACAGTGATTTTCTGTATTTCTTCCATTTTCTTTTGATGCTTATGTTATTTGATGTTTTGCCCACAGTCTTTTATAACTTGAAGCTTAATTTTTTTCATCAGTTCTTACAGCTTGAAATAAGGTGGGTGTGGTAATGAGGTGATTTTATGTCAACTAGACATTCCTGGCTAGGGTGGAGTCCAACCTGCCAGTCAGGTCACAGCCTCATTCCATGTCCTTGGGGGTGTGGCCTTCTCATAAGGAGGGCCCTGGACCTTCCCCCTTCCCTCTGCTACTGACCCTGAGAGCTGCCATGACTCCACTGATCTTGGAGCCATCATCCTGCATTCTGCATCATTGCATGTAGCTGCATGAGTTGGAAGAAGGACTTATGAACTAGTGTCAGGCTTTAGGCTTGAGTTGGACTGGGCTGGGACATTTTCTTGATATATAATTATTTTGTGATATGAAGCTCTTTCTTATACATATATAAGTGTCACTGAATTTGTTTCTCTAGTCAACCTGGTCTAACACACTAAGCATCTTTTTCTCTTCTGGTTTTCTAACTCAATACCTGGCTGCTGTTCATAAGGCTTTCAGTGGCTAACCTCAAAAGTAGACCACCTATTCCTTCTTTCTACTCTGTTTGTTTTAGTCTGGAAGGCTTGCTGAAATCTATTCAACATGGGTGATCCTGCTGTTCTCTGAAATACCAGCAGGATAGCTTCTAGCGTCACAACCCTCAAGCTACCACAGTACAACAAACTGACAGATGAGTGGGAAGGGGATTCCTACTGGGTGCTAAAACCAAGATCCACACCCTCTCATCTGACTGAACAGTGTTTGCCCCGTATGTTTCTCTGTCTTCTAACCTTCATAATTTCATCCACATGTGTACTTTTAGGTGCTAAATACACATTATTCTCCAAACCAGCTCTACTTTGCAGGTGACTCCTAAAGGCAAGGTCCCTGAATCCTACTTTCTCTTGAATGTTGCACATATATTGTCTAAGCACCTCAAATTCTACATGTTAAAAAAATTAAGCTCACAATTTCATCCTCTGCTCTTTCATAATTGTTCTTCACATGTTTGGTTCTCTAATGGAGCTAAGTAACATGCCATTGGTAGAAGAGAAACCTTATTTTCATATCTATGATTTCCTCCTTTAGTCTTTACTTCTCAGACCCAATTAATTACCAAGTCTTCTCACTTGCCTTCCTTATGACTTCTAAAATCATATTACTTTTTTCATTTCTAAAGTCTATACTGAAACAAGTAGGAGCTCCCTCTTTCCCGTGCCCCTCAAACTTATTCCATTCAGTTCTTCACATTGTTGTGGCATTCAATTTTCTAAAATGCAAATTTAATTATAAGAACCCCCACCTTTATTATCTTTGATCATTGGTTACAGACCTTCTAACTCCTTCGAAAGCACTCAAACTCACTACGGTTGAGTTGATGTTAATTCAAAATGAGCTTATAGGGCAGGGTGGAACAGTCTCTGTGAATTTCAGGCACTGTAATTCTTTACATAAATAGAAAGCCCTTTTTCCTCTAGAGCCACTGGTGGTTTTGTATTGCAGACTTTGCGGATAGCAGTCCAACATGTAACCACTACACCACCAGGGCTCCTTCCTAAGATGCCATAAAAGGTCTTGGGAGCTGTTTTTTACATCAACTGCCTTTTACGTCAACTTTTCTATACTTGCTGACCTCAAATTCTATCATCCAGATCCAGCCATATTTAAGCACTGACAGCTTCTTACATTTAGAAATACGGTGTTCTTTATTGTGCTTCTTTTGTTCTGTGTATTAGGATATTCCCTTCTTTATGTCTAAAATATTCTTTGTTAACTTTACCCTATAAGAATTAGTCTTCAACATCACCCCTCACTGACTTATAGTGCTATAGGGGTATAACACAGGAGGCACATTGTGGGAATTGTGCCCAATCTGACCCCATGAGAGCAAGACGAAACATTAAGGGCGTGCAACAGAACAGCAAGGGGAGCAGAGCAACAAAGTCCTCAGGGGATACCAAAAATAGACTTTGGGGCCAGGGCAGAAAACACTCCTAAAGGTCAACAAACAGACCTTCAACTATTTATAGGCTTTTCGTTTTTGTGTCGTTGGTTTTTGTTCTCATTTTCTTTTCTTTTGTTGCTTTGTTTTGCTCTGTCTTGTTTTTGTGCATATTATTTTCTCTGCAGGTCTATCTAGATAAGATAGGTGGGATAAACAATCTGGAGGAGAAAACAACTGACCAACTGTTCCAGGGGGACATGGGAGAGGAGGAGGCAGGGGAAAGGAAGTGGGTGTTAACAAACCCAGGGACAAGGGAACAACATGTGATCTAAAATTGATGGTGAGGAGGGTGTAGGAGGCCTGGTAGGGCTTGATCAAGGGCAATGTCACCAAGAGGAATTACTGAAACCCAAATGAAAGCTGAATATGATAGTGGGGAAAGAGGAAAGTAAAAGAAAATAGAGGAAAGAACTAGGAGGCAAAGGGTGTTTATAGAGGTCTAAATATAGGCATGTACATATTTAAATATATTTATATATGATGATGGGGAAATATATCTATCTACATATATTTATAGATTTAGTATTAAGGTAGCAGATGGATATTGGGCCTCCACTCAAGTACTCCCTTAATGCAAGAACACTTTGTTCTATTAAACTGGCATTCCATGATGCTCACCTTGCCGAGATGATTGCGGAAGACAACGTGGCTGCATAAGCAAATGTGGTGAAGAAAGCTGATGGTGCCCAGCTATCAAAAGATATATCATCTGGGTTCTTAAAGGTTGAAGGTAAACACGCGGCTATCTAGCTGAGAAGCAACAAATCCCACATGGAAGAAGTACACCAGCCTGTGTGATCACGAAGTGTCAATGGGATCAGGTATCAGGCATCAAAGACCCAGAACAAAAATATCACATCATTGTGAATGAGAGGGAGTGCAGAGTGAAGACCCAAAGCCCATCTCTAGGTAACTGGACATCTCCTTACAAGGAGGGGTCACAAGGAGCAGATGAGCCAGTCAGGGTGCAGTGTAGCAACAATGAAACATACAACTTTCCTCTAGTTCTTTAATGCTTCCTTCCCACCACTATCATGACCCCAATTCTACCTTACAAATCTGGCTCGATCGGAGCATGTACAGGGGTACAGATAAGAGCTAGAAACACAGGGAATCGAGGATAGATTAACCGCTCATGACCAATATTGAGAGTAGAGATACCAGTAGGGGAAGGGGAAGGTGGGGAAAATAGGGGGACCTGATCACAATGATCTACCCATAACCCCCTCCCTGGGGGATGGACAACAGAAAAGTGGGCGAAGGGAGACATCAGTCAGTGCAAGACATGAAATAATAATAATAATAATTTATAAATTATCAAGGGTTCATGAGGGAGGG
>NW_022103899.1:6787174-6797269 GCF_000313985.2 Echinops telfairi | reverse complement strand
AGAAAGCAAATGTTTTGAGAATAATGATGGCAACAAATGTACAAATGGGCTTGACACAATGGATGTATGGATTGTGATGAGAGTTGTACAAGTCCCCAATAAAATTATTTTTTTAAAATTTAAACTTTTTATTGATGTATAATATACATACTATATCTTGATGTCCCAAAGAGTGATATAATGTGGAAAAATACAGGCATCTGCAATACTTTTGTCAAGAAATTTGAGCAATATTATAGGTAATTTATTCTACTTTTTGAAATGCTCCAAACTAAAAACTCACTGCCAATGAGTCAATACTGATTCATAGCGACCCACCTGTGGGTTTCCAAGACGGTAACTGTTTATGGGAGTAGAAAATCCAGTCTTAATCCCTCAAAGCTGCTGCTGGTTTTGAACTTCCAACCATGTGGATTGCAGCCCAACACGTAACCACTACACCACCAAGGCTCCTTAACATGGACTAATGTCCCCCTAATCATAAGGAGGGATGGGAATAAACTGGTTGCCATACAGAGAGTATTGGAGAGATGACTATAGTAGATTAAAATGATAGACCTTCCTTGAATGGTTAAAACCTTGTCCCTTGATCTACCCTGTGATACACTTTGGTCTTGATCAGGTTTCAATCGTTTCCGTCTTTGTGCAAATGGGGGTTTATCTCTGATGTATTGTATCATTGTGGGAGGTCTTCTTGAATATGCGTGTTGCTGTTTTTGATAAATGAAATTCAGGACTGATGAGCCTATAGCGACACGAGTCGAAGAAGGGTTTTTGGAGGGTATTGGGGGGGGGAGGGGGGAAGGGGGAGCTGATATCAAGGAGTTCCAGAAGGAAGAAATGTCTCAAAACTGGTTGTGGTCGAAATTGTACAACGCTGTTTGATGTGATTGAACGATGGAAGGGTAGGATGCCTGGATTAATTTCTAATAAAGGCGTTTGGGGGGGAAATGTACCAAAGCTAGGCACAAAAGTATGGTTACTGAGGTCCCAGTTCATGCACACAAAGTTTGTTCCAAACAGACCTTACTTAAACGTGTCTGCGATCGGTGGCTGGCTACTCTGCAGTTCTCTCGGGAATGTGCTTATCTGCATCTCCTTAGCCTCCCAAACTGTGGCTTCTGAGGGGAGTGACTGGGCTAGTTCAAGGCATGTCGAAAGGTCAGCTCAGACAGGGCTTTTATAGCCACGGTTTTAAGGGATCCCGAAGGGATACTCAGATGGGTTTTTTGGAAGGTCATTTGAGCTTATTTTGATGATCCTATGGACTTATGCCGAAGAACTTGTAAGAAAATTGAAAACTGCTTTGGTAAGAAAAGTACCAGGAAAAGGGCACCGAGGGATTTCACTCACCATGACAGTGCACCTGCTCACTTCCCAGGGCCTCCGGGGCTGTCCCAGAGGCATTTCTTTGGGAAACTCATCCAACCCACAGCCTTGGTCTTGCCCCGGCAGACTTCCGTTTTTCCTAAACCTGAAGGATGTCCACCGGGAACACAACGTGAGTCCCTTGGCGATGCCACGACTGCCGCTTCGACACGTGGTGCAAGTCAAGGGTGCAGGATTCTTTGAGGAAACACCACGTTCACAAGTGCACAGACCTAGATGGAGGATATGATGAGAAGCAATAGCTTCGTGTTTTGATATTCTTTGTTTAATCAAAGTTTTTGTGATTTTAAAAAATTAATAACTCATTTTATTGGGGGTTCTTACAGTGCTTATAACAATCCATACGTCCATTGTATCAAGCACATTTGTACGTAAGTTGCCATCATAATTTTCAAAACATTTTCTTTCTACTAGAGCTCTTGGTATCAGCTTCTCTGTTTTCCCTCCCTCCCCCACCTGCCCACCCTCGTGAACTACTGTCCTCTGTCCCCCTTTACCCAAGTTCGTTTTAGGCCCCTGGGGGTGGGGGCAGAGGTCATACATTGATCATTGTAGTTGGTTCCCCCTTTCTCCCCCTTCTCCCTCCACCTTCCCCCTACCCTCATCGTATGGCTGCTCCCATTACTGTTCCTGAGAGGTTTGCCTGTCTTGGACTCCATGTGCCGGGAGAGTTTTTGTGATTTTTAGCAACACTTTTTTACTTACATGAGTAGATAGGTGATTTTTAAAAAATCAGTGACAAAAGACCGATCACAATGATCGACGTCTAACCATAACCACCACCGCCACCACCCCAGGGTGACAAACAACAGAAACAGGGGTGAGGGGAGACAGTGGATAGTGTAAAATATGAAAATAATAATAATTTATAAATTATCAAGAGTTCATGAGGGAGGGAGGGTGGGGGAGGGAAGGAAAAAATGAGAAGCTGATACCAAGGGCTCAAGTAGAAAGAACATGTTTTGAAAATGATGATGGCAACAAATGTATAGATGTGCTTGACAATATGGATGGACATATGGATTGTGATAGGAGTTGTATAAGTCCCCGATAAAACGATGGGAAAAATAAGAATGTTTTCAATTTATGCAGCTAGAAAACAATATTCTTGGAAGTGGTTTCTGAGCACCGAAACCTGCATTAGGTGTCCTTCTGATACGTGTCCATTAGAAACATATCTTTCTGTAGTATCTACCATTAGAAACATATCTACTGTAGTACATTTCATAATGTGTTGTAAGCATTCCATTATTGTTGGCTCAAGTGGGTTTTAAGCAATTCGAGGGAAGGGCTTGTATTCACCTTTGAACATAATGTATGGTACTGTGTCTAGCCTATATTAAGTGATAAACAAATATTTGTTGAATTGATGAGTTAATAAGTGTCTAACAGTGTCATGTTGAAAAGTAGAAGCCATCTGTTCTTCTTGGCAATTGATAGTCTCTGGCAGAACAGCTTCATTAGGATTGAGCAGGTTAGAAATGAATCAGAAATAAGGAATTGGGGGGCGGAGGGGATGGTTAGACTTGTCTTTAGAGAAATTTGGTTATGAAATAATTTAATTCACAGGAGCAATAGTAAATGGTTCATATGGGGAAATAACATGGCAATAACCATGCAGGGCTTATAGAAAAAAGCTACAAGGGCACGAAAGAAGAAATTGAGCAAGTGATGTTACATATCATAATCTTCACTCAAAAAGTAACATTGTAAGATAGAATTTTCTTTGACTAAATGCATATGCAGCTTTAGGTCAATTTGATATAAATATTTCACTGAATTTAAAAAATAAAATTCAAAAAATAAACTAATTTGTACTTGTGAGACAAAAAACAAACCAAGTCTCTCTTTTATTATTATATATGTGGGCATGAGTGTTTATACATGTTCACATATACACACACTTACATATGCATATATATGTGTATATAATCTTTTTTACACCTGTGGATTATTTCTTTACATATTATTCAATGACTATTTTATTTAACTCTGTAATCTAACTTGTAGATCTTTCTGAATCAATACATATGGATATACTTTATACATTTTAAAATCCTTTAAATTGAAATATGCAAAGAGTGTACAAATCACCCATCTCACTTGCCCCTCTTTAGACATTGCTCCCAAGAGGTAACTACTATTGTGACTCCTGTCAGTATTTTAGTGTACCCCATTTTTGAACTTTCTGTAAATGGAATTATACACTATGTAATACTTATTCCTGGTATAGTGTACTCAAGTTTTAGAGGACCATGAGGAACAGAGGCGCTAGAAGCATTCTTCCACATGTCTTTTTTGGTGAATACATGTATCTATATCTACATCTATCTATCTATCCGTCTATGTATCTCCCTGGTGGCTTGATGGGCTAAGTGTTGGGAAGCTAACCAAAGGTGGATCTTTGAACTCACCAGCCTCTCTGCAGGGGAAGATGTGGCAGTCTTCTCCAGTACATTTTACACACTTGGGAACCCTATGGGGCAGTTCTACTATGTGCTATAAAGTTTGTGTGACTTGGAATTGATTTAAGGACAGTAGGGCATGGCTATTCATATATTTGGTTTTAGGAACTAAAGCCAAAGAGCTTTCCAAAACAATTGTAGCAATTTATCCTCCTACAGCAATGAGGTACCTTTATTTTAAATAAAGACCCAGAATATCTCATTATATAAATATATCATAACTTACTTATTATTGGTTAGGTTTTATGGCTATTACAAACAGTTCTTTTAATAAACATTTTGTACATATATTTGGCTCATGTGAGTGTACTTATCAGCTTATCAATGGGATAAAATGGAAAATAAACATGACAAAATTGTTCTAAAGTTGACTTGGTCCTCACTCTACACTGTAACCAAAATAAATTAGATCAGATGTAAATGATTGAAGTTATATGAAAAAGAAAATCATGTATCTTTTGGGAATAGGGGATTGCTTACCTTAAATAAAAGCTGACTTAATCTAAAAGAAAATTACATTATTTAAATGTAATAACTCTCTGAAAATAGCATAATAAATAACATTAAAAGGCAAGAACAAAGGGAAAAATTCATACTAAATATAGAAAAAGGTGTTAGGATTCTTAATAGAACTATATCTGTATACCTAAATTGAAAAGGTAGCAACTAACCAACAGATACTTTATGAAAGAAGGTAGGCAAAATGGCCAGTTCTCATAAATAAAGGAATGTTCATCTTTGCAATAATCAACTCAATATAAATTTTAACAAGTAGATATTTATTTGCTCATAAAACTGAAACATTTATTAAATATTATGATTAAAACCACAACGAAGGTACAGGAAGGAAAAAAATGATGAATGCTTTTCAAATCAAGGACTATCATCAAAGTTTTTTGAGAACTCATTGGTGGTAAAAGTAATATTCTTACTTTAATAGTTAGAAAACATTAGGATCTTGGGTATAGTGTAACTATAATTTTGTTATAAAATGCAAAACTCATATAACTAGATAGAAAAAATGCTAGAGGGAAACAGAACAATATATTAAGGACTTAATCTAATAATTTCTGGATTGTGGAATTGAACCAATTTCATCTAATCATGTATTTTGATATTTTTCAAATATTGGAAATACTTTATCCTCGGAAAAAAAGCAGTGCGTACACAGCCTATGTACATCCATGATATGATTTCAAAAGTTACGGTGGCACATAGGGTTATGGGAGCGGTCTTTTCAAAGAAGGGAGAGGTGCTCAAGTTTGAGGACTGAAAGGAAAGAGGTAGGGAAAAAGAACAGATTGAAGATGAGAAGAAGAAATGGAGCTCTCGGGCGACAGGCTGTGCTTCAGAAACTCGCCTCGGACAGGGGTGGAGGGGGGGGTGGGCGGGGGCGGGGGGGCGCGGTCCTGGAGTTCACACCCGATGAACTAGACATTCTTCCTGGATTTTGAGTCGGAGTTGAATCGTGGGTGTCTGAGAATACTGAAGGTTCTGGGTAGCTGCTGAAGCAAATGAGCGAGAAGTTGCTGGGGCAAGTTTAAAGATTAGTAGGCTTTCCCGAGGTCAGACAATCTTGATTTTGCAGGAGCGTCTTTATAATTGTGTGAGGCTTTCCATCAAGGATATCTTCTTTTTCTTAAGGAATGGAGGCATGGGGACTTTGGAGTCATCTTTAGGAGAGTGGAGAAAGATGAAGCGGC
Organism: Echinops telfairi; assembly: GCF_000313985.2. NCBI lineage: Eukaryota > Metazoa > Chordata > Mammalia > Afrosoricida > Tenrecidae > Echinops > Echinops telfairi. Next base: position 6,791,712 of record NW_022103899.1, on the reverse strand, counting down.
TAGGAAGCTGAAGGTAGAGGAACTGAAGCCAGTGCGGTGATTAGCCTGGCCCTGAAGCAGTTTCTTCCAACATGTGTACCTGGGTGGTGGTGGGCTCCAAAAGACATGGGGCTATGCCCTCTGCCTTCCCTGAACACTCGAGGGTCTTTGCATGTAACTTTGGCACTTGCCACACTCGGCCTGGTGTTTTAGCTGGCTGTGTGTGCGTCTTATCACATCTCAATTAGTATGGGGCTCTACATTCCTGAGGCGTCTACCCCCAGGCTTGGTACTTGGCAGTTGTTCAATTGCTGTTCTTGGAAGAGTGGAGGCAACTGAACATGTTCATTTTGGGAATCATGGCAAGTGCTTTGGTTATATTTAGAAATGTTCCTTTGAAGATTGTGCAGTCAAAAGTATTAATTAACTTGGCAACAGCACCTGCCAGCAACATTAATATGGTGTTCCTTGGGGAGAAGCCAGTTGAAGGTGTTACTGGGCCTACACCAGGGTCTGCCATCACACTGAAATGCACTTAAGGAATCACCATTTTTCAGGCTTTGAATTAAAGGTGAAAAAGACCTGCTTCGCAAGCAGGCACAGTTTGCTGTGAATTGACTGCCCTGTGCTTTCAGGAATGATCACCGTGGGTGCAATTTGCTCAGACAGGCTCCATGCAAGATACTGGCAGGGGACCTTCTGCTTCTTCCTCAAAGCTTGATTTCAGAGAGTGAATTTACTTGACGTTACACCTCAGGGTTTACCTTCCTTAATTCAAGCTTTTCCTGCCAATTTTCCAGGAATCCTTCCCATTGTTTAGGTGCAATCTCACAAGATTGCAAGTCCTTATTTTGGAGGAGAAGTGAGGAAGGGAAGTGGGGAGGGAGGAAAAATTACAATGCCTTCCTTTGCTCACCATAGCTGTGGCTTTACAGATGCATGTGTGCACACACTGATGCAACCATACCGTGAACCCTCTCATACTTATCCCTACACGCATCCACACACCTACTGGCTCACTCATACAATCTTCTCAGGTGGCCATTCACAATTCTAACCATGGCATTTAGCTTTTAGTGTTTTTATCTATCTATCTATCTATCTATACCTACATACACACACACACACACACACACACACACACACACACACATATATATATTTAAATAATGGCATTCATGAATCTACTAGACCTCATCCCTGTGAACATTCTTAATTAGAGTCAGTTATCCTAAATTGGTATTCTGGAATCTAAATGCATTCGCCATTTCATTTTTCAGGATGAATTTGACTGCATGTCTCACAGTGATTGATGCAAGCTCATTCAACACATGTGAGTAATAAATTTGTTGCTCTTCAGAAATAAGTAATAGATCAAAAAATCTCTTCGGTGTGACTATTTTGCTGTTAAAAATGAAACTGTTCTTCTAAATAACTTAGCAATTCTTTCAAACTCAAATTTCTTTAGCTTTATGTTTAAAGAAGCTGCTGAAATCGCTCCGGGTCCCCTGGTGCTATTGCACAATGCAGAGTTAGCTGGTCTGCAGCTTGTTCTCATCTCTGTTAACGTTTCTGTGATGACAATGATCCAACTGTGTCACAAACTTCTGGGTCTTAACCTCCTCCATCTACACAGCCTTTTCTTCTCATTTACACGACCCTGGCCATTTTAGGAGTAATTCGTCAGATTTTTTCTATGACCTGGTTTTTGTTTGTTGCTTACAAAAAAACAAACAAAACCCAAACAAAAAACATTTGTCTTGTATTCCCTGTAGATCTGCTAAACATTAGAAAGAAATGCTAGGTGTGATAATAAAGAGAACAGAGTTAAATAAGGTTTTAATAGTACTACTGTGAGCCCTACTGACACAGTGGGTTATGCCCCGGACTGTTTAACTACAAGGTTGGCAGTCCAAACCCACCAGCTGCTCTGTAAGAGGAAGATGAAGCTTTCTGCTCCCTTAGAGATCCATAGCCTCAGAACCCACGAGGCCAGTTTTACCTCATCCTTTCGGGTTGTTATGACAGGAAACCTCCGTGAGTTTGGTTGTTGAGTGAAAAAAACTCAGTACATTATATTTGTTATTAGAAAATGCTAACTTAATTTGATAACCTTTAAAATACAAATTGACTGCTTAAGTGTCTTGTGTATATTTATTCCCTTGCTATAAATAGAAAAGCTGTATTTTAATATAGTATTATTACCTATTGCTTCCAAATATATATGTTATATAAAAGACTAAAACAAAAGAATACAGAAATAAAGGAGCATTGGGACACAAGTACAGCAGCTCTACCTTGGTAAGGAAGTAAAAAGAAAAAAAAAATCAGAATTATAGCGATGCACCATCTATCCTGGGGCCAAAAGGGAGCGGACTCTGGGGAGCGGACTCTGGGGAGCGGCCTCTGGGGAGGGGCAAGGGGAAAAGCACCCTAAGAATAAAGCTGAGAAAGTGTAAAATGTGATGAAGTCACTAATTCCAGGAATCAGGACATGCAATTAGAATTCTCTGAAAAAGCTAAGAAGCAAACTGTGATGTGACTTAATTGTAAACTATTGTAAAAAAATCAAAACAGAAAGGGAAATCATTAAAATTGATGTCGAAACTAATTTCCTTATCATCCAAGGTTTGATTAAAGAAGCAGAACCCCCAGCATGTTACACCCACAAGAAGCAGCTTAGGTGCGGCACAGCATTTAGATGCTGATGCCAGGGCGTGCAGAAGTCTGTAGGGCAGACAGTGGGGGAAGGAAAGATATATCAATACAGTGGGAAGGGAAGATGCATAAAATGGTGCTAAACTGGAACCCCGAAGCAAGAGCTGGAATCTAGGAGCACTGATTGGAACTTGGGCCATCTCCACCTCCATCTTTGGTCAGGCGGGTATTCTGCAGGATTAACTAGAGCTCTTGGCCATGAAATGAAAATGTCTCTTGGCCCAGGAATCAAAAAAGCTAAATGAGGTTCTGGAAGAAGATGAAGCAACTGCTGGCCCAGCATCTGCTCCCTGCCAACAAGGCGAGCCAGTAAATAACCATCATGTTGTGAGGCTATGACGGTATCTGGTGCTCCACCTCAGTCTTCTGATCAGACGAATAAAATAACGACGTCTTCACTTCCGCCCTTGACATCTCACACAAGTGTCTCATGTGGCCCAGCCTAGTAAGAAACACACAGGGAAGGAAGTCTGGGAAATATCGTCTAGCATAACTAAGCACATCACACATTGACTTTTGACAAAACTCTGGGGGTTATACCTCAGATCCACAGAAAAGGCTAATACTGCCTTAGCATATACCACTCAGTCCCATTTTAAACAGTATTTATATTAGCATAACACACTGACAAGATAGGTGGTGGATAGGATTATGTTAGTGTATGACTATATATCATGCTTCGTGAATCCATAAAAATATTTAGCCATTAATGTTTAAAACTATCTGGGTTTAAAACACTTAAATCTTTTAAAATAGATGGTGTTTTGTAGGATACAGTTTTGAATAAATCTACTTTGTCAAAATATAATAGCTTTTCAATATGCTCACAATTTTATTAACATTATTTCTTCTTAATAGAATCCTTATTAGTACTTAAAAACAAATGACATGCACTACTACTTCAAATTCAACTTGACATGCTAATTTACAATTTTTCATAATTATATTCAAAGGCATTGGTCATAATTTCTATATGTTCTAGTTATTATTCTAGTAATTATGGACTAGCATATTCTCGGCTTCTATCATTAAAATATAAAACCACTCTGGAGATTTGGTTCCCACTGTGTGATGCACGGACCTCTTTGGCCTGGCTCATCTGCCATAGTTCTTGTAAGCCCCATGAAATGACTGGCTGGGACCATGCAGACAGCGTGGATCTCCAGAAGATTTTCCTGATGGGTTGGCTAAGAGAAGGCGGGGAAACGTACTGACAGGACTTTATGATTTAGTTGTGTTTGCTACCTATTGCTCCCAAATATATATTGGAGCAATGATAATTGTGATTCTAAAAATTTAAACTTAATATGTGGATCAGTCAAGTTTCCCATCCAGTTGGATATAAAATATAAAGTAGTGATCTCACTGCTATCAAGAAAGGAGATCCAGGAACGGAGTGTGTCCTTCAGACTCCAAGATGATTCCTACACATTGAATCTCCTAGATCCAGGGACAGGAAGCTGTGACACCAGAGAAAAGGCCGGGAGGAGTGGCAGAGTGGATGTGGAAACTTGCCGGCAGCAGAGGCAAGAGCAAGAACCAAACAGAGTCGGCGACTTCCTGGCCCATGGAGCAAGTAGATCTGAGTGTCTTTGGGCAGAAGGCTTGCCTATCAAGTGGGGTGCCTTTTGGCACTAAATTGGGGAGATAGGCTTACTGACCCACAGAGCTAGAGAGGCGTGTCATTTGGCTGAGACTTGTGGTACAGCGGTATGCCTGTCTTTTGGGCACATTTCTTAGCAGCACTAAAAGAGCTTGGTAATATTGCCTGAGCAGAGCAGAGGTCAAGTGGCCTTTGTGGCCAAGGATGTGAGCGAGCAAGAGAGAGAAAGAGAGAGGGC
>NW_022103899.1:6722424-6787074 GCF_000313985.2 Echinops telfairi | reverse complement strand
TTTTTAATTCATTTTATTGGGGCTCGTGCAACTCTTATCATAGCCCATATATAATCCATTGCCTCAAATGCATTTATACATATGTTGCCATCATCATTTTCAAAGCATTTATTTTCTACTTGAACCCTTGGCATCAGCTCCTCATTTTTGCCCCTCTCTCCCTCATGAACCCTTGATAATTTATAAAATATTATTTTTCCATGTCTTGCACTGTCCGATGTCTCCTTTTACCTGCTTATCTGCTGTCCATCCCCCCCTGGGAGGGGTTACAGGTAGGTCATTGTGATCAGTTCCCCTTTTCTCCCCCCACCTTCCCCTTCCCCTCCTGGTATGGCTACTCTCAATATTGGTCCCGAGGAATTTGTCTGTCCTGTATTCCCTGTGTTTCCAGCTGTTATCTGTACCCATGTACATGCTCTGGTCTAGCCAGATTTGTAAAGTAGAATTAGGGTCATGATGATTGGGGGGAGGGGTGCGGGGAGGAGGAAGCATTAAAGAACCAGAGGAAAGCTGTATGTTTCATCGGTGCTACACTGCATCCTGACTGGCCCATCTTCTCCCCACACCCTTCTTTGAGCATTCCTGATTTCCCTAATAAATTCCAACATACCGAGTATGGTCTGTGAGTTGTGTGCCATGAATTGTCAAACCCAGAGGAGCAACAGAGGGCGCTGTGGTGAGGATGGTTGGTTTCAGAATAGGTAAAGAAGGTTGTGAGGTGGGGGCCTGTGTGACCTCTGCTCCTGGGAGCTGGCCTTGGGCAGACGGGGCATTTGATTCTGCTTCCCAGGTGGCATAGTGGTTGCATGTTGCTGCTAACCGCAGGCCAGCAGTTTGAAACCACCAGCCGCTCCGTGGGAGAAAGACCTTTTTCAGCTCTCACATAGAGTGACCGTCTCAGAAACCCAGCAAGGCAGTTCTACCCTGTCCTATGAGTCGCAATGGGTTGGCATCTACTTGATGGCAGCCAGTCCCCCTTGTGAACGGAGCCCTGGCAACGTAATGCTTCCACGTGGGGCTGGCTGCTAACTAACAGCTTCTCTCCACTCCCTTCAAGGATTCCAGTCTCAGAAAGCTGCCGGGCAGTTCCACACTGTCCTGAAGGGGCTCTCTGAGCCGGAATCGGCCTGCTGGCAGTGAGTTCCGGTTGGGTTTTGCCCTTGTGAAGTCACAGAAGGTTGGGTGCTGCCACCACGTCATTTTACACCTTGCTGTTAGTGTCTATCCAAACCGCACTTGTTTCCATCCTTGCCCGTCTTCGATTTGATTAGCATCCTTCTGAATTATTCTCAAATACATCACTATTGACTTCAATAATTATATTAGTTTAAATCACTCTTTCTGCTGAAATACTATAATACAGAAGCAATTGCAACAAATCTACTAGCAATTTGAAGTAATTTGTTCTACAGAAACTATGCTAGAATAATTATACTTTGATCTTTTAAATTAGCCAAATGGAATATTGCTTATAATATAATTTAAATGAAAACTGACACTACATTAAATGTTGTCTCTTGATTTATTGTTTAGTGGAGCTCAGTTAATGTGTTGTTCATGAGGAAATAGCAGAATTGGATCTATTGGGGTTAATAGGATCAGAGAAGTGCGCTGTCCTCACCAATATTTTCATTACATAGAAAATAATGACACTCAGTCTATTTCAGGTGGATTTCCCATGTTATCTAAGAATTTGTAAGGTGGAATGCACAATGTTTGCATTCGTGAAAAGAGAGAATGGCTTCTTTAGGAACCTGCATCCCAAACCTCAGAGTTCCCGGATGTCAGTGATAATCACACTCAGGATGGCCAGCCTTTGGACCCTGCCCCAGAATTTTTTTATTACCTGGAATTGCTTTATCCTTAGAATCAAAGAGTTTGATATCCCATACTCTGGTCCACCTTAGACTCTTTCAAACCTCTTATATTTCTTTACACCTGTTGTTCATCCTGTCTTGATGTCATCAAATCTTGATGCTCTTGACCCCTTCATTTTTATTCAATAAAAAGTGCAATTTACTGAGCACTTATATTATCCTTAATGTTTTACACACATTATCTTTTTTTAAACCCATAGGACAAACCGGTGGTTAATATCCTATTTCTCCTTTGAGGAAACTGAGGAACAAACCAAATCAAACTCACCGCCATTGAGTCAGTTAGGAGTTGGGCTGCTAACCACAAGGTCAGCAGTTTGACACCACCAGCCGCTTCCCGGGAGAAAGATGAAGCTTTCTACTCCCATAAACATACACAGTCTCAGAAACATCCAAGGGCAGTGTTGCTCTGTTCTATAGGGTTGGAATGAGAATTGAGGCACAAAGAAGTACATTGATTGTTCAAGCAAAGTGGGAGAACAACATTTCAAGTTCAGATTTAATTGCTCCAGAGGCTATCTTTACAGATCTCTTGTTTGCATTTTCTTTCACACACCTTGATCCCATAATTCTTCACTTGAAGTATTCTCTTTTTTCCACCAGTATCCCCAATTTCTTTATTCTCTAGTCCTGTAAGCTACAGTTTTCTTTAAAAAGACTCAGTTCCAGTAGGCATCCATTCACCTTCTAGGTATATTCAGTTCATTGTGTGTTCCTGAGCACTCTCACACCCTTGAGGACTGGTGCCACTATCCATTCTCAGTTTCTAGTGTGAGGTGGGTCTTCAATACAGCCCAGCAATGCAGCCTTTGCCAGTCCCCTTCTCTAGTCTCAACCTAATGTCCTGAAATCTCCTGGTTCATCGTTTTCTGTTCATTGAGCTACCGAATGACTGCATTGTCGCATCTCTTCACTGAAATGAGAGACCTGCACCTGGAAGTAAAACGTTAATGATTTCCAGGATACAGGCAATCCGGAGCACAGATGAAGCACACAGAGTTCTGGTCCACACTGTGGCTCTCCAGGTTCATCATTCCTGATGTAGACCTATGTGGTGTGGTCCAGAGCAAGCGACAAGGTCTTTAGGAAATGCTCATGCTTGATTGCCTTCTGTAACTCACTGCCAACAAGGCACTTTGGACTCCTGGAGACCCGATAAGACAGAGTAGAACTTGCCCTGTGGATTTTTGAGATGAATTCTTTGTGGGAGGAGAAAGTCTTATTTTTCTCCAATGGAGAGATTGTTCGGTAAAGAACTGCTGCCCTTGAAGTTACCAGGCCAACGTGTAACTACTTCAAGACCAGGGCTCCTATTAGCTTCTATAGCCAGGAGCATTTAGGTAATTAAACATCTCCTTTCTACACTATAAATCACCACCTGGATTACATGATATTTACATAAATACACACAACCTAGATTTGTTTGTCATAAGCAATCTTAAACTAGGGATGTTCTGCTAAGTGAATTCCATAGTAAGGGTTCTCCTTCTAGGAAATATCATTAGTCTATTTATCAGGAGTTCAACTTTCAGCATGGCTGCAAGAGCACTTGATTTCTTCCTCAGAAGACCCACAGCAACACGAGTTTGTTTCCTTTCCAGCCATACGTAGGATCTGAATCAAGAATCCGACCTTCTGTGCTATCTGAGGCAGGAAAGCCCTTCCACTTCCTGTTTGCAATAAAAAACATTCTTAAATGTATCCAGGAGCCCTAGTGACTCAGTGGTTAAAGGTTTCAACTGCTCAATGACAGTTTGGTGGTTCGAACCCACCAGGACTCCGGGGTCCCTGGAAATGCGACGGGGGCAGTTCTACTCTGTCCTTTATGATTGCTAGGACTCAGAATGGACGGGATGGCAGTGGGTCTGCTTTTCATTTTGACGCATCCAGCCCCGCTCCTCCTTCTAGTGGGAAAATATATTATTTTCTCAAAGCCAATTCTCCTTCAATGATTTGTCTTTCTCAACAATCATTTATTTATCTATCACTTCTCCAGTGTTTGTAATGTGCCAGATATTTTACCAAGATTCAGTCCTCCAAGCAATCATATATATTGTTAGTGTCCCAAAAAACTCCCCCCAAAATGGGGAATATGATTTTCAGACAATTTAAATAATTTTCCAAAGCAAAGAAAAACTGATGTAATGGTTTGAACACAATAGTTTATACTATGATTCAAGTACAGTTCTTAATGTCTATTTGAGTAACTTCTATTTCTTGCTACATATTTTCAAAAAACCTCTAGGTGCTCCTTCTCAGCACATGTTTAGCACCTAAAGTCTATATCACACAAATGAAATCGTCTTCATTATTTCACATTCTCCCACCCAAGGAAATTCTTTGAGGGTAGAGATTGAATTTTCACATTTCCACCCAAGGAAATTCCTTGAGGGTAGAAATCACGACTTACTATTTTGCTACTTCTTATTCCAATGAGTGCAATTCTGAATATATAGTGGGCAATTAATTTGGAGGTTATTGATCACTAAGTGGTCAATGAGTAACCATAAAATTGTACGTGAACTGTGTGTTTCTGTAGGCAAAAATTTTTCCCCATAGCATAATCTCTTCCTATAGTTTATGTCTAGTGGCAGAAGCATTTCCAAGAGATGTGAGCCTAGAGAGCCCCTAATATATCATTTATTCCAATTATTTATTCCAACCTTGGGGTTCTCACAGTATCTTCAGCTCATGTGTGTTCAGCAACGTAAGACACAGAAGTTGCAGCAGCAGTTTTCTAGGTCCACGTGAGGTTTATACAGTCTCTTTAGCTCAAGGGTTTCTCCCTACCACACAGTAGACGTTAAAAATAAGATGTTAAAACAATCACAATGAAAAATCCCGCCCCCCTCCCAATTAAGCCTGTTGCCCTTGAGTACCTTTTGCCTCCTAGGACAGAATAGAATTGCCCAGTTTCCCAGGCTGTAATCTTTACAGATGTAGATTTTCTCCCTTCAGAGCTGCTGGTGGGTTTGAACTGATGACCTTTCAATTCCTACCCGATTGTTTTAACCATTGTGTCACTAGGGCACCTTCAATTATATTCTTAATCGAGAAAAAATTAAGAAGGCAAAATTATTCTGCAACAGAAGGGAGAAACGATCTGTCCAGTAGATTAGTGAATGCAGAACCACGAGGGCACCTAACCCAACTCAACTGTCATGCAGCTGATGCTGACTCATAGTGACAATGTAGGACCGGCTAAAACTACCCCTGTGGGTCCTGAAACAGTGACTCTTTCTGGCAGTAGAAAACCATATCTTCATCCTAATGAGTTGCTAGTGGTTTCAAACTGATGACTTTTTGGTTAGCGGCCCAATGTGTAATCGCTACACCACCAAGGCTCTTAGCTTGGATACAGTGCATTTGATGTCTCAGTCTCCAGTTCTGAAGGAAAAAGGTTCGAATAATCCCTTAATTCTTGGTGAACCAGCAAAAGGAGGTAAAAATACTTAGACTGTAGAAGTGGAAATTTATGAGTGCAGATTAAGTTCCCTTTTTTTTTGAATACAGTAAGTTCAAAATTTCAAATAATAATTAAAATACTTTAGGGTGTGTGTGATATAATCACTATCCCTGTTTTATGCTTGAGCATATGGCCACAGGAAGAGAGGGAGTCTGCGAGCCTCTGCAGGGGTGATCCAGGATAATTAGAGGACGTTTTAAGGGGGCAGATTTGAATCTAATAAAAATAAAACAATCCCAGTAGTGATGCTATTTAGGAATGCAGTGGGTAATGTTGTGAGCTGTGGTTCATGGTATAGAAGGGTCTAGCTGTGAGTGTGGTGAGCTAGAATATTTTCAAGGTTTCATTTAACTCTTCATTCTTGGGTTCTGTAATTTCTTTTTATCAACAAAGTAAAAATTACTTCTGGCATTTTTCCAATTGAGAGGCACTAAATAATAGAATTTTGTTGTAAAATATTTATCATAAGCATCTTGTAGAAACAGCTGGATCATTTGTAGAGTCAGCATACAGAATAAGACTGGTTGTAAACCAGAGTTAGATTCTGGAATATTTTGAGAGGAAATTCAATAATTATAGAGCTTTGGTTGGCAAAGATCACAAGAGGCTATTACTGTCCATATCTTATTCTATAGCTGACTTTACTAGCCAAGATCATCTATGATGAGTTCAAGAAATAAACGAACTCGTTTATTATAGAAAGATCATCTGTTAGTTCCTCTACTTTGTTTAGTGATTATAAAAGCATTATGCTTACTCCTCCAAAAGCTATTAGAAAACTGTCAGCAGGCAATTATTAGACCAGTATTATGTTTGTATATCCAGTAAATTTGCTCTTTAGAGTGTTGAAAAGCAGGGAGGTTACTTTGAGGACTAAGTCCAAGGCGTGACATTTTCAGTCGACTCACAGGCATGTGCAAGTTGGACAACGAGGAAGGAAGACTGAGGAAGAATCAACGCATTGAAGTACCATTGACGGCCCAAAGAGCAAACACATCTGTCCTAGCAGAAGTGTGGTCAACATGCTCCTTAGAGGAAAGAGTGGTGGAGACTTTGGATCACATTTGGAGGTGTTGTCAGGAGAGACTAGTCACCAGAAAAGGAAGGACACAAAGCTCGGTGAAACAGAGAGGCTGCGAAGGAGGAGACAGCCCTCAGCAAGATGGACTGGCTCAGTGGAGGCAACAATGGGCTCAGGCAGAGGGACAATTGTGAGGATGGTGGAGACCAGGCAGGGTTTCCTTGTGTTGTGCTTAAGATCTCTGAGTTGGAGCTGACTCGGCACCTAACGAGAACATTGCGTCTCACATCAGTTACTCAGTAGCAATACCCAACCACCACCACCCAGTTGATTTGGGCTCAAAGGGACCCCGTGGGACACAAAAGAACTCCCTATCTGGATTTTTGGATTTCTATCTTTGTAGGAGGAGGCAGCCACAGCTTTTTCTCTCAAAGTATGTGGTGGAGCAGAACTGCTGACAGTGCAGTTACCAGTCCAACGTGTAAGTCATTATGCTACAGGCCTCCTTTGCAGTGGGCATAGGGATAAAAATCAAGAGAGAAGAAACCATAGCACAACTAGTAAAGGCTTTATATATTTTTTCTCTGCGTATCAAATTTTTTACAGATGTGGATTTGAATTAGGTGAGAGTTCTCCTGACAATATTTGCAAAGTACTGCATCAGAGTATTGCATCTTTGCCTGTACGCTGCATTCTGGCCGTCCTTCCAAGACAGGTGTGCTTGATCTTGGGGCAGTCCGTGCACTTTCCGTGTTCCTCACCAGCGCCGTAACTCAACCACGGCAATCTTTCTCCAGGGTTTCCTGGTCAGCACCTAGCGTTCGCATGCATATGAAGCAAGTGAAAGTGCCGGGACTTGGGTCGGGAGAAGCGTGGTGGTCACAGTCATACCCTGGCCTTTCAGCCCCTAACGAGGTCTTGTGCGCCGTGCTTACTTAGCATGTGAGAGAATATTCATCTAATATTTGCCGGCTTATTATTAGAAAATAGCTCTCAGGATTGTAAGAATAATTCTTTTATTCCATCTTGGTTTTCTAACTCTAGCTCTTGGCACATTTCCTTGTGATATTTGAATTTGTCTCGAGCTGTCATTTGAAATTTTAGGTTCAGCTCTTTGACTATCCGTCTTCCATATACGTTAGCTTCTCTAGGATTAATAGCAAGAATCAGTGTCTCTTTTAACCCTCACTTTGATCTTTTCATTCTTTCTTGTCTTTTTAACAAACTTTGCTGGTTTTTTTTAAAAGATCATTTTATTGGGGGTTCTTACAGCTCTATAAGAATCCATACATCAATGGTATCAAGCATATTTGTATATATGTTGCCATCATTTTCTAAACATTAATTTCTATTTGAGTCTTTGGTATCAGCTCCTCTTTTTTTCCCCTCCCACTGCCCTCCCACCCTTGTGACCCCTTGATAAATGATACATTATTTTAATTTTCATATCTTACACCAACCGTTCTCTCCCTTCCCCCATGGTTTCTGTTGTTCGTCCCCTGGGGTGGGGGTGGGGGTGAAGTTATGTGTCAATTATTGTGGTCCGTTCCCCCTTCCTCCCTATTTTCCCCCTACCCTCCAGTTATTGCTACTCCCATTTCTGTTCCTGAGATGTTTATCTGACCTGGATTCTGTATGTTGTGAGCTCTTATCTGTACCTGTGTACATGCTCTGGTTTAGCCTGCTGTGGAAGGCAGGATAGGGGTTTTGATAGTGGTGGTAGTGGTGGGGGGGAGGAAGCCTCAAAGAACCAGAGGAATATTGTGTGCTTCACTGTGCCCTGGTTGACTCATCCCTTCCTTGTGACCCTTCTGTGAGGGGATATCCCATTGTCTACAGATGTGTTTTGGGTTTCTGCTCTGACCCCCCTCATTCTCACAATATGTTTTTGTTTGTTTGTTTGTTTGTTTGTTTTGGGTCTTCTGATGCCTGTTACCTGGTCCGATCACTGCCTCATGATTGCACAGGCTGGTGTGCTTCTTCCATGTGGGCTTTTTGCTTCTTTACTAGATGGCTGCTTATTTAGCTTCAAGCCTTTAAGAACCCAGATGCTACATCTTGATAGCCGAGCACCATCTGCTTTCTTCACCATATTTGCTTATGCACCCACTTTTTCTTCAGTTATCATTCTGGGAGTGTGTGCATCACAGAATGCCAGGTTGTTAAAACAAAATGTTCTTGTGTTGAGGCAGGGCTTGAGCAGAGGCCTAAGTCTGTCCACTACCTCAATATATTGCCATATAAATGTACGTACATAGACCAACACCTCGATTTTTATGAATTAATGTATTTACATCCGTATATACTCATGTATAAGCCAAGTTTTTCAGCACATTTTTAATACAGTTTTGTGGTAAAATTAGGTTCTTTGGCTGATATTCAGATCAGCTTAAACTCAAGTATATACAGTATATGCACTCCTACATTTATACCTCTAGCCATATCTTTGCTTAATAGATCTTTCCTCTGTTTCATAAAAGGTAAAGTGGTGATTGATGACAAAGCTTGTTCTGGACATCCATCAATTTCCTGAACAGATGAAAATATCTACTGGTAGTACATATGGAGCTTGTTCCCCCAGGTCAAACTGTTAACCAAGCTTTCTATTTAGAGGTTCTGAAAAGATTGTGTAACAGTGTGTGGCAGAGGGGGGACTGGTTTTGCCACTACAACAATGCGCCTGCTCATGCAGCCATCTCAGTGAGCCTTTTTTTTTTTTTTTGGGCAAAAAGCAGCATGCCTCTGTTGCCCCACTCACCTAATCACTTGACCTCATTCCATGTGACTTCTTTCTGCTTCCACGAATGAAGAGGGACATGAAAGGACATGACTTGATGACATAGAAGAAGTGAAGAGAAAAACCAGGGAAGTGCTGTCAGCCATGCAAACTGATGAGTTTGAAAAATGTTTCTAAGAATGGAATCACATATTTGAAAAATGTATTAAGTGTAATGGAGAGTAAGTACTTTAAAGTTGATATGGTTGTTTTGTAAAAAAATTAAATAAATAGCTTTGGAAAAATAAATCCGTTTTTGGGGGGTACCCCCTTGTGTTCGTCTGGGTTGACTAGAGAAACAAATTCACAGACACTCACATGTGAGCAAGAAAAAGCTTTATATACAAGAGCAATTGAATATTGAGGAAACATCCCAGCCCAGTCCAGATCAAGTCCCTAAGTCTGATATTAGCCCATATGGCTGATACCAATCTATAAATTCCAGTTCAGATTCATGAAACACATGTAATGACGCCAATTGCAGGAAGATCACAGGGCAGGTGGTAGGAAGTCTTGTGGATCCAGTGGAGGTAGAGGCATCTCAGTGCTGGCAGGGGTCTCCACGTGGCTCCTCCAGCTCCAGGGCTCTAGCGCAACTCCATGTGTCTTGTCAATGGAAATGTCTCCCAGGGAGTGAGTGTGTGTCATGCCTCTTGCAAGCTATTTATCTCCTAAGTGCCTCAAATGAGGTCATCAAGCTGCGACCTGATTGACAGGCTAATCTCCACCCCTTTACTCTTAAGTCTCAAATTGATAAGATTATTTAACTACCACACCCCTTGTACATTCAAACTTCCAATTATTAGTAAGTTTTTTTCAGCTGTTTCTTCTTCTTTTGAATTGTAGCCCCATCAGCAAATGAAAGTCTCACACACTTTATTCCCATAGGCTTTACTCCATTCATGTCATATTATTATCGACTTTACTTGCTCTCGAGCTCTACTGTTCCTTTTGAGTGACTGGTATTTGAAGTACCAGCGACATAGCTTCCAGTCTCACAGCCACACAAGCCACAGCAGTAGGACAAACTAACTGACGAGTGGTGGAATAACTGAGATAGCAGGGACTCTTTTTCGGAATGGGTTTAGAAAAGTAGTATATCTTTAAAATGATTTTCATCACTAGAGGATCTTGCTAAGCAATTAGGAAGGGTCAAGGCTTAACAATTATGAAAAAAATGTTGCAATATCCAACATACTGAAGCTCACTGAACTAGGAGGTTTATCCTTGGGTAATAATAATATTAGCTAACACTTATTGAGCTCTTGAAATGTGTCAGGGGTTATTTTAAATGCTTTCTATAAGCTATCTTATTTAATCCGCCACTTTATGAGAGAGTTATTTTCCCCATTTTTCAGATAAGGAAGTTGAAGGTCAGAGAATTTAATAACTTGCCTTTGGGCTTTACATATTTTTTCAGAACTCCCCTGCTGCACTCTACGCTTTGGGGGCTTAGGTGACAGCCAGCTGCTTCTACTGCTCGCACCAAGGATTCTGCAATCACTGAAGCACCTCCAGTGGGAGCAGACTAATGGGGCATTGTGGAAACGTGGCCTTCCCGCCTTGTGCAGGTCATAGATCTGGTCTTCGACAAAACAGAGAGTAAATTCAGACCTTTGAGCAGAATTACTGAGCAAAATAAGCGTATCAGCAAATATTTATTACGAATTAATTTAAGAATAGGAAAGCATCAAAACAGTTTGAAATCGCGGCTGAAGTAAACCTATATTACTAGAGTTCAGAACGAAATGTAGTCCCTGACAGCATCTCTCTATATTTTATGTTGTGTTTCAGTCTTCTGAAAGAGGTATTTTATGTGAAGGCAAGACAAAAGCCATCTCTTGACAGGAAACTTTCATTCTTCAGGATTCTCCCTGCAAGTGTCATTTCTGTTATCTTTTAAGGGGACTTTGATTTTAAACAAACACAAAACAAACTATTCAGACTGTGTAGTTTCTCCGAGATAGCTCCCCACCCAAGGAGCCTCCCCCTCTTTTTTATTTTACTATGTCTTCTGAGAAGCTGAAAAACAATTTAGAAATAAACAGCTACTCAGGACTCAATTTTCTAGCTCTAAAAGAAACTGAACACTACATTTTAAGTTCAGGTTGAAGCGTTTGGGTTTTGATTTCAAAGGGAGTTCTGTATTTGTCATAATATCTTCTATTGTAATAAACACAGGCTTTGAATCGTACAAAAAGGGAGATGCTAGCATCTTACACTATTCTTGCACAGTGTACTTTCTGGTCTGTTAGTTGCGTGCTCACAACAGCTCCGGCATGCCTTTCCTTTGTTCTGCTCTGCACGGGAGACACTCAGCACATTACCTACTGCGGTGATTTACATTTAAGTCGGCTGATGAGAATTGAATAGTTTTTAAACCAGTCAAGTGTGAATCAAGACTAGAATACTGACAAAGACTACAGAACCAATGGATCCTGTTATTTAGAAAGGATTTAATATTTCTTCTTCTAGCACGAGAGCCTATCCAATACAACTCCACTAATGCTAATAATTATTATCCAGCAGTGATTATTTTCCACCCAGAAATGAAGACTAAATGCTAATGTAGATGGAAAATTGTTTTGGTTAAAAGGTCAGACTAGATATTTTGGATTCTCAAACAATGACCAATTCATTTCTATAAGTGGTTTGACTGATCTCATTCTATGTTAATTCAGCAAATTCACTTCAGATGATCATCAGATTGCCCATATTGGTATAGTATAACTTATTTTTAAAACCAGAAAATAAATCGTTTTTAAGTGATAGGCACTGTGATAGGTAACTTTTGTGTCAACTTGTCTGAGTCAGGATTCTCAGTAGACTTGGCCGTAATCCCCCATCATGGTACTTAACACAAAGCAATCAATTTAGTGGTGGGATCTGCATGAGCAGCCACAGAATTGTGAGCAGATTAGTGTGGAGCGCCTCACAGCCTCATGCAATTGGAAGGAAGTTAGAAAGCCGATGAGGCCAACATCCTACAGAAGTTGACCCTGTGGGGAAGCTAGCTTGTTTATTGCTGGCTCTGGATCCTGCATCTGGCTCATTGATTTCTGGATCTTTGGACTTGAAGCAAATGTCACCCATATTGCATGCTGGCAATAGTAACTATCAACATTCTGCCACCTGGCCTGCCAAGGCTGGACTCATTGGACTCTGCAACCACTCTGCCCTTTTGACCTTGTACTTATCTGCCCCTGCATCCAAAAGCCTTCAATCTTCCTGAGTCCTGGTTTGTGCATTCCTGCATCTACCTGAGTCAGAGGTATCCCTGAGCTAAACATCTGACCCACAGATTTGAATTAGGCTGGCTTTATTTGCTTCTACAATTGTGACCCATCTTTTTGATATGAACTTCTCTCTCTCTATAAAGATGGAAGAATAATCGATGCATTTGAATTGTGGTTTGGTGAAGATTACTGAAAGTACCCTGAGCTACTAGAAAGACAAACCGATCTGTCTTGGAAGGAGCATAGCCAGGGTGCTGGGCAGTTCTCAGAGTCATCCTCAGAGGCAGGGATGGGGCAGCTTGGTCTTATATACTTTGGGAGAGTCTATAAGTGTATATGCTTTCAGGACAGGCTATTCAGTCCCTGGAGGAGGACATCATGTTTAGTAAACTGGAGGGACAGTGAAAAAAGGAGGAAGGCCTTCAAGGAGATGGACAATTGCGAGATGACACGGTACTGAGCAGTTTTGTTTTTTTGTGCCTAGGGCTTCTATGGGTTGGAACTGACTTGATGACATCTAAAATCAACATATGTATGTGTGTGTATGTATATATACATATGTGTATGTGTACATGTATATATACATGCATTTACTTATTTATTTATATCACTGTTTTTGCTTCTCTAGAGACCTGAAATTCTCTTTCTTCAAGAGATTGTGAGTCTTTAAAGAGTCTCAAGTCTAAGAGGGGATTTTATACTTTGTTAGGGTGATTTCAGGTAGACGGCCATTCACCTGTTCTAGAATACTTCTCATTGTACAGCTCAAGTAAATATTTAGTAGCTCTCCCATTTATTTTACTCCCAGAACACTACCTAAGTAGCCAGAGCCATAAGTCAGTCTATTCTGATTAGTACTTTGCCTCTACTATCCATTACAACAACCATGCCTATCTTGTGTCTATTGATTAAGGGCTGCCAATTGCCCCTACTGTCACATGGCACAATTGGCCCCATTGCAGTTAGGTGTCTGAATTCAGTTAGGACAGTTCTCATTGTCAAACTTGATTTACATAAAATAGCAATCACAACAGTTATCAGAAATGCTTGGACTCCCCTCACAAATTTGTTCCTCATTCCTGAAGTAAAATGTGTCTTTGAGGTGCCCATATTTTGGTCTATGTATCTATGTTAATCCACTCTAACAAGTGAATTTCCCCATGGATACCATTTTTGACAGTGTACCAAGGTATGTCTGGTATTTTAACTTGACTGTTGTAGGTCATCACTCAATCCATGCCTTACATATAATATCATATATAAAATATATAACTAAATAAACTGTTAGATCCTCTCCTACTTCTTCAATCTGAAATATTGAATGAAGAATCCATGCTTGTTGGTGTTAGGTGTTGTCAAGTTGGTTCCAACTCACAGCGCCCCTGGGCATAACAGAAAGAAACCTCACCCTACACTACCTTCACAACTGTTCTTATGTTTTCATCCACTATTGCAATCTATTTTGCACGGGGTCTTCTTCTTTTTTGTTGTTTCTCTATTTTACGAAGCATGAGCTCCATCAGGGACGGGTTTCTCCTGATGACAAGTGCGAAGTGTATGACATGAAGTCTCACTATCCTTGCCTATAAGGCGCATTCTGTCTATATTTCTTGTTGCTTGTCCTTTCGATGGTCCATGGTACTTTTAATACTTTGCCAGCCCCATAATTCAAAGACATCAATTCTTCAGTCTTCGTTGTTCAATTTCCAACTTTTTTGAATCTGTCCTTGTAAGAACCACATGCTCATACCAATAGATATTCAATTTTCCAATTTTCATCATCCATTCCTGATTTTAAAAACACTCAATAAAATAGGAATAGAAGGAAAATTCATCAACATATTAAAGCCCATATATGAAAATCTAACAGACAACATTACAATCCATGGGGAAAAACTATAATATTTCCCCTGAAAATGAGAACTACACAAGGATGACCCTATCACCACTCTTATTTAGCATAATGCTGGAAGTCTTAGTCAAAACCATTAGACAAGAGAAATAAATCAAGGGAATAAAAAATGAATTAAAAAGTGAAACACTTGCTATTTGCAAACAGTGTGTTTTATATAGAAAGAATGCAAAGGACTCCAACAAAATATCACTGTAAACATTTCAGGAATTTGGTTAAGTAGCAGGAAACAAGATTAACAAGCAGAAATCATTGGATTCCTATATACCAGCAAAGAAAATTCCAAGGAAACAATACCATTTACAATAGCCACACAAAAGAAGGCATATTTAGGAATAAACTAATCAAAGATACAAAAGATCTGTACAAAGAAAACTAAGGAACATTATTTCAAGAAAACAAACAGACCTACACAAATGGAAGAATAACGTGTTAATGGATAGGAAGACTTAATATTGCAAAAATGCCAATACTACCTAAGCAATCTACAAATAAAACACAATTCTGATACAAATCTCAACTCCATTCTTTAAAGAAGTGGAAAAAACCAAAACCAATTAATACCTTCATATGCAGAGGGAAGAGTCCCCGGAGAAGCAAAGGCCTTTCCACAAAGAAGAACCACATAGAACTCTTACTGTGTGATGTCAAAAACTACTACACACACAGCAACAGTGTCAAAACAGCCTGGGAAGGCTCTGTTGATGGACTCATAGAGCAATAGAACAAGATAGAAGACCCAACAATAAAAGCATCCATCTAAATGCAACTAATTTACCACAAAGAACCTATTTGTTGAACAAGGAGACCCCTTCAACAGTGATGGAAATATTGGATCTTTATCTGCAGAATAATTAAATAGGACTCATAACTTGCTTCATGTACGAAAACTAACTCAATAAGGGTTGGATCATCAAGGAGAAAATTGGGACAAACTTAAGATCTTATTGTAGGGCATACACAGACCATCATGTATAATAAAGGAAGCATAAACAATGGAAGACAAAATAGATGACCAGAACTTATGCACATCAAAAGACCATCAAAAGTGTAAAAATTCTTTAGCAGTGGCAAAACAGAGAGTGTTAATTAATAAAATGTATAGCTATACTTGAACATTTCCATTTCTCAACAATGTTTTAAATGTTATACCACATGCTAAATTAATGAAACTACCAATAGAATTACCTTATGTCCCAGGGGGATTATTTATAATGCTTCTCATCATAAAATGATAATGATGTCTTAAAAGTGAACCACATATTTATATAAACTACAGCTACATGGATGGATTTGGGGCTTATACTTAATTGTGGCACTAAGATAAGAATAATTAGGTTTTTTAAAAAAATAATTAGTTCTTATGACATGTCCCTACTCAATACTCACTCTTCTGCAGAGATCACAGACGATGTGGGTGCAGTAGCAAAGTGTGATGAAGAAACCAGATGGTGCCTGGCTATCAGAAAGGATAGCTTCTGAGACATTAAAGGCTTGTCTTAAAGCAAACAGTCATCTAAGTGAGATGTCAACTAAGTTCACATGGAAAAACCACACCATTTTGTTTGAACTGAGGATTATACATAATAACATCAAAATACTGAGGAGGGAAGAGTATCAGAGCTTAATTTCTGAACACCTGGCTTGCAGAAAAGTATGGGTGACAGTGGAAGCCCAAATTCCATTTGCAGTATCCCCACATAGATTAAACCCCCAGTGCATCCCCTTTGACCATAGTTCAGGGATATAACTAGCCTTGCTATTAGATACAGAGAATTGTAAAGTTGATTATGGCAAATGAAGTTAACTTAAAAAGTGACAACTTATATGTTTTCCCTTTTGAACCACTTTAAGTTGTTTCAATTTTTAATATTTTATGCTTTCTTTTTGATTGAAATTTTTCTGTTTTGTTTTGTCACTGTTCTTGTTTTTTTCTCTTTTGTTTGCTTCATGTTTTTGTTTTGTAAGAATTCTGTATATGAAATCAAAGATAGGTAAATCTATAGAGACAGTAACTGGATTAATAATTACCTAGGTGCATGGCAGAGGAGGTTGAGAGAAAATGGGAAGCTAACAATGAGTAGCTGTTCTGAAACTGATTGTGGTACTATTGTACAACTCTTCTTAATATGATTGAACCACTGAATTGTGTATTAGGTGAATTATGGCAATGAAACCATGTTAGTCCACATTGACGAGAGAAACAAACCCAGAGACACTCATGTGTAAGAAAGAGCTTTATATCAAAGACCAATTGTATATTAAAAAGCATCTCAGCCCAGTCTAGATCAAGTCCATAAGACTGATATTAGCCCATTTGTCTGATACTAGTCTATAAATTCCTCTTCAGACTCACACAACACATGCAATTATATTGAATGCAGGAATATCACAGGCCTGTGTGTGAAAAGCCTTACGGATCCAGTGGTGGGGGAATCATCTCCAGGGCTCTGGATGCCATCACTGTGACTCCATTTAGCTTTCAACAGGAAGGTGATGCAGAAACAGAATGTGTCTTGGCCCCAGGGAGGAACAGAGGAAGCTCCTATAATCCTCATGAGAAGTCCATGCCCACAAGGAGGGATCATCAGGCTGTGACCTGATCGACAGGCTAGACCCCACGCCTTCATTCTTTTATCCTATTGACATGAAATTGTGTAACTACCACAGAAACAATTTTTTAAAAACATTGTAGGGACAAAATATTAAATGATAACAAAAAAGTCTCTCTATGTGAATGAGGGGAATGGTAGAGTGGAGACCAAAACCCTATCTGTAGCCAATTGGACATCCCCTTACAAGGACGGGTCACAAAGAGGAGACAAGCCAGTCAGGATGCAATATAGCACCGACTAAACATACAACTTTCCTCTAGTTCTTTAATGCTTCCTGCCCACCACTATCATGACCCTAATTCTACCTTATAAATTTGGCTACACCAATATAGATAAGAGCTCACAACACAGGGAGCCTAGGGCAGATACACTCCTCAGGACCAATAATGAGAGTAGTGATATCAAGAGGGGAATGGGAAGATGGGGAGAGAAAGAGGGAACTGATCACAACGATCTACTATAACTCCCTCCCAGGGGGATGGACAACAGAAAAGTGGGTGAAGGGAGACATTGGTCAGTATAAGACATGAAAAAAAAATAATTTATAATTTATCAAGTGTTTATGAAGGAGGATGATGGAGGAGTAGGGAAAATGAGGAGCTGATACTAAGGGCTGAAGTAGAAAGAAAATATTTTGAAAATGATGATGGCAAATATGTACAAAAGTGCTTGACACAATGGATGTATGTATGGATTGTCATAAGAGCTGTAGGAGCCCTGAGTAAAATGATTTTTTTTTAAAAAGAAAAAAAATTGAATGATACAAGAAGCATCAAAAGAGGATTTAAAGGATAGATGGAGTCACTGTACTGAAAGGAACTAGTTGACATTCAGCAGTTTCATGAGGTAGCATATAATCAGGAACTAATAGTACTGCAGGAAGAAGTCCAAGCTACACTGAGAGCATTAGCCAAAAATAAGGTTCCAGGAATTGGCAGAATACTAATGGCAATATTGTAACAAGCTGATAAAGCCCTGGAATCCCTTATTCATCTATACCAAGGAATTTTGAAGACAGCTACCTGACCAACTGACTGGAAGAGATAAGTGTTTGTACCCATTCTAAAGGAAGGTGACTCAATAGAAAGTGGAAATTATCAGATAATATCATTTCTATCAAAATCAAGTAAAATTTTGCTGAAGATCATCCAACAATGGTTGCAGCAAAGCACTGACAGGGAGCTGCCAGAAGTTCCAAGCAGATTTAGAAGAGGTTGTGGAACATGAAATATTGCTGAGATCATATAGATCTTGGCTGAAAGCAGAGAATACCAGAAAGATATTTACTTGTATTTTATTGACTATGCAAAGGTATTCAACGTTGTGGATCACAGCAGACTGTGGAAGCCTTGGGAAGACCGAGAATTCCATAAGAAAACAAGGAAATATTGTATGGTTTATAATCAGGAAAAGTGTATGTCAGATTTGTATCTGTGGTAGTTATATAATCTGTTGTCTATTTGAGACTTAAGAGTGAAGGGGTGGAATTTAGCCTGACAATCAGGTCGCAGCTTGATGACTTCATTTGGAGGTGTTAAGGAGATAAATAGCTCACAGGAGGCAGGACACTCACTCATTCCCGGCGAGACGTTCCTGTTGAGAAGACACATGGACCTACTCTAGACCCCAGGAGCTAAAGGAACCTCGTGGAGATCCTTGCCAGCTCTGAGATGCTTCAACTGCCCTGGATCCACAAGACTTTCCACCCACTGGTCTGTGATCTTTCTGAATTTGGCAACATTGCATGTGCTACATGAGTCCGAAGAGGAATTTACAGATTGGTATTGGACATATGGACTAATATCAGACTTATGGATTGATCTGGGCTGGGCTGTTTTCTTAATATTCAATTACTCTTGTATATGAAGCTCTTCCTTATACACATATGAATGGCTGGATTTGTTTCTCTAGTCTACCCAGATTAACACAGTATCCTTTCACTGTACTTATTAAATGTGTATTGTGAGCAAATAATCAGAGAAGCTGTACCATATGAAGAGGAATGAAGTACCAAGATAATAATGATCTGTGATATGCAGATGACACCAATTTGCTTGCTGACAGGGAGAAGGACCAAAGCAGTTGCTAATGAAGATCAAGGATTGCAATCTTCATTATGAATTACAAAGCAAAAGAAATATCCTCACAATTGGACCAGTAGGTAAGACCATGGCAAATAGAAAAAAGATTAAACTTATCATCGAAGATTTCATATTATTTGAATTCAAAACCAAAGCGGATGGAAGCCGCAGTTCACGGGTTAAATGATGCATTGCCCTGGGTAAATGTTTTTCATAAGTGTTGAAAAGAAAGAATTTTACTTTGAGGGCTGGGGAGCACCTAAACCAATCCCTGGTTTTTTCTATGGCCCCCTCTGCATGTGAAAGTTGGACACTGAATAAGCAAGATCAAAGAGGAATCAATGCAGTTGAACTGTGATGCTGGTCAAGAACCTTGAAAGTATAGAGAACTTGCAAATTTAGCTCAGAGGAAGTAGAAGAGAGCGCTTACCTAACACTTCATACACTCTTTTAGTCTTCAGCATTTGTGTCCAAAAGTTGAGCATTCTAAAAGTCCCCCTTGCTATTTATGTGTTCAGGGATTGTCTCCTACATCTATTCCCCCCTCCCTGCACCCCTCTCTTCCTGTACCCCCAGGGAGACATTACACCTGTTACTGTTGCTGAAGGGTTAGCTATCTTGGCTTCCATGTACTGAACAATCTTAAATATACAAATTAACATATGAAAATTATTAACATGATTAATGAGGTAAAGCAAATGAAAACATAATAGTAAGGGGAGGAAATATAAAGAGCCAGAGGATAGTTATGTGGTTCATTAGTGCTATACTGCACCCTGGATTTTTCATCTTTTCTGTGTGGCCCTTCTGAGAGGGACTGTCCAATTATCTGACAGGTAGGTTTGGGGTCTCCACTACATCAACACCCCTTCATATTGATTTGGTTGCTTGTTTTTGAACTTCTGATACCTCCTCCAATAGATACCTCATGATCACACAGGGTAGTGTGCTTCTTCCATGTGGACTTTGTTACTTTTCTGCTGGGTGGCCATTGTTTAACTACAAGCCTTTAAGACCTCAGACACTATACCTTTTAATAGCCAGGCACCATCAGCTTTCTTCACCACATTTGCGTATGCACCTATTTTGTCTTCAGTGATCATGTCAGGAAGGTGAGTATTATAAATTGTCACATTATTAGAACAACCCATTCTTGAACTAAGGCAAGATTTAAGTAGAGACCCAAAGTCCATCTGCTTCTTTGTTACATTTGCATATATAGACATATATAAACAAATGTACATCTATTTATATATTTTTTCTTTCCTCTTTTCTTTTTTCTTTCCTCCTACCCCACTATTATGTTTACCCATTATTCACCTCTTAGTA
The DNA here is from genome assembly GCF_000313985.2 of Echinops telfairi. Taxonomy (NCBI): domain Eukaryota; kingdom Metazoa; phylum Chordata; class Mammalia; order Afrosoricida; family Tenrecidae; genus Echinops; species Echinops telfairi. The sequence continues at coordinate 6,766,761 of NW_022103899.1, read as the reverse complement.
ATTCCTCTCAGATACAATTTGACTGATTAAACTCGACCAGAAAAGCAATACACTCATCGCCATCAATTTTAGAACACTTCCCCTGTACCTATCATTGTTGGCTCCCCTCTCACCTCCCCCCACCCTCCCATAGCCCCTAGGAACTGTCAGACCAGTCACTGTCTCCGTAAGATTGCCTATCCTGCCTATCATGTATAGATAAACACTGGAAAAAATCAATCAATCCACATATAGATAGTAACAAGGCTAACAGGGATCCTGACATAGAGCAGATGTTAAATAGCGAGATGGATATGTTATAAACCACTCCAGTCCCCATTGGCTTCAGGGTCACATATCCTGGGTCCCTCTTACCTAACACTTCATACACTCTTTTAGTCTTCAACATTTGTGTCCAGAAGTTGAGCATTCTAAAAGTCCCCCATGCTATTTATGTGTTCAGGGATGGTCTCCTACATCTTTCATCAAGGCCAAGCTGAGCTAATTCTGTGGTATGATGTACCTTATATTTAAGTTGCAGTTATTAAAATTATGCTGTATTGACTTGCAATAATGATATGAATTGTCAATTTTAAGTGAAGTTAATCTTATTTTGAAGACAATTATACTTTTAAAAAACGATGAAACTTTTAGACCAATTTAGAGTCAATGTCTGGACAAATATCTTGATAAGGATAGGTTAAAAAAAGTCAGCTTTAACAATTATTTTCCATCAAAATAATTAGATGTTAAAAAATAATGAGACTAAATTAAGTTCATTAATAATAATTTTAAAATAAATTTTTATATTTATATCAGCTAGAGATCATTCTGAATGAATTTTTGCTAAGAATAAAATAGTAATAAATTAAAGTGCATTACAAATATTTACTCAATGATTATATTAAAATCTTCATTTTTGCAATGAAGTTCAAATGCCACTATGTGGATCCTTTCCTAATCTCCACAGTGAGGTATAAGAACCCTCTTCTTGTCCCTTCACAGTATTTTTATACCTTTATTATCAGGCTTAAAACACTGAGTCTTCATTATTTTTCAGCTTGTCTTCTACACCACATGATTAGTTCAGAGATAATGTTTTATTCACATCTGAGTTCCCACAGAGCCAGTCTTAGAGTAGGGAATCAATAAATGTTGATGAATGAAATAAGTACATTAACTAAATTAACATATTTTATTAATTTTCCATTTCCATATTTGATTTTTGCTGTTATGATTTCTTAATATTTACCACAACTGCTTGTCTCTTAGTTTGTCATACTGTGGGGCTGGAAGCTATGTCACGGATACTTTAAATGCCAACAGAGTTACCCAAAGTGACATTTTGGAAGTAGTTCCTTTATGCACAGCTTTGAAACATTGTCAGATACTGATGGCCTAATGAATGGAAGAAGAACACTACCCCAGGGAGTACCAGAGGATGGGCAGTCCAGTTGGCAGGCACTGGAAATGTGACTGAGGTGGAGTTGATTTCTCAAAGTGGAGTCAATCGTGGTAACATGATTGATTAAAGCCTGTGGGAGTGGAGCCTTTGGGAGCTTCATTAACTGATGGGGCGTAACTCAAGGGAAGAAGAAACAGCTGCAAAAATATGGTAATGCATGTGTGATGTATGAATCTAGGAACATTGGAAGTGGTCATAAATGAAATGAACCACATACAGATTGCTTCATCAGTGAGATGAAGTAGGCTGGTACCGGGCATTTGGAATCAGAAAATCACATGATTTCCTATGCTGGGAAGAATACCATCAAGAGCAATACTGTTGCATTCATTGTTGAAATAGACATTGCAGCATCAGTCTTGAAGTACAATGCTGTCTGTGATAGGATTATATCTATCCACCTTCAAGAAATCCAATCGATACAACTATTATTCAAATGTATGTACCAACCACAAAAGCTTAGAGATGCAGAAATTAAAAAAAACTCTACCAATTTGAAAATTGATCTTCGGTTGAAAATTGATCAAATATGCAATCAAGATGCATTGATAATTATTGGTTATTAGAATGCAAAAGATGGAAACAAAGAGGATGGAACAGTAGTTGGCCTAGGTCATAGAAATGAAGCTGGAGATCACATGATAGAAAATGTTCGAGACCAAGATTTCCTCATCACAAGTATATTTTTCAACCACACAACCAGAAATTATACAGATGGACTTCTCCAGATAGAATACACAAAAATCAATTCAGCAACTAAAACCTGACCAGGGGCCAACTGTGGAACAGACCATCAATTGCTCACATGGAAGTTCAATGTGTTAGTCAGGGTTGACTAGAGAAACAAATCAGGGAGTCACTCATATGTGTGCAAGAGAGACCTTTATATCAAAGAGCAATTGTACATTAAGAAAACATCCCAGCCCAGTCCAGATCAAGTCCATAAGTCCAATATTACCCCATATGTCCAGTATTAGTCTATAAATTTCCCTTTACACTTACACAACACCTGCAATGACAGAAAGACCACAGGCCAGTGGGTGAAAAGTCTTGTGGACCCAGTGGCTGTGAAAACACCTTAGTGCTGGCATGGGTCTCCATGTAGCTCCTCCAGCTCCAAGGCTCTGGCTGCCATCAGCATAGCTCCATGTGTCTTATCAACATGATGTCTTGCAGGGAGTGAGTGTATCTGGCCTCCAGTGAGCTATTTATCTCTGTTGTGCCTCCAAATGAGGTCATCAAACTGTGACCTGATTGACAGGCTAAATTTTACCCTTCACTCTTAATAGTCTCAAGTTGACACCAGATTATGTAACGATCACATTCAGACTAAAGCTGAAGAAAATTAAAACCAGTCCACAAGAACTAAAATATGACCTTAAGTCTATCCCTTGAATTTTGAAACATTTCAAGGACAGGTTTGATGCATTGCACACTGATGATAGAAGACCATGGCAATAGACTTGTACTGGGTTTTGCATTGCTTCTATCACAGTGATTAGAATATTGTAGGTGGTACACATATTCATCTCTTCTATGAAGGAACATGAGTTAAAGCGTTTGAATAGGAGAATTCAACACTAATGTAGATTTCTTAGTGTCAGTGTTGTTCTGAGAAACATATACATGGCTGAAGTTAATAAGGCAGAAGAAATTAATGCTATGCTTCCTTTAGTTGAAGGTCTAAAAAAATAACAAGTATTTAAAATCAGACAGACCATCGAAAGTAACTAAGACATCCAAGGAACACTAAATAAATTAAAGCCAATTATCTTGACAACTAGGAGGATCTTGTATTTTCTAGGCAATTAACCTCAAGGGCAGAGGATTCATTTTTGTAACCATTCAGGTGGTAATATTTTTGGAACTTTCCATAAAACTGAGGAGTAATACTACAAAAATAGACTCTTACAATAGTCCTGCCTAAACAGGATCACTATTACAGTATTTAAATCTATTAAAACCCAAATTCACTCCTGTCAAAGTCAACTCTGACTCTACAGAGACCTGAAAGGTTGGAGTAGAACGGCCCCACAGGAGATCTTTATAGATATGGACTGCCAGCGTTTTCGCCCGTGGAGTGGCTCAGGGGTTTAACTGCCAACCCGTTGGTTAACATCAAAATGTTTTAAGCGATGCAGCACCCTTGACCCGTAAAACTGAAGTAAATAATCACACTAAACTTTCTAGGTGATTAGAATATTTTATTAAAAAATATTCTAAACAAACATCTTTTTCTTAAAAAATGTGCATAAATTATATCTAAATATTATAAAATCCCAAACCCAGTGCCATGCAGTAAATTCTAACTTCTAGTGACCCCAGAGGACCGAGTAGCACCCCCCCCCAAGTGTTTCTAAGGCTGTGATCTTCACAGAAGCACATGCTGTGACTGTCTTCTGAGGAGTGGCAGTGGGTTCGAACCACTAACCTATTGGCTGGCTTTAACCCCACGGACCATCAGGGCTACTTCATCTATATTATAAATGGCTGATAACTGGCTAATCAGTAAAATGAAACAAAAACCTCAGGAAATTTCTTTTTTTTAAAAGAATTAGCCCTGTGTTATATGATGACTACAACCCTAAATAACACATGCACTCTGCTAATAAAATCAAATAGAACAAAAGAGGGGAGGGTTTCTCTAATTTACACTGAAGTTCAAAAGGTTTTCAGGGCTTAATCCCTCAGAAGTGGGTCACCTATTCTCTCCTCCTCGTCGGTCTTAGTCTGGGTGCTTCCCTGAACCTGTCCACCTTGGGCAAGCCTGCTGGCATTTGAAATATCAGTGACATAGCTTTTCTAATATCACAGCAACACACAAACCATCACAGTCCAACAGACAGAAGCAGCAAGGATGGCAAGACTTCTTTCCCCAAACTTCGGACCCATTTTCAGGAGAGAACAGTCCTGGGAGAAGGCCATCGTGCTTGGGAAAGGAGAGGGCACTGAACCGAGGAAGAAACGCAACAAGATGGATTGTCTCCGTGGCTGTAACAGTGAATTCAAACAGCAATGATTGTGAGAATGGTGTAGGACCAGGCAGGGTTTTGTTCTGTTGTACACATAGTCATTATGCATATAACACCAAGAATAGCTCTAATTTAGAAAGTAGAAAAAATAAACAGAGGAAAAAAACCCAAAAAACCTGATATGAAGGGTGACTGTCTGTGGTGAAATGAAGTGACTTGGTATGGCTTTTCGAGCTATTTTCTGTAACTTCCACCAAATGGTTGGATGGGAATGTGCAAATAGAGGGCAAGGGACTAGAGGACTCTCACTCAGGGATTGGTCAGTTTTACTATTGTGCTGGGTATAAATTTAGAAATAGGAACAGACAACCCTGCAGCTTGCAAGAAAGAAGAACCAGGAGTAAATTGAGTCTGAGGTTCCAGTGTGAAGTGGCAGCAGCAACAGCAGCAGAGGCCCCCAAAGCACTGAGACCATTGGGTGTCCCAGCCCACTGCATGAGTAAAGTTGAATGCCTTTGGGCAAGAGGCTGGCTTGGAGAATAGGGTACCCTTTATTAGTGTGGACAGATCTTTGTAACCCTTTTCTGAGCAGGGCTCAGATCAAAGGCTACTGTGGCTGAAAGCTGAGAGCCAGAGAGGGACACTATTGCTAGCATGGCAGAGAAGGGGTGCTGCTGCAGACAAAAGCACTGGGTCCTCAATGGGTTTTGACTCTGGTTTATGGCAGCTTCTTTAGTAAAACCCCATAATTGTGAGTTTGGGTGGCCATTGCAATCGATTATTGCACCTGGTAGAGAAGTAGCATGCTGTGGGAGGGACTGACGGTGTCAGATTAGGGGAAAGAAGGTCAGAGGGTTGTATGAATGACTGACGTCTACCTCATAGGGACCAACCATAGGAATTATAGCTGTGGAATTGGGCTCTCCTTTTCCCTGGGTTATGCGTTTGACTGCTAACCACAAGGTAACTCTGCATACAGAGTTACAGTCTTGGAAACCCATGGGGTGGTTCTCCTCTGTCGTATGTGGTCGCTCTGAATGGAGATAGACTAGATGGCAGTTCCCCCTCGGGTACCTGGAGGAGTTTGGATGTGGCCTCCAAACCCTTCTATCATTATCTTACAGAGATAACAGGAACAACTGGTACCCGGATTCCATTCCCTTTAATATAACACATAAAATCACTCTTTCGCGGTACCCAAGGCGAGATTTTATTCTTATATTTTCCTACACATTATGAAAGAAAAAACCTATTTAATGGTGCCCAAGATAAACATTGCAAACATGCCACCAGTTATTTCTTAATTTTAAAAAAAAATATGAAAATATTTCAGATGAGAAAATAATAAAATGATGCAGCTTCCATGCTATGTTCACTATACTCATAGAATGGGCTACCATGTTTCTACTCTAGCCTAAAAAATACTATATACGCACTATAGCATTTCTATACCATTTGCATTGTAACATCTGCTTTTAAAAATGTTTAAGAAATAGTTGCTCTGTAAGCAATTAATAGCCAGAAAGAGTAATGTACTTATACATTTTTAAAACATTCTTTTTTAATGTAATAAATATATTTTGGACATTCAGCCTGTGCCAGGATATTTGCTGAGGCAAAATGGCAAAATCAGCTAAATACACACACACACACACACACACACACACACACACACACACACACACACACACGGTAGTGTCTTCCTGGTTGGTGCTGCAATAGGGGTGCAGCAGCAATAGAAGGCTGTGGAGAGAAAGGCAAAGCCACTTCTGACTCATAAGAAGAGATAGAGCTCAGGGGGAAGGAAGCAAGTGCCCAGGGCACTGGAGACGGGGCAGGCCCTTGACAGCAGAGATGAAGAGGAACGCAGAGGTGGGAGACGTTCACTGGGAAAAGTCCAGCAGCAAGGAACAGGGCAGTGATCAATTGGGCAGGCTGAAACGTTTCAGAGAGCAGTGGGAGGTGAGCCCTCCCAGATGGTCGCTATGTGCTATCCAGTATATTTTGGTAATTATTTGGGAGTTTACATAATATTCCTACAGTGGGCAATGAACAAGAAGACTAGATTAACATTTAAACAAAAGGCTGATGACAATACCTTGTGCATACAATTGCTATAATAAATCTGAATATCTGAAATTAAAGGACATATTCAGGTTATTTATTTTCCCCCCAAACAATTACGTAAGTATAATAAAACAATTACTTCAGGGAATTGAAAAACACAAAGCAGTACAAGGGGAAAGCTAAAAAATAAATCCCACCCTGTGGTAACTCATTCTTGATATTTTTACGTATTTCTTTCTAGTTCTGTGGCTGAGTTACCTGTGTGTGTATATGAGAGAGTGAAATAATATGTGTGCATTTTCAAAACAAATTTGGAATCATTTTGTCAGTCTGATTTTTCATATTGCTTCTTCTTTTTTTAAAACAATAGCAGTATTGAAGTATAATTGGGAAAACATAAAAACTATAAAATCACTGCCATCAGTGCATGCAACACTAATTCTAGTGCCTCGGCTCTCGGGCGAACTGGGTAGACCTGCCCCAGTGAGTAACTCCTTAGATGGAGTAGGAAGGGCCCTTTCTCCTGAGGAGAGGCTGGTGGTGCTTCGGCCCTTGCACTTGGCAGCCCAGGGCAAAAACACTACACCATCACTGGGGTAGTTCTACCTAGTCCTATAGGGAGACTTGGAATCATAATTCATGAACCCTAAATGATAAATAGTTTAAAAATACAATTAGTTTAAGTTTTCACATAGGAATATATTCATGAGACGATGGCCACAAACATGATAATTAACATATCCATTACTCCTTTCTCAAAGATGTTTCTTTTCTTTCTTTCTATTTTTTGTTGATTTCCCTGTCTACCCTCCCTGTATCCCTAGACAACAAATGATCTGTGGTTACCATGGATGAGTTGGTTATCTATAATTTTATATAGCTAGGATCGAACAGTTTGTGTACTTTTTCATCTGGTTCTCTCAGCATAATTATTTTGGGATTCATCAATACTCTGCTTGTATTAGATTGATAGCTCATTCCTTTTTAGTGTCATTATTTCATTGGCTTTGTATGATTTTTAAAACTTCACTTACCTGTTAAATGACATTTGGGTTATTTTTATTTGAGGCTATTGTAAATAAAGATGTTAAGAACATATGTGTCCAACCAAGTCTTTGTACGGACATATGCTTTTATGTTTCTTGAGTAAATACAAGGAGTGAATGGCTAGCTCGTGTGGTAGGGATATGATTAACTTGTTAAGAAACTGCCAAACTTTTCCCCAGCAGTAACGTACAAGGTTTCTGATCCTTTACATTCCTGCCAATACTTTATATGATCCGTCTTTTGAATTTGACGTTATAATAGGCTACGGGTACGGGTTTAATTGCATTTCTCTAATTAGTATTACATCAGAGCATGTGTATTGCGCTGCTGGTGAAGAATATTGAAATACCATGTACTTCCAAAAAAAACCAAGCAAATGTGTTCTGGAAGAAGTGTAGCGAGGCTGAGAGCCCTCGTCTCACGTACTGTGGTCGTTTGAGGGGAGCCCAGTCCTTGGGAAAGGAGATGATGCTGGCAAAGTAGACGGGCAGGGACTGACACCGTGGCTGCAACAATTGTGAGGGTGACTCGGGTCGGGCGGTGTTTGGTCGTGCTGTGCGTGGGACTGCGGGCGGGAATGGGCTTGCTGTGCCTCACAGCAACTGCCTCGGAATATAACGACAGAAGGTCTGGGACCATATTAAATCATCATGGTGATAAAAATACATTTATTGCTTTCTGACTTTGATTGCTATCGAGACTCCAGTGTTAGAGTATTAAGTGTGCTTCTGTTGATTTAAGAATGGTATTATGTATTACCTTAAAATAGATTGAGTATTCCAGTACTCCCAGGATATTAGCATTTACTTAAAAACAGGAATACTTTCTATTTTACAAATATTTAAAACACAGACATTTTAAAGTCAAATACAATAGTTTTATAAATGTCACATGACAATGCATACAGATACAAAAAATTCAAGGTAAAGATAATAAATTCAATATATTTGCCTAACTTTCTTTGCAGGTACAAAATACTTACTTTCTTAGAATAATAAGCGTATAGCCAAGGAAGCCAAGATGAATTCTATCCACTTCAAGGAATTAGTGGAAATCATAAGTCCAAGATGAGTGCAATAGTGCATTCAGTGCAGAAAAACAAACCAATTAAACTGTATCCTGACATGCAAGCCTCATTGTTCACCACTCAAGTGCTGGGAAAAAACTTCTCACTCAGAATCAACTAGACAAAACCCAGAAGTGAGTAGAGAAAAGAGTAATGACAATTCATTCTTTGTTATTATTTTTTTTTCAGAGGCACATAAACAGAGGAGAACAGATGCCATGTGAGGACTGTAAAGGAGCCGAGGAAGTCCGAAGGACCTGGGAACTCCCGGGGCTTCCAACAAGGAAGATCCAGACACCACTGTGGCCTCCAATTCCTATCGTGAGAAAGCACGCTGTTGTTCTTTTTAAGATGTTTGTTTCTGATACCAAACACCATTTTGCGTTTCTGTTGTAGCAGCCGTTTTAAGATCTCCACAGGGTCTGTGGTGATGTCTACATTTCACTTCTGATAACGATAATTTTTTTTAATGTTTTATTTAGTTATTTATTTTTAATTAATCATTTTACTGGGGGCACTTACAAATCTTATAAGAACCCACCATTCGATAGCATTTTTTTTTAACATTTTATTAGGGGCTCATACAAGTGTTATCGCAATCCATACACACATCAATTGTGTAAAGTGCATTTGTACATCATTCTCAAAACATTTTCTCTCCACTTAAACCCCCGACATTAGGTCCTCATTTTCCCCCTCCCTCCCAACTCCCCCTCCCTCATGAGCCCTTGATAGTTTATAAATTGGTATTTTGTCATATCTTGCCCTGTCCAACGTCTCCCTTCACCCACTTTTCGGTTATCTGTCCCCCAGGAAGGAGGTCACATATAGTTCCTTTTAATCGGTTCCCTCTTTCCTACCCACTCTCCCTTTACCCTGTTTTGCCACTCACACCACTGGTCCTGTAGGGCTCATCGGCCCTGGATTCCCTGTATTTTCAGTTCCTATCTGTACCAGTGTACATCCTCTGGTCTAGCCAGACTTGCGAGGTCGAATTCGAGTCATGGTAGTGGGAGCGGGAGGAAATATTTAGGAATTAGAGGAAAATTGTATTTCTCATCGTTGTTACATTGCACCCTGACTGGCTCATCTCCTCCCCGAGACCCCTCTGCAAGGGGGATCTCCAGTGGCCTACTAATGGGCTTTGAATAACGATAATTTGTATCTTCTCTTTTTCCCTCTGTCTTGCTAATGCTATGTGAATTTTACTTATGCTTGAAAAAAATCCCAGGTATTTATTCATGAATTTCCTCTATTGTTTTCATAGAATATTTTCATTTTTTAACGTTTTGAAATAATTCAACTCTGTAAACTAGAATAATATAATGAACATCACCCTGCTTTAACTAGTATGATTTTGCAAGATATGCTGATCTTTGACTACTAATCAAATGCACAGGTAAAGTTTCATTCAACTTCAACTAACTCTCCTCTTACCCCTGTACACATGAGTAATTTCCTTCGGGTCTCATAGTTGTAGTACGGTGTCGTAGTTAGCATATCAAGTTGGCTGTGATAGTGTGCACAACAGAACAGAACACCGCACCATCCCCCACCACCCTCACAATTGTTCCTATGCCCGAGTGTATGGCTGGAGCCACTTGTCAATCCAGCTAGATGAGGGCCTCCCTCTTTTTTGCTGTACACTTTATCAAACATGATATCCTTCTCTAGGGACTTCTCTTTCCTGACATTACGTCCAAAATATGTAAGATGAAGTCGTACGATTCTTGCATCTAAGGAGCACTCTGGCCTTACTTCTTCTGATAGGTTTGTCCTTTCAGTGGTCTGTGGTACTTTCAATATTCTTCTCCAGCACCAAAAGTCAAATGCAGTGATCCTTCTATGGTCCTCCTTACTCAATGTCCAACTCTCACGTGCTTATAATGTAATGGAGAAGACCTGCCTTGGGTCAGATGAACCTTAGTCCTCAAAGTAACATTCCTGTTCTTCAGTGCTGTAAAGAGGCCTTGTACAACAGATTTACCTAATGCAATATGTCTTTTAGTCTCTTGACTGCTGCTTCCATGAGCATTGATTGTGGATTTAATCACCTTTTCTCCATATATGTTGCCTATTGGTCAAGCTGTGAGGATTTTGTCTTCCTTACATTGAGTTGTAATTCATACTGAAGGCTGCATCCCTTGATCTTCATCAGCACATGCTTCAATTCCTCCCCACTGTCAGCAAGCAAGATTGTGTCACCTGTATAGCTCAGTTTATTAATAAGCCTTCCTTCAATCCCGATGCCACATTCTTCTTCAAATAATCATTTCTCTGATGATTGGCTGAGCACACAGATTGATCAAGTTATAATTAGAGGATGCAAACCTGATACACACCTTTCCTGGTTTTAAAACATGCAACATGCCCTTCTTCTGTTTGCACAACTGCCTCTTGATTCATGTACAAATTCCAAATGAGCACAATGAATTGTTCTGGAATTCTCCTTCTTCTCAAGGTTAGCCACAGTTTATTATGGTACATACAGTTGAATGCCTTTGCATAGTCAATAAAACTCAAGTAAACATCTTTCTGGTATTCTCTGCTTTGAGCCAAGATCCATCTGCAAGCAGCAATTATATCCTTTGCTCCACAGCCTCTTCTGAATCCAGCCTGAATTTCTGGCAGTTCCCTGTCCTACTGTATCATTGTTGGGTAATCTTAGCAAAATTTTATTTGTTTGTTATTCAATGATATCATTCTATAATTTGAGCATTGTGGGGCCACCTTTCTTTGGAATGTGACAAATATGGATCTCTTCGAGTTGGCCTGGTAGCTGTCTTCCAAACTTCCTGGCATAGACAAGGTAAGTGCTTACAGTGTTTTTTCAGCCTGCTAAACATTTTAATGGGTATTCCATCAATTCCTAGAGCTTTGTTTTTGGCTAATCCATTCAGTGCAGTTGAATTTATTCCTTCAATATAATTGGTTCTTGATCATATGCTACCTTCTGAAATGGTGGAATGTTGACCAGTGCTTTTTGGTACAGTGACTCTGTGTATTCTTTCCATCTTCTCTTGATGCTTCCTGTATTGCTCAATAGTTTTGCCCGTAGAATCTTTCAATATTTCAACTTGAGGCTTGACTTTTTATTGAACTCTTTCAGTTTCATACGTGCCAAACATGTGCTTCCCTTTTGGCTTTCTAATTCTTCAAATGGAAGAAAAGATGAAGTCAAGGAGCTGAACAGAAAACATCATCTTTTTCTTTCATTTGATTAGCTATTCTATGATTAAGAGCAAGTTTCAGAGTCTCTTCTGACATCTCCTTGACCTTTTCTTTCTTTCCTGTCTTTTAAATTCCTTTTTCCTTTCTTCATGAATGATGGTCTTAATATTCACCCACAAATCATCAGATCTTCTGTCATTAGTGTTCAATATGTCTAATTTTTTTGAGATGTTCTTGAAATTCAGGTGAGATAGACTTAAGGTCATGTTTTGGCTATATGAACTTGTTTTAATTTTCTTCAGCTTTATAATGAATTTGCATAGGACCAATTGATAATCTGTTCCACAGTCTGCACCGGGTCTGGTTTTAGCTGCTGATATCGAGCTTCTCCATTGTGTCTTCTGACAGATGCAGCCAATTTGATTTCTGTGTACCCCACCTGGGAAAGTCCACGTGTATACATAATCACCTTTGTGTTGTTGAGAAAAGGTATTTACTAGAAGCAATTTGTTGATTTTTGCAAAATTCTATCATATCACCAAGTCCATATTTTCCAACTACTGTTCTTTCCTCTTTGTTTCCAACGTTTGCATTCCAATCACCAATAATCATCAATGCATGTTGATTACATGTTTGAGTAATTTCAAACACTTTTTCCCACTGCTAATACTTGGCTTTAAAATAACTCAATTAGGTAAACAAGTGGCCATCTAGCTCAGAATCAACAAAGCCCACATGGAAGAAGCACACAAGACTGTGTGATCATGAGGTGCTGAAGAGATCAGTTAACAGGCATAAAAGAACAAAAAATCAAATCATTGTGTGCTCACCTCCCTGATATGATCGCTGAAGACAAATGGGTGCATAAGCATATGTGGTGAAGAAAGCTGATGGTGCCCGGCTATCAAAAGATATAGCATCTGGGGTCTTAAAGACTTGAAGGTAAACAAGCGGCCATCTAGCTCAGAAGCAACAAAGCCCACATGGAAGAAGCACACCAGCCTGTGCGATCACGAGGTATCGAAGGGATCAGGTATCAGGCATCATCAGAACAAAAAAATCATACGATAGTGAATGAGCGGGGGAGTGCGAAGTGGAGACCCAAAGCCCATTTGTAGGCCACTGGACACCCCCTTACAGAAGGGTCTCTGGTAGGACACGAGCCAGTCAGGATGTGATGTAGCAATGATGAAACATACAACTTTCCTCTAGTTCCTAAATGCTTCCTCCTCCCCCACTATCATGATCCCAATTCTACCTTACAAGTCTGGCTAGACCAGAGGATGTACACTGGTACAGATAGGAACTGGAAACACAGGGAATCCAGGGTACATGCTCCCTTTGGGACCAGTGGTGTGAGTGGCGATACTGGAGGGTAGAGAGAGGGTGGGTTCAAAAGGGGGAACTGATTACAAGGAACTATATGTGACCTCCTCCCTGGGGGACGGACAACAGAAAAGTGGATGAAGGGAGACCTCGGACAGGGCAAGATATGACAAAATAATAATTTATAAATTATCAAGAGCTCATGAGGGAGTGGGGAAAGGGGAGGGAGCAGAAAAAATGAGGAGCTGATGCCGGGGGCTTAAGTGGAGGGCAAATGTTTTGAGAATGATGAAGGCAATGAATGTACAAATGTGTTTTACACAATTGATGTATGTATGGATTGTGATAAGAGTTGTATGAGCCCCTACTAAAATGATTAAAAAAAAAAGAAGGTAATATGCATAAAAAAACTCAATTAGACTATTTTTGCATGAGAGATTATGTTAAGTAAATGCACATTCACACACACACATTATTAAAAGTCTCAAACTCACTGGTATTGGGTTGATTCCAACTTACAGTGACCTTGAAGGACAGAGTAGAACTGCCTCAGCCGGGTGGCTGGAGAAGGTAAACTGCTGATCTTCTGGGTAGCAACCTGCCCTGCTCCTCACACATGCTCTGCAGCTAAGTATAATTGGTTGTCCATTTACTATGTCTCTAATCTTATAAAATAACAGCTAAAGAGCCAGAATCTGTGGCTTCATTCCCAAAGCAATTGTTTCTTCATATATAATATTGGGGCACTTCTGTCCTTGGAGGATGATTTCAGCAACATTCCTCTTTCCCAACTTGGTTTCAATGAAACGGCACTGAGGTGTCTCCACATTGCCTGAGAACTCGAAACAAGAGAACCCAGTTGCCCACAGCCTGTAGTTCTTTTCATTTCAGTGTCAATTCTTGTCTTTAAAACTGTAGACATCAAGTCTTTCAATTCACCAAGGAGAATGTCCTCAGAAAGTTGGGGAAACGGAAGGAGGAAGATGCTTGCATTCTTTCTTAGGTTGGTCTAAAAAGATGAAGAGAGGCTTACTGCTTTGTGGTTGTCAGGTGCCATCCAGTTGGTGCCAACTCATGGCGACAGTGTGCCCCGCCAGCAAAGCACTGCCTGGTCTGCACCATCCGCACAAGAAACTGAGCCACTCGGCATTCTGGTCAATCCTCTCCTTGAGGGTCCTCCTCTTTTTGCTGCCCCTCCACGTTAGGAAGCGACAAATACTATGTGAGTCTCTAGATGAAAGGAATATTTTACCTTTATTTTAGATCAGGACAGATTGATAGTAATTTTTAAATTATCATTAAAGCAATCTTTACTACCATCTGTGTGACTCACTCACTTATCATCAGACTGGGCAGGAAAAAAGATAACTGGAATACATACTGATGTAAACTTTCCTTCTGGCAGCGTGAGATTCCTGGTGCAGTGTGTTTCATCATTATATTAGGAATGATGTGTGAATTAGATTGAAGAGATGGAAAGCCTGGAATACACGTTAAAAGCAATGATTGAAAAGTAACTGTGTTAGTCTGAAAGCAAGGCATCAAGAAATGAAGTGTCCATATTGTGATTTAGTTGCATGGTTGCTTAATTTGAATTTATGATATACCATTTATTTTCCAACAATGTTTTCCTGATTTTTATCAGATATTATTCATATTCATTAGTACTATAAATGATTCTCACTCAATATCAAAACAATTTTCAGAAATCTTGAAAACCAGTAGGTCCACTTAATGTAGTTAATAGAATACTAAAAACCCATTGACATGGAGTCAGTCCCGACCCAGAGCCACTCTCGGCAGGGTTTCTCTGATTGTAACTCTTTAGGAGGTGGATTATTTCATTACCTTTAAAAGGTAGATGATTTCATCTTTCGACTGTACAGCGGCTTGAATGGCTGACCTTGTGAATTTCAGCATAATCCACAACATCCCCAGGGCTTCTTTTTTTATGGAATTATTTTTTATTCAATCTTTTTTCCTTTTATTTATTTTTAATTATTTTATTTTATTTTTTAAAAATCATTTTATTAGGGGCTCATACAACTTTTATCACAATCCATACACACATCAATTGTGTAAAGCACATTTGTACATTCGTTGCCCTCATCATTCTCCAAACATTTCCTCTCCACTCAAACCCCCGACATTAGGTCCTCATTTTTCCCCTCCCTCCCCGCTCCCCTCTCCCTCATGAGCCCTTGATAGTTTATAAATTGTTATTTTGTCATATCTTGCCCTGTCCGACGTCTCCCTTCACCCACTTTTCTGTTGTCCGCCCCCAGGGCTTCTAAACCTAAAGAAAAAGTAGAGAGAAGAATATTTTATGTGCTTATAGATATATATGGAGTAAGTTGAAATTCTGCTCAGTACATTTGGAATTTCAATACATCCCTAACAGGAAGCTATTACTGAGTAACAGTTGACTAGCATGATCAAGGAACTACATTTTAAACTAATCTAAACTGAAGTGCCAATATCTGCCAGTAGCTACCATGTTGGACATTGAAGATCAGGAATCTTAGGTTGTCCAACTTACTGTTTAATTCATCATCTGTTATTATAATTTTGATATAACTCTTGCTTCTATAAAATGGATATATCAGTTTTGAAGTTCTAATATGCATTATTAAAGCCTGTCAAGTAAATATATCACAAAAGTGGATCGATTTAATTTTATAAATAGCACATTATCTCAAATTAGAAAGATTCTTAGCAGAGAAAATAGTGAGGATTTTTATTCTATGTAAGGAAAGCTGATAAAGATATAGTGTGTTTGGACCAGTTTCCATGCCTACAGAATTTTAATTATTATGATATTTTATAGCAATTAATACAGGTAAATACCCATTCAAAAACATTTTTATTTTCTGGAAATATGAAAAATTCTCAACTAAGATTACTTTCTAGTGGCTTTCTCTAAGTAACATTTTTTACAGATATTATGGAACTCAGATGATCATTAAAAACTTAATTTTTTTGAGATATATTAATTTTTAAAAAAATTTAGACCTTTCACCGTGGCCCATATTTTCAAGGGAAATTAAAATGTCTTGTAAAATCACATATCAATGTATTACATTAGCAATTTAAGAACTTCAAATAATAATAAGAAACCACATTTTTATAACTGCAATATGTCTGTTGTAAAATCTTTTATGTAAATCTCTTTACTTTCTGGTATTTAAATTATACATTAGAAACTGATAAAAATTTTTACATGTATTTTTGAGGGGGTAATAGAGAACAAGAGATAAATTATTCAACACCCCAAATTAAGTGTTGGATTCTATATTTTCATTTTTTTGGTAACTAATATTTTATTGGTTATTTTGAGGATCAGTACAGATAAATCATAAACCATTTGTACATAATTCTTTTTTGCGTGTTTCTTCGGGGTCACATTGGCTGTATTTCTGATGTTTGAGGTTGGTAAGGGATCCGAAGGCAGGCAGTTTGTCCCCTCTGCTGCCGTTAGCTGATGTCCTCAGAGACTGACTTCGCTGCGGATCCACAGCCAAGGGACGATAAGAGCTCTGTTCCGATCTCCAGCTAGCAAGTACAGTTTTATCAGGTTGGCAGGGTAACCCAGGGCTGGGGGCATCAGCACTGCTGCAGCTAGTAATTCAAGGTCTTATAAGATAGTGTAAATTTCTTGCTAACTGGACTGGCAGAGTTTGGAGACATCTTGGAAGAGTCATGGTCTTGTTTGGAGAAAATCCTAATATTTTCATTTAACCATAAACATTTAAATATATCACTTTATCTTGTGATAAGAAATGGTGTATATCCAGTGACTAAAACAGTGATTAAAACACTTGGCTGGTAAACCAGAAGTTAGGAGTTCAAATCCACTCTATGCTTTATGGTTCTCTCACCCCAAAGATGGCAGTACTACTCTGCCCTACAGCGTCACTCTGTGTCAGAAGTCACTTGATGGTTTAAAATGGACAATTACAATTTACTATGCTTAGTAACTTTGGGGCAACTGAATTTCAGATATTAATCATTGTCTACCCTATTTGCAATATGTGTGTATATAATATACACATATACATATTGCATGTATGTACAGTAAGTATACACACATGTATCTATTGCATGTACAAATGTATTTATATGCAGACACACATACATATTGCACACATGGTTGTTTTTAGGGGGCTGCCTGATAGCCACCCACAGCAGATCTACTGCTGCATTCGAATCACCAACCTTGTACTTAGCAGCCTGGCCCCTAACCCATACAAACACAATTCACAACTCACTGCCACGGATCTGATTCCAACCCATAGAGGCTCCACCAGACACGCAGAACGGCCCCAGCGAACGGCTGGGACTGTGGTCACTCTAAACGGGCATAGAAAGCCCTGTTAGCAATCCCACTATGCCACCAGGGCTGCTCATTTTGACACAGGACTGCTTATCTAACCTCAATAGTCCATTCCTACACCCACATTTACAGACACAAATGAGAAATATTTCGTCATGATTCAAGATTTTGGAATATATTCAAAATTTAATATTAAATAATTTAAAGCATGACTCTCATAAAAATATAAAAGTACACATAAATATTTAACATTATTTTAACCCATTAAAGGGGAAACCAGTAAAGAGGTAAATCTGATAAGAGGAGAATTTTATGAACAGCAGTCAGAAATGAAATGTTGACATAAGCTAAATACAAAATTGATTGCTGTTCTATAGGGCAATAAAACTTTAATTTTGGAAGGGCATCTTTTCTATGGAAGATAAATAATTTTCATTTTATTGTAAAAAATCTAGAATATTAAATGTAGCAGAACTTGATCCAAAATCAGTAGCAAATAATATTCAAAGGTGTACATTCCCTACAAAATCGAATAACTAGTTCCTGGGTGCCAGCAAAAATTTAAAAGGTTGTGCACTCATTCTTTTTCTTATTTTCAAGTTTAGGATAATTTTACTTTTAACCAGAAAGAAATATTCAAGGTTGTAATTTTTTCCCACCAGAAAAATAGTTTTTTTCACGTGAACATGGTGTGTTAGTAGTCATATATTATTTCTTCAGAAACCCAAAGGAGAATAATAATTTATTTTTCATTTTATGAGCCAAGATTTTCCAGTGCCGATTATCTAGAAAAAACATATTGTTATATATTTCCGCATGGTAGTAGAAATAATTAAAAAGTAGTTTCAGTCATAACTGTCATCAAACTAGTGGTCAAGTTCACATACATGAAAACGTAGAACACAATCATTCTAGTTTTCTGCCAGTTAGATACAATTATCATTGTAGAGACGACTGTGCTGCCACTCGGACCCTATAAAGACTGCATATTGTTTGGTCTTTGGTAAATTTCTATTTCTTGAGTATCAAACATAAAACTGGAATGTGGCTATGATGTTGGAAGGAGATTGGATTTTTCTTCCTTCCTTCCTTCTCTCCCTCCCTCCTTTCCTCTCATCTTCCCTCTAGTCCTTCTTTCTCTTTCGCTCTTTCCATCCTTTCTTACTCAACATCACACTACAGGGAGTTTTGGTAAATGGCCAATGAGTATACATATGTATATATAGACATATATGTCTATATATACATGTAATGTGTTTGAACCTCCTCTTCTATTCAGGAATCCCAGCCACATCACATGACCAACAGAATAAAAAAATACAGAAAATCCATAGATTAATTTTCTATTTTTTTGCCATAACAAATTACCCCAAACTTCAAGAAACCAAACTCCCTGCCATCCAACTGATTCCAAATTACAGTGACCCTATAGGACAAGGTAGAACTACCCTTAAGGTTTCCAGAAAACTGAAATCTAATGCAAGCACGCAGCCTTATCTTTCTATTGCAGAGTAGCTGGTGGGTTTGAACTGTGGACTGTGCAGTCAGCAGCTCAGCGCATAGCCTACTATGTCACCGAGGCTCCTACCAACAACTTCAGTTATTGTTGTTAAGTGCCATCAAGTTTGTTCCGATTCATAATGACCCATATGCATAAGCTGTGTTCAAAAGTAGATTGCCACCACTACCCTCGTCAGGCCAGGGAGGACAGCCTAGGCCTTGGGAACCTGCTGAGCAGTCCCTTGATAGAATATAAGGTTCACAAGATCAAGAGTAATACCCTGACTGCCTTGGCCCTAAACCGATCTTACAAAGTTTTCATCTGCAATAGTACATATCCCAGTCATGGTCTCTTTCCTTCTTCTGTAACCTGCCTACAACTCTCATTTATCTGATGCCAAGCATGGTTTTGTTACAATCTCTTTTGTTTCTCATATCCCATATCCTAGAGCCAAGTCTCCATGAGTGCTTGACCATCAATTAAGGGGGTTTCGTAGGGAAGTTGATAGGGCACTGCAAGTCAGGATCAGCAAACAGCAAGGATGCAGTTAGTGGTCCACAGCAGCATCTCGCCTCAGCCAGCAGCTAAATCTCTCTCGAATTCTCAGTCTCTCCACCATGGGCCAGAAAGCAAGCCCACCTTTCAATCTGTCCCCTAGTCCTATAGTCTCAGGCCAGTTATTAGAGGAGAAGGTACCTCATCACCTGAGCTCTGTTCGTGGGTCTGCAGACCATAGGCTATGGGGTATCTGCTCGTGGCAACCTCTGTTGCTTCAGATAGAAACTTTAGACACATTCTCCCAAAGAGTCCCACAGTTCCTTCCTCTGTGCTCCATAGGACACTTACACATTGACGAATGGCTAGGATGGAAGTGTGGTTTTTGTCTTTCGGCAGATCATCAAACTCAAACCCACTGCCATCGAGTCCACTGTGACCCGAGAGGACAGGGGAGAACTGCCCCTGTGGATTTCTGAGCCTGTATCGCTCTGTCTGTATAGAAGTAGGAAGCCGCGTGGTTCCCCTGAGGAGCAGCTGGCAGGTTCCTTGCCAAGAGCCGCCCATGTGCAACCTCGAGTGTAGTCATTATGCCAGTTTCAAAATGCTCTCAAGGCAAATGGTGTGGTTTGATTCACACGCTTTTCTAACATCAGGTCTTAACGGCCCCCTCCCACTCCCCACCCCCAATCCTGTCCTTTAGTGTGGCAGAGAATGCCCTTGCCCAAACAGGATTCGACCCAGAGGCACAGTCCACAAGTATAACACATCACATAAGGAATTAAGGGCCATATTAATGGACTACATCTCATAATGTTTTCTGTGTAGGAGGGTGGCACAAAGTTCTCAGAGATGGAATGCAAGCCCACCATGTCATGGGGAGTGCCCGCCATGGGAGGCACGGAACATCCGGTAAAGGCAGATGTTCTGAAGAAGAACCATGAAGAAACAACGGCACCACACAAAACAGAGGGCAAACATTCAGCACCAAGATGATTTTTAAAATACACAAACACAATGACATTGTGGGGTTGTTTTTATTTTCTTTCTTTATGATTGCTTCTCTTGTCTAGATTTTAAACAAATCTGAATTATACAGAGTAAAATATACGAGAGCACATTTAATTCAGTATAAATCATTGATAACCATAACATACACAATCACACAAACAATCATTACACCACACACTTGTGAGATCCTTCAATTGAAGAATACAGGTAGGATTTTCTTTGCTCTCACTTGTGGAAGTTAAAGAATCACGAGGTGTGTGTATAACAGAAAAGAAGGCAAGAAGAGAAAAACCTCCCATTGTTCAGAAGATGGGATTGTAGGAAGAATACTTCATCACATAGGCGTATTGCCCAATGCTTTAGGTTTCTCTGTTTCTCCTCAGAACAGATCTGGCAGAGAAACACATGTTTTCATTTTGTTCCCTGAGAAGATAATCCTCACTTTAGGGTTCATGATGCCTGATGTATGCAAAATGCAGTGAGCCAACTGACTCACACGTTGGTGTCATGCAAATAAAACCTAAACACCAGATAAAGTAACATCTCGTCAAATGTGCATAAAACCAGAAAGGCTAGGGTAAGAAAAAAGACAGTTAAGAAATGCAGTTAGCATTAAAGACTCAAGTGTCAATGCTCTGGGGTTTTGCTAAGCAACTTCCCTTGTTCCTTGGAAGCCCGCTTGACAATGCACTGACCAGCTTTTCTGTCTTTCTCTCAGCACGTGCCAACCAATCCCAGCATGACTTGCAGGACCCCTTTGCTCCATATTCCATCTGATAGACACTGAAATGACCATATGTATCCTTAGTTGTAACCAAAATACATTTTACACATTGCTCAAATTTTGGCAGCACACCCAGAAAACATTTGTAGTACATCCCCATATGCCCCAGCATGCCAGTGGAGGGCAACTGATTCATTTGTTCATTTCAGTCACATAAAAGGCAAATAAAAATGTCTGACAAACATGATCAGCCACAGAGTCAAAAACAAGTGAATAAGTAAGCCCTAGTTGACACGAGTTTGGAGGAAAAGGTGTTTGTGAGGACAAGAATAGATGATGCTAAATGGTAGAGGTTCCTGCTGAGTTTTCTTTTCTGTAATTTTTTAAATTGACACTGGAGCATATCCAAATGTTTATTGTTGATGTGTATTTATATGGTAGCAGGGTACAATCTGTGAGCTACAAGAGGATCATGACAGCTGGTAATTTATTTCTAGTTTATTAATATTTTCTAAGTATACTTTTTGAAATTATTTGTTCAAGAGTTGAGGAATTAGATAACTTTTCCTGTGTGATCAATATGAGTTTGTGTTCCAATTCCTTAAGGAAACAGTTACATACATTTGCATATAATACTTAATCTAAACCTCAGTTTCCACATTTGTACAGTATGAATCGGGGTAAGTATTACCTCATAAGGTTATTAAGAGAATCGAGGAAGAGAAAAAATGGAAATTTAGCACTTGGCACAGTGCCTACACATAAGAAGTGTTCAAGAAATGGAAATTGTTGCAACATTCAGCCTGGTGGATGACATCCAGGTTTTAAACACTCGGGGGTAAAGGGAATCCAAATATATTTCTGAAATCATACAATAAATAAAATCAGAAAATAAAGATCCTGACAAGATTAAATTTGAGGAGAATGGTGACCAACTTACAGAAGACAGTCTGAAACAAATATGTAAAGAAACACTATTTTGCATAAAGGATATGTTCCATATGTCCTAGGATTTATGAGGGGCCTGCCATATTCTCTTCTTCTGTGGAAGGTTTCTGTGCATCCTAAGCATTGGTCAAAGACATAAGGACATCGTGGTCTCATAATTACATGAAACAAAATAAAAAGTAACAGAACAATAATTGTTTTTCATTATCCAATAATGCTTTCTGAATCCATTTTATAAGGATCTATTTTCTCTATATAGTATTTTATCAGAGGTATCCAGAAATTAGATCGTAGATGACATTTGACACATGAAAATGTTTAGGAACACAGACTTATTCCCAAAGAAGATCAAGAGCTGTTTTTCTAGGAGATACTGAAAAACTAGTTAAGAATTTGGAATATCTGAAAAAGCAAATTAGGATGAGGAGGCACTTGCTAGGCAAAGGTAAGTCAGGTTCTAGAAAACAGGAAGAGGAACACAAGAAGGAGTTGTTTTTCTTATGGCCTGGAGACTTTGCACTGGTCCAAAGGTGAGGTTAATTTAGAGTCTATGAGGGGGGACCCCTCCAAAAATAAAAACCAGTATTTTTTCCCAAAGCTATGTATTTAATTTTTTTATTTTTTACAAACAACCATATCACCTTCAAACTACTCTTCATTACACTTATTACATTTGTCAAATCTGAGATGCCATTCTTGGAAACATTTTTCAAATTCATCTGTTTGGATGGCTGACGGCACCTCCCTCATTTTTTCTTCATCTCCTCTATGTCTTCAAATTGCTGCGCGTTCTTGGAAATAAAAAGAAGTAGTAGGGAGCAAGGTCAGGTGAGTCAGGTGCATGGGGCGACAGAGGCATGCTGTTTTTGGCCAAAACTTGCACACTGAGATAGCTGCGTGAGCAGGTGCATTGCCGTGGTGGCAAAACCAGTTCCGTGTCTGCCACAAATCAGGCTTTTTTTGTTGCACACTGTTACCCAGTATTTTCAGAACCTCTAAATAGATAGCTTGATTAATAGTCTGACCTGGTAGAGCAAACTCCAAATACACTAGGAGATGATATTTTTGTCCTTTTTGGAAGTTGATGGACATACAAAATGAGGTTTAACATTGAACGACATTTCACCTTTTTTGAAATGAGAAATCATTTTTACACCTGAGTTTTTCCCATAGTGCTGTCTCTGTAAGCTGTGTTCAACATCACAATAGTTTCTGCAGCATTTTTCCTGAGCAAGAAACAAAAGTTCACAGCCACACGCTGTTCTCTTAAATGGGCCATCACAGAAAACAAGCTTAAACTGTTTTTATGAAAAAATTCACTGTGACCACAGAGAATCTTCCCAGGTGACACCACTGGGTCCACTAACTCAGAGCGAGTTGCTTGATGCTTGTCTACTGGGAAAAATGAATACTATTGAAGCTCTGTTCTGCCCAACACAATTCCATTTTTTTTCTCTGTACCCCTTCATATTCTAAGTTTAGAATCTGATCTGAACTCTTTCTTAGGTCATTGAATATTAGTTTAGGTTTGTTTTTAACATATCCATATTCTACTTATAAGTTATGGGAAAACATCAACATCTAGGTTGTCTTCGCTCTTGTTTTCTGGGGAAGGATTGAAAATTACAAACTAAAATGCCACAGTTCCTCATGATCAGAGACAACTCTTTCCCAAAGGTGAGTTTTCTTGAGTTTGGTACCTTCCTGCGCTGCTTGTAGCTTCTTAAGCATTGCAGACTTCAGAAAACAACAAAACTAAGCTCAGACAACTCAGATGCCATCTTTATCCTTCCTTCTAACACGATAAAAGAAGAACGCCATGCATGTTCTAATTGATTTACATAAAGAAGCCAGAGCAGTTTAAAGGTTTATAATATTTCTCATACTCTTTTCTGATCTGGTACGGGCCATTTCATCCAAGAAATTAGCCCAATCTTCCCAAAACTATCATTCCAAAGAGCTATCCTAGATCATCAACCATGTTTTTTCAGGTTCAGTCCCTTGCCCTCCAACGAAAGAATAGGTATTTATCATAATTAGCAAATTTGACTTGACTGTGCTCTTTCCAATATCCATTCTAATTATCTACAATAAACTTCCCAGTTTATGCTAAAAATACAAAATAAAATACAAGTAACATAATAATATACATTTTGTGAATTTCCATCATGTCATAAATGATAAATTATTTAAAATGCATTATTACTCTCAAAATAGCCTAAAGCTAATTTCCAAAAAAGGAAGCTTGAATAAATATGCATATCTTTGCTGCTAACATCTAGCAGTAAATCTTTCCCTGACATTTTAATAACAAGAATTTCTTTCAATTTACTGAAACCATTACCAATAATTTTTGATAGTTAGAATCACAGAAATTAAAATTTTAATGCTAGAACAATTATTTTTAAAAATTACTTGGTTTGGCTTAACATGTAAAGAGCTTGGAAGTTGTTGCTCATAAACTCACAATAGCACAAACGCACACACACACAAGCTGAAAAAAACCAAACTCTTCTTAAGCTCTATCAGAGAATTCAGGGCAACCATTGGCCCCCAAACTAAAGACAAAGGCATATACAGAAAGTGATGACTTACTGGAAGCAAGAGCAGTCGTGGAATTGAGTAGGAGTACCATTGACCTTTGGACAATACTAGTTTGAACTGCATGGACCCATTTAAATATGGATTTAAAAATAATCATCAACAAAAACCAAAATGCCATGTGACTTTAGTCATTGCTAAGTAAGCAGTTCATCTCTCTAGTAAATTCCATATCACAGTAATAATAAGTGATCTATCGTGGGCATCCCGTATTTTCCATCATGCTTAGTACAATACTGTAAACCTTGAATCACATCCAAGGACCCATACAAAATACCACTAGTGATGCTGAAAGTGCTCCCAATACAGACAGAAGTCAGGGCACCACAAGAAACAGTTGCACTGCTTGGTATGCACCATAGATTGAGATCTGGTGCTGTTGTCTGCCATTTGAAAATAAATAAATAAATAATCCAGAGAAGGGAGATTATTTTAGAAAATGTAGAAAATGTGTGAAGCTGTTGCAGCAGCTTTCCCAGCAGATGTAAAAACCTTGAATTTATTGTGAAATACCTTTTCATCTTTTATTGAAGATGTGGCTTTTATGTGGCTGCATAATATAATACATAGTAGATAGAAACTATTTGTTAATTTACTGTTACACTATGGGTAAGGGTTTCTGGTAACAGTAAACTATTTGTAGTTAAGTTTTTAGAATTGAAGTTATATGCAGAATCAAGATATGAGACACTGTATGAAACAGACCCTCCCTCAACCAACCAACCAACCAACCAACAAGCTCATTGCCATTAAATCAATACTGACTCATAGCGACCGTGTGGGTGTTTGAGACTGTAACTGTTTGCAGGAGCCCACAGCTCAGTCTCTCCTGTGGAGCTGCTGGTGGCTTATAACTGCCAACCATTGCAGATCACAGCCTAACATGAACCAGGACACTACCAGTAATGTAACAGATACAGATGATAATCAGATGCCAAGCTTCAGAGGAAAGGATAAAAAAGTGGGTTGAATACTGACCAGGAAAGAATTGAGAAAAAAAAAAAGCGACGAGAGAAGAGACAGCTGGGCGACTTGTCAGCTGGTCTGATGCAGCACAGCTTGGTCATTATCAGCTTTTGCAAGTAGTAGTGGTTTGAGACCGCAGCACGACAACTGGTGACCGGTGAGAAAGGTGGGATCCTGCCTGGTTCCTCATACCTTTCTGATGACCAGAAGTGTGGTCAACTCTGCCCTCAACACTCAGCAGCCAGTGAAATCCACAGTAGTACACAGCTCCCATGCTGCCTGGAGCTCACGTCATACCCCCCCCACCCCCCCACTCCGAATCTTCGGATGCACCACCCTTCATTTTGTTTACTTTATTTTTTCTCTTCCCTTATTTTATATTTTTCTTTTTTAAAAGTTATTAAATTCATTTTTCTTGCTGGTGTTTATCTATAGTCTCTCTGTATTTATAGTTTTTCTTTCTTTTTCATTTTTTTATTGCTTGACCCTCTCAACTGGAGACAGTAACTATGTCCATCCTTGTTTCCTGCAAACCCAACAACAGTCCCACTACCCATTCCCGTCCACTACGGTCCTCAGTAGCCTGCAGCCAGCACCAGTCAGACCAGCCACAACTGTGCTACGTGAACAACAGAGAACTGTGCACATGCACGTTCTTTATTACTCCCACCGAGAGACAGGTGGTGAGTTCCTAAGAACAAGAAAACAAGATCTCAAAGACAACCATTTCAGTTCATATAAAGAAAGAAAATGGAATGGCTGCCCTAATTGACTAAAATAAAGACCCAGTAGAATTTTCTAAGCAAGAAATGGCATTGAAACTATCTAGTAAGTCATTTAAAAGAATGATCAAGAAAGCTACAGAGGAAATCACAGAAAACACAGAAAAAAAACTTTAGAAGTCAGGAAACACCACAAGAACTGACAAAATAAATGAAAAATTAGAAACTGTACAAAAATTGCAAATAGAAATCTGGATGATTAATAGTAAAATTTCAGAAATACAAAATACATTGAAAGGGTAAAGGAGTATAATGGAGTCAATGGAGGGCTGAATTAGTGCACTTGCAGACAAATCTCTCAATACCACTCAGCAGGAGAAACAATCATAATATATATGCGCCCCTCCCCCCAAAAAATGTAACTAAAAAGCATTATCAAAATGAATAACTTATGTGATTAAAATTCCAGAACAGGAAGCCAAATGCACAGAAAAAATTGTTGAAGAGTTGTTGGAAGAAAACTTCCTTAATGTAAGAAAGATGAGAAGATATGCTCTTAAGAAGTTCCATGAACCCCAAACAAGGTAGATTCTAAAAGAAAATCACCATGGCACATCATAATCCATTTTCTAAAACCATTGACAATAATACTGAGAACAACTCAGAAAAACAAAAATCTATCTACAGAAGAAGACCAATGTGCTTAAGGTCTGGGTTTTTTTTTCCCCCCAGCAGAAGTCATACAGGTGAGAAGGCAACAGAAACACAGTAGGAACGAAAAAACAGTGCCAGCCGGAATCATAGAGCTAGCAAAATTGTCCTTCAAGTATGGTGGTGGACTTAGGTCATTTGTAGATAAACAGAAATTAAAGAAATTGGTAAAACCAGACCAACCTTATAAGAAATACTAGAGGGATTTCTTCAGACAGACAACTAACAACAGTAGATAACAATCGGCGGTTAGCATACATGACACCACCACCCAGAAGTCAACCCAGATAATACTCAAAGTAAAACGAAGCTGCAAGACTGAAAATAGGGGACCAGAGACATTAATGTGTAAGGAAAATAAGTATAAAGTCAAAAGAGGAAATAGTGTCATTAAAGAGCTTCTAAATGGAGAGTAAGTCCAATATTTGTAGGTGTTAACATGGGTGAAGGGGAAAGCAATATAGTATAGATTCTCAACATTTATTTGGCCTACTGATCCTTCTCAGAAAAAAAAAATTACTCAGTGCCCCCCTTACAAAAACTTTTGTACTGTAATCCATAGTCCAGGATAAAGTGTAGGCATCTCTCTCTCTCTTTTTTTTTTAGAACCCCTGGATTGGTCCAGTGTCTCTTAGGTAAACTTTGGTAAACATGACAAATATACAATAAGAAGCACATTCAAACACACACACACACACACACACGAAGGAAGTAGAGTAAAGACTGGGAAGAATGCAAGAGATAACGGCAATAGAGGTACATGCAATTATATACACAATGCTGCAATAATGGTATTCTATGAGTAGATGCATAAATAGACATGTAGGATGGGTAGATGGATAGATGGAGGAAGAGTAGAAGAATATACAGCTGACCGCTTCCATTTCAGTAGGGAGAAGAATCCAACTCTCCACCCAAATAAGGCTAATTCCAACAAGGCAGAAGTCATACATACTACAGCTCCCACACTTCTTTACCCCATTCTGACATCAATGGTCCTTTAAGGCACTACTCATTGCAATGGTCACACCAAACTCAGAGACAATACTCAGTTATAGAAGTTTATTAGGGATGTTAACAGGTTATAAAATAAGAATATAGTTCTTTTGTATGAATTGTCTCTTCTTAGCAATGCTGGTAGACATGAAGATCATCTAACAATGGTTGTAGCAGTACATTGGCAGGGAGTTACCAGAAATTCAGGTGAGATTCAGAAAAGGACAAAGGGATATCATTGCAAATGTAAGATGGATCTTGATGCAAAGCAGGCAATATTAGAAAAATGTTTGCTTGTGTTTTACTGATTAGGCAAGGTATTTAACTGAATGTATCATAACCAACTAAGGATAGCCTCAAGAAACATGAGAATTCCAGAACACTTAAATGTGCTCATATGGAAGCTATACACAGATCAAGAGGCAGTTGTGCAAACAGAACCAGGGAAAACTGCATGATTTTAAATCAAGAAAGTTGTGCATCATGGTTGTAGCCTTTCACCATACTTACTCAACCTGTATGGTGAATAAATAATCGTAGGAAGAGAATGAGTCTTCAGTATCAGAGGAAGGCTTATTAACAACCTTCAGTATGTACATGACACAACCTTGTTTGCTGAAAGTGAAGAGGACATGTGGCATTTGCTGATTGAAGCTTTAAATATAGATCCTAACTCAAAGTAAAGAAGAAGCAGGAGGAGGAGGAGAAGGAAAGGGAGGAAGGAAGATGAGAATACCACACAACTGGACAAACAGGTTAAAATGTGATAAAGAAAAGATGGAAGTTGTTGTCAAGGATTTTGTCTTGCTTGGATCCAAAATCAATGTTCATGGAAGCAGCAGTCAAGAGATCAAATGTCACACTGCTTATGTTAGACAGTGTTCTCTAGAGAAGCAAAACCAGGACACTCCACACAGAAGTACAGAGGACACAGTTCAACTAACTCCATGGAACAGTTTATAGACTAGAAGTCCTTCAACTCACTTGGGCTGCCAGTCCAAGGTCAAGCAAGAAGACAGCTGAGTACTCCCTTGGGCAAGGCAGGCAGAGTCTTCCCATAGGTAGCAAATTGCAGGGCCAATCAGCAGCAGTCAGTAGCTCATGAGCTTAGTGAAGCAGGCCCAGAAGAGACACTGAACTCAAACAATGCAAGGTAACAGGATCCACCAGCTTCAAACTCAGCACCAGCAGCATGGTGAAGCAGGTCTTGAAGGAGCCTCAAGCTCTAGCAACATGATCCATGGGTTGGCTTGGCCCACAGGTAGTGTAGTACACAGTTTGAGGCAGTGAAGTAGCTAAAGTAGTAGCACACTGGTCTGCTCAACCGAGCATGGACAAGAGGGGGTGGGCCTAGCAAAGCCATTTATCTCTTTGCCCTCCAATGAAACTGTGACCTGATTAATCCCATATGTTCCTATTGGCCAGGTTGGCACGATAGACCTAGCTATCACACGGCTGTGCCTAAGTCTGTTGTGCAACACCTCTTTAAAAGCAAGGCTGTCACTTTGAAGATTAGGGTACACCTCACCCAGGCCATGGTATTTCTAATGGCTTCATATGCATGTGAAAGTTGGACATTGAGTAAGGAAGACCAGAGAAGTATCGATGCATTTGAATTACAGTGCTGCTGAAAAATACTGAAAGTATGAGGGGCTAGCAATTGAACAAACAGATTTGTCTTGTAAGAATTATAGCCAGAATGCTCCTTAGAAGTGAGGACGGTCAGAGACTGCGTCTCCTATACTTTGGATATGTTCCCTGGAAAATGACGTCATGCTTGGTGAAGTTGAAGGGCAGGAAAACGAGGAAGGTCCTCCACAGGTGAATTGACACAGCAGCTGCAACAATGAGGTCCGCCGTAACAACAACAATTAGGAGGGTGGCATAAAACCGGACAGTGTTTTGTTTTGTTGTACATAGGGTCACTATGAGTCAGAATTAACTTGATGGCAACTAACAACAACATTTTCTCTTTCAGTTATCATTGTACTTTCTCCCAAATTTCAAACCTCAAATCTGTTTTAATTTCGCTTAATCAGTCATGAAAGCCAATTTGAACAAGTTTGAAGCCCTACTTTTCTTCATACCACAGGCAATATGATCTATTAGACTTATTTAATAATGATTTTGGAAGAAAGATTAGTAGCTATATGTGATTAATTCAGCAATAAAACAAGAGTAAATTGAAAGTCTACCAAGACACACAAGACGAGGCACAGATGAGTAAGTGAATTCATCTTTTTTGTAGAAAGAAAACATTTTGGATCTGGACTAAATTTCAGTTTAATACTTATGTGGCCTCAGGTTATGATCCCCTAGACCTCTGAGGTGCATGGAGTGGTTTTTGGGAAACAGCCCTAGAAAGCACTTTGGGGAAGCAGAGAAGCGCGACAGGGGAACAAAGAACATCTATGTTTCATGAACAGGTTGACACTACTGGCAACTGTGGCCCAATCTACTGGGTCTCTTGAGAGATGGTGGAAACTAGACTTCAGAGCTGTCATCTCTAGGGTTGCAAGATTGGAGTCTGTTTGTCATTGGTTGCTGGCTGTGCCCAGAGGTGTTCATTCTCAGCACTTTTGGTCTAATTTGCTTTAAGCTAGGGGGAAAAAAATTCCTTAAGCAGAGATTCATAGGTGTTTCCTGTAAGAAGCAACCAGGTGCAAGTTATTGCTGCTGTTAGGTGGCATCAAGTGAACTCTAACTCATAGAGACCCCCGTCCAACAGAACAAAACACTCCGTGGTGGTTGCAGTACGACAAAGTGACAGACAAGAGGTGGGCTCTGGGGCATAGGAATAGTAAATGCCTAGTGCATACAAATATGGGCAGGGCATGCACAGCAGCAGTACACGTGTATAGATGGGGACTGCCTACCTGGTAACTGACACCTCTAGAAAAATGGTTATGCAGTAAGGAAGGTTAAGTTTACTGGATTCTACTTGTAGTCCAGAAAGGAAAAGAAAGAAAGAAAGAAAACCTTTATGAAATGAAAGAATAATGTGATTTTTAGAGTATAGAACTATAGAAAAGACTCTTATAGGTACACAATCAAGGAGTCCTCCAACTTACCCATTATAGTGTAGCTTTAGGTGAAATCGTCTATAACATCATGTCTGCTTAGGTCAGTGGTTCTCAGCCTATGGGTTGCGACCCCTTTGTGGGTTGAATGACCCTTTCACAGGGGTTGCCTGATTCAAAACAGTAGCAAAATTACAGTTATGAAGTAGCAACAAAAATAATCCTATGGTTGGGGGGGGGGGTGGTCACCACAACATGAGGAACTGTATTAAAGGGTTGCGGCATTAGGAAGGTTGAGAACACTGGCTTAGGTGATGCTGTAACAGAAACACCACAATGGGTGGCTTTAAGGGACAAAAAAATAATTTCTCAAGTTCTGTAGGAGAGTCCAAATCAAGATCTTGTCAGTGTCAATTCCTTCTTTGTAGGTAGCCCTAGGTCTTCCTTGGTTCTTATTGATCCTCACATGACACCTGTCTTTCCTGGTATGTAAGTGCCTCTGTGTCTAATCTGCTTTATAAAAAAAAACCTCAGAATTGATTAGTTTAGGACACTCCTTGTGGTCTGATCCTTTTAGCATAACAAAGAAAGCTCTATTTTCAAGGATTACAGGATTACATCCATAGGAGTAGGGGTTATAATTCCAACACACATTTTTTGGAGACAAAGCTCACTTGCAATCCCATAGCAATGTCTAAATCAGATTATGTTGCATTGTCATAGTGAAAGAAGAATGGATTTAGTTCAAAGAAGGTCTCTGGAAATAAATACGGAAGAATAGCATTTGGCAGTGCTCTTGTGCTACTCCACCATGACCCACGCTTGACCTCAGAGAGGCATGCACCTCTGTGGAGTTGGGTGACCCAGATTCCCAGAGCCTGATGTTATTGTTGTATGGCATGGGTCAATTCTGGCTCATGGGAACTCTCTCAGATAGGGTAGCATTACCCACCCAACTTCGAAGCATGTAATTCTTGGGAAGGCAAATCCAAAGGAGTGGCTGGTGAATTTGAACAGCTGACCATTTTAGTTAGCAGCCCAGCACTTAACCACTGTGCACCAGGGCTTTGTCAGAGCCTGATAGAATGCCACAAATCATGCAGGTGATTGCTAGTTCCTTTTAATCAGACTCATGTTCCCCAAATAACCTTTTGCTGGTTTTTTTTTTAATTTGACTTTCCAGATAGAGTGAGGTATAAGTTGATGTCGTAGGCATAGGTTATGGATGTCTGGTCCACCTTGGTAATTTTCTTTTTCTCTGTAAATTAGTAAAAAGTTGTAAGCTAGCTGAATTTATAACTGGGGTATTGATGTTGGATATAGGACATGATGAAGTCAAGTTTTCAGGTCTAGGCCATGGATAATTCACCAATATACTATGAACTCTTGTGGTAGTGTGTCTTTGTGACTTTCTGTCAAACTTTTACTGGCACAACCATTACCACCCTCAGCAATGAAGACCTGGGTTTTAAGAAGTGAAGTATAGAATAATAGCATCTCTACTTGCATTTTGCTAAGCCCTTTATTAACTTTAATAAAGTCAGACTTCAGCACTGGCCATAGTAGCACCATCTAGTATACAATATATAACTCGATTAACGCTAACTTATCAGTTGGGAAAACATGCAGTGAACTTGGCAACTCAGAACTCTTAGTTCCTCAAGGAGTGTTTTGAAAGGTTAAAAAAAGTTTGGAAACTTTTTACATCCTCTATTTTTATTAGGAGCATGGGTGGCATAGTGGTTACACAGTGGGCTGCTACATTCAAGGCCAGCAGTTTGAAACCACCAGCCATTCTGAGTGACAAAGACAAGAGTTACAGTGTCAGAAACCCACAGAGACGATTCTCATCTGTCCTATGAGCTCAATATGAGTTGGGATCGACTTGTGGCAGTGAGAAAACTTATTTATATTATGAGATTCAGAATACACCTTAGCCTTTAAAGATTTGAGAGGTCTTAAGTACCTCTGTCTAACTTTTACCCAGCATTTACCCATCCTTCCTCATCCCTAATCTCCCTTTGATTAATCAAGAATTTATTTTACTATCCTTTAGAGCACATTTATATATTATCATTACCATCATTTTCTTATCCCATTTCCTATTTTAAAAGTCATTTAATATTATTAAGGTTTGTAATTGGGAAAATTAATCTGTTTTTACACATTTATAAAGGTTGAATGCATCGTGTTTATTTACTTTGCCTCGCAATAATATTCAAATCAATTTCTGCTTATCTCCCTTGTACATGAGGTTTGTCCTCTTAATAACATTCAGTTTACCAAATATGGCAAAAATTCATTTTCTTTTCTCACATAGCTAGGAAATCTTTGCAGTATCTGGGCAAATACTGTTCTTCCCGCATTGCCTAGCGCGCATCTATTTGCATTGCTCTGTCAATATATTTGAGTTGCAAATGTAAACATTGAAATGATCTGAATTTCCCTCTAACAGAGAAGTTTCCACCACTGATATTCATTTCTCATTGTATGTTTTGTTGTGTGAACAACTCCTTTCTTTGTTCATACATTAAAGCTTTGCCAGAGGCAGACATTTATGGCAGTAATATACAGAATACTGTGCATATCTCTCTCATTATCCAGAAGGAGAGCAGATAAAAACACTACTGAATTCTAAGGGCATAAGCAAATCCAAAAAGATTTCAAAGACCGACTGTTAGCTGGAGATTTCTTGGATAGCCATCCCACTCTGGGATGGTTTGTGCATATGTGGCAGAGAGAGAGAGAGAGAGAGAGAGAAGTTTGTCTCTGAGCCTTATTTCAAATGCTACCCCTTCCCTTGTCTTTAAAAGGAGACTAGAAATAGGTTTGAAATGTTTACTAATATATTATCAATTTGAGATATGGTTTTGAGACACAGCTCTGAGATGTTTCAGTGAGTCCATCATTGCTGATACAGGCATGTTTCAAAGCAAGAAGACAGTTTACATTTGGAGAAAGCTGCGATGAACAGAGAAAAACTTGGGGTTGCACCCAACTACCCTTGTGCAAATCCTAAATGAAATTTGAGGGTATCCTTAGAAGAAGCAAAAGAGACCAAAAGAGGCATCCCCATCATTTGATCGTCCCAGAGGTTCTGTGATTGAGTAGATCGGGCACTTTCAATAATGAAAGTCAGGCTTAATCTAGGTTTGGAAAGGGACTTTTGGAATTTGTAATAACTCTCCCTAATGTCCACAACACTATCTTTCCCCATTTAGCTTCCTTTTCATTAGGTTTGTCTGTGATGAACACTAATGTGTACCACATAATTTTTATTTAGCCACATCTCTGAGGAACTTAGGACTGGTGTAGATATTTTCAGCCTCAATTATTAATCACATTTATCAGTATGAAGGAGGGAGCAGGCAGGAAATGCATCCCTATTTTATAGACAAGAGGACAGAATTGGTTTGCTCAGGTTCACAGAGAGGATCTGGAGCGCACACGGGGGAAATAAATAAATCATCGGTCTACATTAGCCCAAAGGTTGCTAGTGCACCTTGAAAACCTGGGTGCTTGAAAATAATCTGGTGTTGCTTCCTTGGATGCTAGAGGCAGAAAAATGAGAACATAAAGAGAGAGCACTGTCTTATATGGTAGCCATACCATGTAGCAAGATAATGCCTGTGCGGCTCTTCAACTATGAATTCTGGAAATGAAGTATATCTCAGAAGGCTTATCAGTGAATGAGTGGACCTCACCCAAGCAATATAAATGAACTTAAAAGATCATTTGCTCACCCCATACTCCTACAGGGTAGCCACTCCCACTTGGTTGTTGAAGTCAAGACAACAGAAAGTCAGGTTGAGGACCAACAATGCCTTTATGCTTCTCTACCAATTGAATGTTGTAAAGAGCACATACCTAGGATTAACTATTGCTACATTGGGAAGGGGAGCCCTGGTGGAGTAGTGGTTTACTTGTTGGGCTGCTAACTGCAAGGTCAGCAGTTTGAAACCACCAGAAAGATAAGGCTCTCTACTCCTGTAAAGACGTATAATCTCAGAAACCCACAGGGCAGTTCTAGTCTGTCTTACAGAGTCACGACGAGTAGGAACAGACTCAGTGGCAGTGACTTTAGTTTTCTGACATTAGAAAAATGAGTTGCCAACTAAAGACCTAGTCATGTTCTTTTTCTATCCATAAGAGGCTTTAGTTCAGACCTCGAGCTAACAAGGAGGTCATGTGAAATTCCTGGCCCACATGACAGGATGATCCTGGGAGACGCCCCAGAGAGAATCAGAAGAGTCCCCATCCCACGCAGGTCTGTTCAGAACATTTTCTCTGATTTCTGTGTCACGTCTCTATAAGCAGTCAAGTAGTCCAGCCAAAGTAGCCAGAAAGACACCTGATCGTCAGAAAAAGCACAGGCCAGTTGTATTGGGGTTTCACCTCTCTGTGCCACTGCACTGCCAGGGAGCCGCCACTGTGTCACCTAGCAGAAGCATATTGCTACTCTCTGCTAGGCGGCGCATTATTTTCCTATTGCTGCCATAGAATTTGGAAATGAACCTCCTTGGAGTCTTGATCAACTGGTGCCCTTCCTTGAGGCTCTGAGGTGGATTTGTTCTTTCATTTTTCCAGGATCTGGAGACTGTGCGCATTAAGTCCATCCATCACATCGCTGTGACCTCTGCTTTCGTCCCTACATCCCTCTGAGTTCTTCTGCCCACATCTTTCGATTTTAAAAACCCTTGTTTTTATTTTGGGCCCACCTAGAAAGTATAGAACAGCAGTTCTCAACCTTTAGGTCGTGACCCTTTTGGGGGTCGAACGACCCTTTCACCGGGGCCACCTAAGACCATAGGAAAACACATATTTTCAATGGTCTTAGGAACTGAGACACCGCTCCTCTATCGGTCTCCAGGTGGGTCCACCCATATGGAGACACGCCCACATACGAGTATCTGGTGTGAAGACTATTACCCATGCTATACCATGCTTCAAGACACAATTTCATTTATTTGTAATTAGAAATAAATATTTCACAATATGTAATTACATATTGCTTCATGATTAGTCACTATACTTTATGTTCAATTTGTAACAATGAAAATAGATTTGCATATCAGATGTTTACATTACCATTCATAACAGTAGCAAAATTACAGTTATGAAGTAGCAATGAAAATAATTTTATGCTTGGGGGTCACCACAACATGAGGAACTGTATGAAAAGGTGGTGGCATTAGGAAGGTTGAGAACCACTGGTATAGGACATTTTTCGGTCCAATGAAGAGCTAATTTATTTCCATCTACAACCTTAGTTCTCCTCTGCCATGTAATACATGAGGGGATACGCAAAAAGTTTTTTTCAAAGTTATGTATTTAAATTTTGTTTTTTTACAAAACAACCATATCAACTCCAAAGCACTCTCCATTACACTTAGTACATTTGTCCATTCTGCAATTCCATTCTTGGAAACACTTTTTCAAACTCATCTGTTTGGATGGCTGATAGCACCTCCCTCGTTTGTTTGTTTTTTCCTTCACCTCTTCTATGTTGTCAAATAGCTGTCTTTTCATGTTCCTCTTCATTCACAGAAACAAAAAGAAATCGCATGGAGTGAGGTCAGGTGAATCAGGTGTTTGAGTCAAAAGAGGTATGTTGTTTTTTGCCAAAAATTGGTGCACTGAGATGGCGGTGTGAGCTGGTACATTGTTGTAGTGGTAAAACCAGTCCCCCTTCTGCCACAAGTCAGGCCTTTTGTGGTTGTACACTGTTACCCAATCTTTTCAGAACTGCAAAATGGAACGCTTGATTAACTGTCTGACCTGGTGGAACAAACTCCAAATGTGCTAGCAGTCGTTATTTTCATCCATTCAGGAAGTTGATAGATGTCCAGAATGAAGTTTGTCATCAATTAACATTTCACCTATTTTGAAATGAGAAAACCACTCGAACACCTGAGATTTCCTCATAGCGCTGTCCTTATAAGCGGTGTTCAACATCACAACAGTTTCTGAAGTGTTTTTCCCAAGCAGGAAACAAAATTTCAAAGCTGCACACTGTTCTCTTAAATCAGCCATCATAAAAACGAGGTTCAAGCAAAACTGCTTATACAAAAAAATTCATTGTGACCAGAGAGAATCTTCCTAGGCGATGCCACTGGGTGCGCTAACTCAGAGCGAGTTGCTGGATGTTGGCCTAGCAGAAAAAATGTGTACTATGAAAGCTCCACTCCGCCCAGTGGAGCTTTTTATCATTTTTTTTGCTGGGGGACGGGGGTTACCTCCTCGTACATGTTCACGCATGTTTATGAAAGTATGTATAATGAGAATCAAAGTTACATGACAAAAGTTACATCGAATCTGAAAATATTCAAACTGGAATTCAGTATTATTTTGCTCTTGTCATCAATTCCACATGTAACAATGACAGAGCCATTGAGTCCCTCTTTCTATCACTTTCCATCTACAGAATTGGGCTTTGTTACATATTTTTAAACTACTTAGAGAGGCAATATATTAAGAGAGACTTGATAAACATGAAAATGCAAGATTAAATAATAGGATGGTTGAACTTTCACACAGTGTACCCACCTAGTACCTTCGAGTAAATTCTGACTCATAACGAGCCTTAAAGAAAGAGCACACTGTTCTATAAGGTTTACAAGGTTGTAACTATTCCTGGAAGCTGGCTGCCTCCTCTTTCTTCCAAGGAGGGATAATGGATCTAACCACCAGCATTTTGCTTCACCCACTGTATCACCATGGGGTAATAATGCAAGAGTAAGTAAAAGAAAATATTTCTACAAAATCATAGAAATCCTTTAAGCAAAAATCTGAAACTGCGAAGATATTGCTTCTCAATAAGTAATCCATCTGCGTTAGTATACTTCTCAAGGAGTGTTTCCATTTCTCCAACCCTTCCCCAAGGCATTCTGCATTCTGATTTTTACCACTGTTGTACTTTCCTTGAAGGACATACGTTGTATTCCTTTACATTTTTTTCTTTGTGTTTTGGGAACAAAATGAAGTCAGAAAGGGTAAGACTCAGTCATGAGTGTAGAAATGATTCAACTTTCCAACTAAATTCTCATTAGTACGGCTCTTGCTACCCTAAAAGAATGAGCATTGTTATGATGAAGAAAACATAACTGGGGGAAATGTCTGGCATTTTTGTCACCAGTGTGATTTTCAATTTTCTTGAAACTTCTTCATAATAAGTACTTGTGATCATTCTATGCCTTTGTTTCTATTAAGATCTTCCAAAATTACCCCTTTGGGTCCCCCAAACCATAACGTCTCAGTGGACTGACTTCTCTGCTTCAGATTTATTTACCCCACAGGTCACCTGAGAGTCCACTGTTTTTGTAGTACCATTGTCTAAAGTTATATGTCACTACCTAAAACCATTGAGAATGGAAATCCCATATGATCCAGCCATACCTTTGCTAAGTATATACCCTAAAAAATAAGAGACAAAACATGAGCATAATTATGCACTCTCATGTTCATTGTAGCACTATTCACAATAGCCAAGAAGTTGGAAACAGCCCAAAAGCCCATCTGTAGAAGAATGGCTAAATAAATTTTAGTACAGACAGACACACAATGGCATAGTATGTATCACTAATAAACCATGCTGAAACTACGAAGCACATTACAAAATGGTCCGACCTGGAGAACATTATGCTAAGTGAAGTCAGTCAATCACAAATATTGTATGAGACAACTCCTACAAGTGTAAACACCACAACAAAAACAGGCAGTAGCTCTCGGGTCATGCAGTCATTCAACCAGATTTCTAAGTAATGGAGTGGTAAGTGGTAATGCTTGTAATCCATTTATAACTCCCTTATTTGTACAAAACAAAGGCCATTTCTCCAAGGGACACCTCATCTCAGCTGAGAAAGCTTTTAATTAGTTAAGGAATGGGAGAGAACCAAATAATTCATGCCATGTGGTCATGCCCTGTGGTCACCTTTATTGGGTGGACAGTCCTATATTGATGTTCTGTATACTCCCGTGGAGATTCATGACTAAGAGGAGGGAGTATTTGTCTCACACACAAAAAAGATGAGTTCACTTGTCTTGGTGGTTCAGACCGAGCTCCCTACCTCTAGAGGTTCGGACAGAGCTCCTTGTCCTTGGGCGCATGGCTGGCAGAGCCCTGGTCATGCAGTGGTTGGTTACACATTGGGCTACTAACGACAAGACGAGTAGTTCAAAACCACCAGCTGCTCCTCAGGAGAAAGATGAGGCTTTCTATTTCCATCAAGAGTTACAGTTTCAGAAAAGAATAGGGGCAATTCTAACCTGTCCTAGAGGGTCACTATGAGTTGCAATTGCCCCAATGGCAGCGAGTAGAAACATCTACCTTGTACTATACAGCTAATCATGTATGTTTTACTGAGTTTCTTTCCAACATTTAGAGACCGAGATGCCATACCATAGGTCACTTGAGCTTTATAGTTCTTGCCTTCTTGAGGCATATAGCACACTACATAGGCCACATCAGAAAGATCTGAGTTGGAAAACTCACTAAGTGAATTGGACCTTACCTTCACACACCTGTTGCAGATGAAAGGAACTGGCATGCTCTTGAAGACTTAGCAGCTATAACACTCTAGTGAGAAAAGAAAAGGAAGACTGATATCCCCAGGGTTTTGAAGTCATTGGACTTAAGTTCAAACTTTGTGCTTTTGAGGTTGCCCAATAACAGGCAACTTATAACTACCATGTATTTACAATGTTCATCTTTTCTTAGCTTTTAAAAACATGTCTTATTTCTGCAGACATAGTTCTGCTGTAGTGAGTGAGTGATATTAAACTTTATGCTTTGTGTCTAATCCTTATTGTTTTCTTAAACAGGTTTCAATTACTTATGTCTTTTAAAATGTATAAGTGAACATCCAATTTATTTTAATCTAAAAAGAACTCCTATATATGAATACTCCCCATATCTCTATAGTATTTAAAATTCTATGTCAGTGGCTGGTTTAACAATACTATTATTAAATTACAAAACAGTCCATAGAGATATAGAGATTACTTATGCTATCTCTCAAAAAGCTGCCAGGATGATGCTGCCAGGAAAGTGGAATAGGATATTAATATATATCCTTGAAGAGATATATATCCTCATGAAGGGATCACTGAAGATCTGTGTACTATAAATCTGTATTTTTAATTGTGGGGAAGAAAAGCAGATGGTATCCAGCTATCTGAAAGAATAGCATCTGGGGTCTTAAAAACTTATTTTTAAACAAATAGCCATTTAAGTGAGTTGTCAGCCAGAATGCTGCTCAGAAGTGTGAGTTACAAGACATTGTCTCGTGGACTCTGGCTCTGTCATCAGGAGATACCAGCGCCTGGAAGCGGAGATCGCGCTTGGTAAACAAAAGGTCAGCAAGGAGGGGAAGACAGTCCAGGGGATGGAGTCACACAGCAGCTACAACACTCGGCTTATATACGAAGGATGGTGAGAAAGGCTGGTGCCATGTCTTGTTCTAGTGCACACAGGGCACTCGAAGTTGGAGCCAACTCACTGGCACTTAACAATAATAAGAGGCCAAAAATAAATAAATAAACAGAAATTCAGCCTAAGTCTCATGCTTCGTGCAAATTCATTCTAAGGCCAGGCAGAGAGTTCTCTTGGCTTGACACCCAAGGAGTACAAAATATAAAAGGAAAGATTCATAAATTAAACATCAGCATAATTAAAAACTTTTGCTCTGTGAGAATCCATGGAAGAGAATAAGACAAGCTACAGACTGAGGGAAACATATTTGACAACTACATATCTATAAAAGGACTAATGTCTAGAATACATTAAAAAATCTGAAATTTTAACATCAAAATAAACATAAAACAAACGAACAAGCCAATGAGAGCACAAGCTAAAAGTAGGAATAAATTTATCAGCAAAGAACATATACAGAAAGTAATCAAGCACATGAAAATATGGCCAACATCATTAGCTACCAGGGAACTGCAAATTACCATCACAGTGAGATGTCACTACAAACCTATCAGAATAGCTAAAGCGAAAAATTATTGGCAACATCCAGTGCTCTCTAGAATGTAGAGGAGTCAGATCACTAACATTGCTGATGCGAACAGTCACTCTAGAAAACGGTTTGGCAGTTATGTCTAAAGCCAAACATACAATGACCACAAACCCAAACCAAACCGATTGCCATCAAGTGGTTCCGACTTGCAATTACCCTGCAACCAAGAAAATACACTCGTGGGCACGTATCCCAGAGAAATGAAAACTTACAGCCCGCCAAACCCACATGTACTAAGAGCCTGCCATGTAATAATCCCCAAACTGAAATCAACACAGATGTCCTTCACTAGGTTAATAATTAGACAAATTGTGATACATATACACCAGTGAACATTAATCAGCCAAAAAAGGGACAGAAGTACTGACATATACGACAATGTGGTTTGGACTTTAGGAAATTAAGCTGACTGAAAGCTAATCTTAGAAGGTCACAGACATTAGGATTTCATTTATATAACAATTTTTAAATGATACAGTTTAGAAATGGAGGCTATTAGTAATTTGATTAGATTAGTACTACATATATATAAAACTATATATATAACTACTTACTTATCTAGGTAAGTGGCTTCCTAGGGTTAGGAGGTATTGGAGAAGGCAGGATGGAGATGGGGCTGGTTTTCAATGGGCTACCAGAGAAATTGTTGTGGGTATGGAAATGTGGAATATTTTGACTCTGGTGGGAGATACAGAACCTACACATATGATAAATTTGCACAGCACTAAATTTACACACCACACATACCACATACTGCCCCCACTGCCTGGAATTTAACTAGCTCTGGAAGCAGAGTGGCTAAGCCTGGGACTGAGATCTGCAAGGTCGCACTTTGAAACGACACTAGCCCTTCCATGGGAAAAAGATGGGCTTCCTCTTCCCTTAAACAGCCATCCTCTCAGAAATTACAGGGGCGATTCTACCCTGCTCTATAGCGTTGCTATAGAGTTGGCATCTACTTGATAGTAGTGAGATAGAAAGATTTCTTGGGAGGCCAATGTTCTGATTGGGCCTTGCTCTCTGGATCTTATTGATAAATCCAAGGATTGTTCCCAGTTATTATTTGTCCCACAAAGTTACTAGCTTAAGACTATGGAAAGATCAGCTCTTTGAGCTAGCTGACTTTCACCAAATG
Organism: Echinops telfairi; assembly: GCF_000313985.2. NCBI lineage: Eukaryota > Metazoa > Chordata > Mammalia > Afrosoricida > Tenrecidae > Echinops > Echinops telfairi. Next base: position 6,724,486 of record NW_022103899.1, on the reverse strand, counting down.
CTTTCAGCACCCATAGAGCCCAAAGCTGGCTGTATCCAAGATGTGTACTTAAAATGGGAAATGCTGAACTACGTATGTGACAGTGTAGGTTCAGTGCCCATCACATTAGTGGTCATTCTATGGTCTTTTCCCACACGTTTCTGGACTTCAGGAACATTTCTTCATTTGTTCAAGTTGACTGTCTTTTTTCTTTTTACTTAATTTTCTTCAGAGTACACAATATAACCTTTTTTTTTAAGTTATCCAAATTAGACTAAATCAATCAATTACAGAAAGAACCTACCTACAGCCATTTGCTGGTTATAGGGACATTTTGACTCACATTGTATTTGGTGTACATCCATTCACGTATGAACTGGAACTCAGTAGCAATACCTTTTGATTTACCCTCATATTTTCTACAATGTACCTGAATTAGTGTTTACGAAGGTAAATAAAAAATGATTACTGCTTGAATTCCAGTCCATACACTCATGAATGTATCAATTTATTTCAGACAAACAAGTTTGTGTACAAATATCTCTATTATAAGTGGATGGCCATAGAAAAATTCTTTTTTTTTAAAATTTTATTTTACTGGGGGATCTTACAGCTCTTATAACAGTCCACACATCCATCCATTGTGTCAAGCACATCTGTTCATATGTTGCCATCATCCTTTTCAAAACATTTTCTTTCTACTTGAGCCTTTGGTATCAGCTCCTCATCCCTCCCCCCCTCCGCCTTCTTCCCTCCCCCATGAACCTTAATAATTTATAATTTTTTTTCACACATAGAAAGTTCTTTGAAGAACATCCTTGTCCTAGTCTCATTAGACTGCCTAACCCAATCAAAACAGTGGCTTCTGAGGTCTTCGCACTCAAAGACAAGCAAACGCACTGCTATTGAGTCGTCGGACTCATCGCAATTTATAGCACAGAACAGAACTGCCTCTTTGGGTTTCGAAGATGTTAAGTCTTTTGGGGAGTTGATAGCTTCACCTCCCTCTGGAGGGCTGGCTGATAAATTTGAACCGCTGCCCTTGTGGTGAGCTGCTCAGTGCACTCCCACAATGCCCCAGGGCTGAAGGGATCAACTAGTCCAGTTAAAGTCAAAGCACAGAGGTCAGCTGAGAAAGTGAAAGTAACTGTTTTGGGTGGATTCCAAAGAAGTGATCTTGATAGATTTTCTTGAAGGACACAAGAGCATCATGGGGGCTTATTCTGAAGATTTTAAAAAGATAATTGAAAGCTGCCTGGTGAGAACAAGGCCAGGAAAGTTGTTATGAAGAATTATTTTCCACCACACTAATATACCCGTGCATCCTTTAAGGATAGCAAGGACTATCCTATGAGAAGTACATGGGGAAACTTTACCCCATCCACCTGCAGCCCTGAACTTGCCTGTAAACTTCTTTTTGTTCTTCAAACATAAAAACCATTCGAAAGGAACAGACTTGAGCTTATGTAAGATGCCCAAATTTATGCTTCCCCAGTCCCAAATACTAAGTGGACACCTGCCCCTGCCCCCAGAAGAATTTATTTCAAAAGACAGCATTGAATCTGCAGCTCCGGGAGAGGGACATATCTGATCGGAGCACACGAGAGCAGATGAAGGGGGAGGAGGAGCGAGTGGAGCACATCCTAGCTCACCAGGCCTTGAGGATGAGGATCCCAATTAGAGCAGCCAGTCCACACGGCCAGCCCCACTATGAAACATGACGCCCCTCACTGACCCATAGCCCTACAGGGGACAACACCGGAGACACAGTGTGGGAACTACACCTGATTTGATCCCGCCACACCAAGGCAAAACACTAAGGGGGTGCAACAGAACAGCAAGAGAATGGAGCAGCGAGGTCCGCAGGGAATGCTGAAGGTGGACTTTGGGGCCAGGGCCTGGTGCCCCAACTGACTGGGCTGGAAAACACCCCTAAAGGCCAACAAACGATCCTTGAACTAACTACAAGGTTTTCTTTCTTGCTGTGCTTCGCTTTGTTTTTTTGTCATTGGTTTGTTGTTGTTATTTTGTTGTATATTGTTGCTTGGTTTTGCTCTGTCTTGTTTTTGTGCATGTTATTATC
>NW_022103899.1:6606243-6720909 GCF_000313985.2 Echinops telfairi | reverse complement strand
TGTTTTGAGAATGATGTGGGCAATGAATGTACAAATGTGCTTTACACAATTGATGTATGTGTGGATTGTGATAAGAGTTGCATGAGCCCCTAATAAAACGATTAAAAAAAAGCTGTAAGAACCCCCAATAAAATGATTTCTTAATTTAAAAAAAGAAGAGCTTCGAATTCTTTGGGGGAAGGTTTAGAGTGATGGAAACACCACTTCCAGAAGTGTATAGACCTACATGATAGGTATATAATGAAACAATAGCTTCACATTTTGACATTTGTTTAATAAAGGTTCTCGTGATTTTGTATTGATGCTTTTTGGCTTACATTACACTCATATATCCAGATAAAGGTAGAGGAAAGTAGGGATCAGATGTAACTACAGTGAAAGTCTCATGCTTAGATCTGCCACTTAGATTTCTGTAATCATCTACCTGAGAAGCTGAAATTATGAGTCTGGATAATCTTTACCAAATGAAAACGTCATTTCCACTAATAATATATCAATTTCTATTCTATATGGTCAGTAATAATATATTTTATATGATTGCATGACATTCCAGATTTTTTTCTCTGCTTAGTGCCTTGAATATTATGAAATAATTCAACTTTCCCTTTTAAAAACTGAAGATATGACTTCCATTTCTTGAATGAAGAGAATGAAAGACTAATGGAGCAATAACTGCCTTTCTTTTGTGTATCCTACAGGAAGTATCCGCTGCCACGCCTGGAGCTGAGCGTCTCCATCTATCTACACTCGAAGGGCAGCTGGGCAGTTGGCAGTACTCGCGAGAACTCGAGGGTGGTCAAGCAGGACAATGTGGGAAAGGAGTCACGGAGTCCATTAAAAGCAATACGTGTGTTGTTCTTGCAGTTCTCAGAGACAGGAGGCAGAACGTATTGTAACCACATAGAGCGTTACTGTGGGGAGCAATGCAAAATCAAGCTAGAATTGTAGGAAAGGGTTTACATCTGGCAAACAAAAGAGGGTTAGCACACTGAGCAGATTTGCTGGGTTGGGGAATTTTGAACAAGTGTACTGGCGCAAAGAGACTTCAGACCCTTACCCAAACCAGTGACATTCACCACCATGAAGTCAGTCTCAACTCACAGTGACCGTGCGGGGTTTCTGAGGCTGTAACTCTCTAAACGAGCTGTGAAGGTCATTCTCCTCCCGGGGAGCGGCTGGTGTTTGAACCATGAACGTTGCAGTTACTTTTCCAATGCTTACCTGCAGTGCTACCAGGGCTCCTTATAGGACTCTAAGGAGTAAAAATGACCTTTTGCAAGAGTAGAGACCTTTTGTCAGTCAGGCTTAAAAACACAGGCTCGCTTTAGCCTTAGTTTACTTGTTATGAAGCTAACCTTTAAGAAATGTTGGGCCAAGTGTTTTCCATGATGAATTTCATGTAATCTTTACCTAAACCTCAACATATGGTAGTGCTATTATTGAGTTTCTCTGCAGCAGCCTCTATGTCAATAACAATGTATAATGTCCAGAGCACTCAGAACCAAGCTCTTTCAAAGCAAGGAAAGTTAACTAATGTCTCTGACCAATGCCTCAAAACTTGCCTCCCAGAAAGATCTCATCAAAACTAGTCTGTAAGAATCCAATCTCTAGGACTTCTTCAGATAATTTGCTTGTATTTTGTTTCTGGTTTTGCCATTGTTTCTGCTCTGGTTACTCAGCATTTCTTACTGCCCAGCTCCTGTTTTGTCTGTTCCTCCTGACTCTATCTTTCACCTGGATCCCATTCTTGTCATCCAGCTCAATGTAGTTTCCCAACACCTGTCCCGGTCTTTCTCCTGTTTGTTACCATCTAACCCTCGTATGTAATCAGATGTGCTTATATTCCAGTGCCAATCTGGGACAACGACTCTACTATATTCTGGAATTCCCTCTGGTCACTGTTTCCAAACTGAGTCAAGGCACCCAAAACTGACCATCAGGCCATTGTCAATGCCATTTGCCCTTCTGGTTTGACAGTGCATGTGGGAGCCTGCAGGAAGAGAGAATGGAACAAAAGGAAGAACGGAAGATTGTGTTATATGAAAGGGGGAAATCCTTCTTTAGATCTGTCGGAATGACCAATAGAATACTTAAGCTTCTTCCTGTCGTTCTTCATTGCACAATAGCTGTGGCTTTTATCCTATAACTTGGAGCATATTAGGAAGGTCAGATTGGGCTGAAGTGACATTTGAAGCGGCGAAGTACATGAGTGAAAGCCGTGAAGAAGCTGTTGCTCTTACATAGCAAGTCCAGGAAAACTCCAAACTAAGCTCACCGCCATCGAGCAGACTCCGACTCAGCGAGCCTATGGGACAGGGTAGAATTGTCTTTGTAGGTTTCCATTACTGTAATGTTTGAGAGAAGTACAGAAAGCCTTGTCTTTTTCTCCAGCAGAGCGGTGGGTAAGTTCAAATGCTGACCCTTGACGTTAGCAGCCCAGAGAGTAACCACTAATCTACTCGATGGTGGGGAGTAATTTAAAGCAAGTAGCCATTTAATTTAGAGAGCTGCAGGATAGTGAGGTTATTTAGAGTACTAAATAACATTTACATTTATTTTGATAATGAAACTTGTTGTGGGCAACCAAACTATTATTACACATAAAAATGAAAATTCAACAATTAAATATCCAGTTAGCATTCACATTTTTTGGATTAGAATCTTATAAATGACTACTTTTTCTCAGAAGCAACAAAGCCCACATGGAAGAAGCACACCAGCCTATGCAACCACGAGGTGTCGAAGGGATCAGGTATAAGGCATCATCAGAACAAAAAATCTTACCATGGTGAATGATGGGGGGAGTGCGAAGTGGAGACCCAAAGCCCATTAGTAGGCCACTGGAGATCCCCTTGCAGAGGGGTCTCGGGGAGGAGATGAGCCAGTCAAGGTGTGATGTAACAACGATGAGAAATACAACTCTCCTCTAGTTCCTAAATGTTTCCTCCCCGCTCCCACTACCATGACTCGAATTCGACCTTGCAAGTCTGGCTAGACCAGAGGATGTACTCTGGTACAGATAGGAACTGAAAATCCAGGGAATCCAGGGCGGATGAGCCCTACAGGACCAGTGGTGTGAGTGGCGAAACAGGGAGGGTAAAGGGAGAATGGGTAGGAAAGAGGGAACCAATTACAAGGAACTATATGTGACCTCCTTCCTGGGGGACAGACAACCGAAAAATGGGTGAAGGGAGACATCGGACAGGGCAAGATATGACAAAATACCAATTTATAAACTATCAAGGGCTCATGAGGGAGGGGGGAGTGGGGAGGGAGGGGGAAAATGAGGACCTAATGTCGGGGGTTTAAGTGGAGAGAAAATGTTTTGAGAATGATGTACAAATGCGCTTTACACAATTGATGTGTGTATGGATTGCGATAACAGTTGTATGAGCCCCTAATAAAATGTTTTAAAAAAAAATGACTACTTTTTTTGGTTCTTGACATTTCGTTGATTGGAACTGGGATCCAATGTCAGCGTATGTATTGCATGGCACTGACACATCTTTCAAGTGGCCTCAAGAAGGCAGGTGACATTTAGGTGGGCACTTGGGGTTCAAAAGGAGCCAGGGCTTCAAAGAGCAGGAGAACGAGCCTTCAGAGCGAGTGAAACAGTACAGACCAGGCCACAGAGATGAGATCTAACCTGGCTGGTGATTTTGCTGAGCTGTTTGGGGATCATATTATTCAGGGCTTTGTAAATCAGAGTAAGAAATTTATAATTAATTTTTAATATGATGAGAGGTTTTAGATTTTATTCTAAGTGCAATTGCAATATGGCATGATCTAAATGATGTTTTCAAAGCGTCCTCATTTCTGTGGTGAGTAGACAATGGAGGATACCACACATGGTGTATTTGCGGGCACAGGTAGGAAGCCTGGTGGCACAGAGGTTTAGCATTGGGCTGCTCACTGGAGGATCAGCAGTTAGAAACCACCAGACTTTCCGTGGAAGAAAGCCCAGGCTTTCTACTCCCGTAAAGAGTTAGTGTCAGAAACCCACAGGGGAAATCCTGCCCAGTCCAGGAAGGTCGCTATGAGTCAAAAAAGCTATGAGTTAGGAAGCCAATTCTACCCCTGACTAGGGCAGAGGTAGAGACAGTAGATAGGAGGAGGAATGGGGCAATTTAAAATGTAGTTAGAGGACGAAACTATTGGAAGTTCTGGTGAACTGAGGGTGAAAGATGAGGAGAAAGGGGGAAATCAGTGCGAATCCTTTGCTACACCGTTGAAACGTCTGGCTGGATAGTGATGGTTTGTACTGAGATGGGAAAGACAGGAAGAGAACATTTGAAGGAGAAATCAAGCCCTTCACTTTAGGGAATGTAACATTTGAGATGCCATTGAGATCTCTAAGGTCAATTGAAGATTGGAGTTTGAACTCAGAGATTTGAACTAAAGGTCAAATTTAGAAGCTATCACTCGGTATGTAGAGCTAAGAGAACAGATGAGGTGGCCTAGGCAAAGACGGTAGGTAGAGAGTAGATGAGTGGGCCGGGAATAATGTATGCCATCAAAGGTTCTTACTATGTCAAATGTAGTATTTCACAAGACCTGTATATCTATGTGTCATGTAATTATGTCATAAGCTGGATTGTATTAACAGCATATTATTACTAGCTAAACAAAAAAGTAAAACTGTGAGAGGGAAATGTGTCTTTCAGATTACAGTAAATTATGAAGAGATTACAAGTTCTGAAAAAAATCAAAATAGTTTCTGTTTTGTTTAGTTTGAAAGGATTAACTAATTGAAATACTATATATACTCGAGTATAAGTTGAACTGAATATCAGCTAAGGCACCTAATTTTACCAGAAACTGCATAGAAAGTGTGCTGAAAAACTCGGCTTATACACGAGTATATATGGTATGTTTTCTATTTTAAAGAGAGTTAGTTTGAGGCAGACTGGCCAAATAGTTTTTGGATGTTTAAATTTGAAACATACAATACTGCAGAATTCATCTTAACCTATAAATAAAATGACTAAGACAGAGAATAAAATTTCAGAGTTCCTTGGTACACTTTAAAGAGTAAGACTAGTCAGGCATAGTTGAGACAGGGGCCCCATGATGAAAATTTCATAACACTGGGATATATATTCCATTACTATGCTCGTTTATGCCTACCTTTATAGTCAGACTAACGATAACTTTGGAACAATAGATAGGCTTCCAACTGTAGAATCAAACTTGTAATTTTGTAGACATATAGTCTCTCAAATCTCTAAGGGGAAATGTAGAAGAATAAAAACTCACTGAAGTAAAGCAATGCACATCCTACATTATTATGGCAACAAATCGATAATGGTATTACAATAAAATCTGGTATAATCACATTTTCCTTCTTTGGTATTGCAGCATTAATCTTTGTCTCTTGGGGGATGGGACGAATCACAGACCACACAGTGGAATACTAACTATTTTGCCTGTTACAGCCAAAGGCAGTAGGCCAGTAATTATTGAAAGTTTTTATTACTTAACAATTGTGCTTTTCAACTTTTTAAAATGGCTTAAGTACTCACACACAGGAGTTCACCAAGCCCCATGCTATTAATACCATGAAACTCCTTCTCTCTCCCTCCGTTCCCCTCTCCCCCAACTACTCTCTGAAAGATGTGGAGCCTAAAGGCAAGAGCCTGAAAGTGAAATAACACAAGTGCAAACGGGCACACTTGACCCCCAACCAAAGGGCCCAGAAGTGGTCTGAGAGGTACTCTGTTATCACCCCCATTAGAGTTTGGCCGGCCCAAGTTCTTCTGTGCTCAAGAAAATACCCATTAATCTGACCAGGACTGAAGGGCACATAGCTCGCCTCCCCCCCACCCCCTCCAATTTAAATTCAGTTACAGAGTTTTATTTTAATGCCCTGGCTGCTAAATTCAGCAGTTTCTGTTATGGTGTTAAGTTTATTACTGTCTTTCAATTTATGAACTTTTAGAGAGCCCTGGTGGCTTAGTGGGTTACTCCTGGGGCTGCTACCGAGAAGCTTAGTAGTTCGAAACCATGAGTCTCTTGACTAAAGACAGATGATGTTTTCAACCCTGTGAATAGTTACTGTCTCGAAAATCCACAGGGGCAGCTCTCCTCTGTCCAATGGGGTCACTATGGGCTGGAATCTACTCATTGGCAGGGTGTAAGGCGTGAGAGACAGTCTAGCACAAATGGCCCATTTTCTCTTTACAAAATTGCCGATGGAACCTGGCAGAACTAGTGGCCCCAAACACGCATTTTTCATTCATCTTTATTGAAACATTGTTCCACCAGAAACAAATATCCCTAATAGGTTCATTCATGGTTGGCCCTTTGAATCTATGGGTCCACATCGGAAGTTCAACACACCACAGATCAAAGCTATTAGGGATGGGGAGTGATTGAGTGATTAAAGGTGAAGAGGGAGGGTAAACATGCTATTTACCTAATAGTTACATTGTATTAGCTGCTATAAGCAAACAGGAGGATGTTATATTAAATGCCATGCCATTTTCTATCGTAGAAGGGACTTGGACATCTGGGGATTTGGGTGTCCACAGGGACCCTGAAACGAATCCCCTCACAGATAACAAGGGCTGACCGCAATGTGTTTTCATTGTCCGTATGGTTATTAATATTATGGGTGCATTTGGACTTCACATTCAAAGACATATGTTATTATTATAGTGAGGTTGCATTACCACAAAAGTAAACAACTGTAGGGTAGTCAGTATCGCTATCCACTAAATGGAGATATGCAAAGCATTTTTCCAATGACTAGTCCAACAGACAAATGGGAGACAGGTACCCTGCTAAGCATCCTTGAAGCAGTCAGTTCGTACCAACTAACAATTTTATTACTGTAGAAAAGCGTCAGGAAATCCAGAACATCGGTCCTCTCTGGACACCATTTAAGCTGCCAAATGATACCAAAGAACCATGTGGATAACAATAATACCAAAGAATCACGTGCCTCACAATATCTTATTTCTGGAGGCAAGTAAATGAGAGTCATGTGAACAGTTAGTAGAACATCCACTCTAAGCCTTCTGTAAACAATTCCTGTAATCTTTCCGGAACCTGCTTCCACAGCATTCATTAGTATTCTTCTGCCATCAGGTCTTCGGTGCCTCTGTGATGGCTATTACATATCTTGAGGGAGGCAGGCCCCTCTCGCATGCAGCAAGCAGATGTGGAGGCTCACAGAAAACAGAACTCTGATGAGAAGCCCATGAGGCCAAGCTTCAGACAGTGATGCACCATATCTGCTCATCCGAGGAGAGACATTCAGTGACACAAGGCCTAGCGTAGATTTTTGTCCCCACTCAAACACGTGGGCCTCACACTCCTTATGATGCCAAAGTTAGATCCTCAAAGTGGTTCTCCATATGGGACTCTGAAACGTCTCTTGCCTTGCACATTTTAGATGCCTGCTGAGGAGCCTATAGTATCAGTATGAGTCGGATCGGCTCGATGGCAGCGAGTTTATTGAGTAAGCACATGTTGGGTACTGTCGATGATATTTGGATGAAGGAATAGGATTTATCTCCTCACTCAAGAAATTAAATTGCTATTTTGTTATTGAGCCTCTATTTAGTAACTCACTGTCCTGGTCCCAACATTCAAATGTGATTCTGAATTTTCTGGTTTCCAATATTTGATTGGGCAGAGGTGCTATAATTGCAATGGTGTTGAAATCATTGCTGTAGGATATAAAGCTGGAAAAATCTAAATTTTATAATGTGAGGACAACTTTGGAAATGCTTAGCATACTAATAAGGAATACTTATTTTTGTCTTCCTGGAAAAAGTTTCTTCGTTTCTCTGAGGATGAAAGGTAAGTTATCTCAGAGTTCCTTTAATTTACTCTAAGTTGTTCTTTGGGAGATAGAAAGCTGTGTGCATGTGTTTATGATCAAGTCCCTACTCTGGGCGATTTGTATGTGCCAAGTTCAGAGTTGTCACTAGGACTGGTGTGACCCTGGGTGGTCAGTCTTGCTGTTGCTCCCACCATGAACTTCCTCCCAGATCTTACAAAATCCTCGATAATATTGTTATGAATTTTAATCACATAATCACATGTGATAAATATAGTTGTAAGTTGCTTATTTACAAGTAACATTTACATGCAACCATATTATTAAATACTCCATGTAATATTTCTTAGATTATATGATTACTAACAACAAGTTTGTTCTGTAAAATAATTTTACCTTGAGTTAGATACGATTTTATGAACAATTCTGTGGGACCCTTTAAAAAATGTTCTCCTTTTTCTTTAAATACCATCTGCAAGGTCAGCAGTTTGAACCGACCTCCGGTCCGTGGGAGAGAGTTGAGACTCCTGTAAAGATGTACGCCTCAGAAACCATAGGGAACAGTTCTATGCTGCACTGTAGGGTCATTATGAGCCCCAGATGATTCGATGGCAGTTGGTTGGTTGATTTTTCTCAAATATGGTTTAGTCGTATAACAAATACAACTTACCATAATGCTATAGTTAAAACACCAGATAATTTAACAAAATCAGTGGCTCCAAAAACACTGAGATCAATGTACACAACAGCCCATGCTTACAGTGCATGCAGATAAAATCACCTGATTTGAACTGCCAAATTAATGGGGTAATAATGACAGCTCTGACAGGCGCGTATCAGAAGGGTCAAAAAGTAAGTTCGCATAGATTTTTAACCTCGCAAGTGTAGTGAAACATGTGAACAAGGCTTACAAAAAATGGTCTCTTGTAACTTAACTAGAGGGATGTTTCTTATAAGCGATAATAAACTTCTGGCGAAACACTGCATACTTTTTATAGACAGTGTTTGATATCAACCTCTCCGACAGTTTCTCCTGGTCAGGTACGAACCCCTAAGACTTCCTTTGTGACATCACTGAGAAAGTTAACTGTAAGGATGTTTGATGGTGGTGACATACCTAAAGTTCAGGTATTAGGTCCTAAACAATTGTGTGGCTTGAGATGCAACTAGGGCCCGTGGATTAATCAGCTTCTTTAAAGTTCATCTAATTAGTATAATTATAAATTCATGTGCTTTGCATATTATCAAATCATAATTTTTACATTAGCAAATTAGACATCATGTACACAATAGTTCACACAACAGAATAAATAACTGGCAAAGGAGAGCTGATATTAAGCGGCTCAAGTAGAAAGAAAATGTTTTGAAAATGATGATGGCAGCATCTATGTAAGTTCACTTGACATAATTGATACATGGATTGCTATAATATCTGTACGAGCCCCTCCCAAAAAAAAAAGATAAAAAACACACGCACACAAAATAATGTGACAGTTGATACGACAGTGGTGGCCTTTCTGTTACTGTGATGTAGAAGCTAGGCTACCGCTTGCAAATATCAGCAGTCGCCCATGGTGGACAGGTTTCAGTGGAGCTCCAATGTGTCATTCATTCATGGCTTAGTAAATTATATGACTATCTGATTCAAAGTAGCCAATACCAGTGCATTTCACCTCCCTAGTGCTTAAGGTATCTATTGCCAAACTTTCCGTTTATTTTTGACAACTTCTAATTTTTGTAGATTCATATTGTATAAACTGTACATCCTGATTGCAATGAGTTTTGCAGCTGTCTCTCTTCAGTCTCAGTTCTGCCGCCTCCGCAAATGAAGGTCCCCAAAGCTTTACTTAGTACAAATGACTAACATTGTGCTAATGTTGAGGGTACTGCTCTTCCTCAATTGTACCTTGGACATTTCTAGCAGGAGAGCCCAATCTTCCTGCACTCTCTGTCTCGCTGTGGTGGCTTGCATGTTGTGTTGTTGGAAGCTACTCCATCAGCATTTCAAATTCCAGGGGTATCATGCTGGCGGACAGGCTTCACTAGAGCATCCAGCCTACCACAGATGGTGAAGAAAATGTAGTGATGACCTTTTGGAAAAATTGCCCACTGAAACCTTATGGATAGCAGTGAGACATTGTTCATTTGGTACATATATTATTATGTTAGGTTCTCTTATATTACATTCTAGAAGTCCCTGGGTGATGCAAATAGTTTCCACTCTTTTACAAATTAACCAAGGGGTCAGACAAAATACAAGCCGAGTGAGCTACGTACTTTCAAAGAGAGAGTATTCATTGGCAACATATGGGTTGCCATGCGTTGGACTCTACAGCAATTGCTGGTGTTTGCAGTCCACTCATTTTGAAGTGGTGATTTAGCAACATACTGCCCCCCTTTCATGCTGGGGACTCTGACTCTATTTTGAAGGATGCGCTTCATGCGCAGTCACTACCTTCTTTCAGTAGGAAGTTGTGTGTAAGAAGCTATGATGCATAGGCTTCCAGTGGCAAAGGAACTAAGAAAGGCCTGGATATATGCTTTTAAATACCAGCCAAAGAAAGCCCTGTCAATCACTGTGATCTGCTCCAGTTCTTAGCAGAACATGGGACGGCACAGGGCCATACAGCATGTCATTCTAATGCGCACAGCGGCGTCATGAGGCCAGGGCCTCCTCCACGGCAGGTAACCGCAACCGCAGTAGTAACAGAAGCCACAAGCATAGTTCCATTGTGAAATGAGGCTAGGACTCTAATGGCCGTATAGTACGTGAGACCAGAGTATGTGAGAACGGATAGAGTCTGCTGCACAAGACCTCTTTAAAGTGTTGAAAAACAAGGATGTCACTTTAAGGTCAGGTGTCCTTTTTAATGGTCTCCTATGCATGTGAAAGTTGGCCATTGATTAAGAAAGATCAGAGAAGAATCGATGCCTTTGAATTGTGGTGCTGGTGAAGAATATTGAAAGTACACGCACTGCCAACACTGCCATGGGAGAAGTGTAGCCAGAGCGCTCCTTAGGGGCAGGGCTGGCGAGACTTCACCTTACATACTTTGGACGGGTTGTCAGGAGACACCGGTCATTGGAGAAGGGCATCAGACTTGGTACAATAGTAGAGTAACCAAAAAGAGGAAGGCTTTCAATAAGGCGGATTGAATAAGTGGCAGCTTCAATGAGCTCAAACAAAAAATCCCGTTGTGACGATGGCATAGGAGCAGCCGTGCCTTGTTCTGTGGCACACAGGGCCGCTCTGCGTCAGAACCAGGCCAACGGCACCCAACCAGCAACGTCAGCATTTGCTATTACCCAGCTCTGCCTCTCATCATTGATTTAATGCCATGAACTCTAAGGCCAAGTCCTCTGCCTGGTTTCCTTTATTGCTAGTAGACCCTGAATCATAGTACCTCGTTAATTTGGTGCAGGGTTTTTTGTTATTGTCCCTACTGGCTGTTGTATTTCTTCGCTTCATACCCATCCTACCAAATCTGACCCCTGAATCACTGATTTAAAGAGTAAACAGAGTTGTTGCATTGTTCACATCGACACCTTTGTCCTTTTCTGTTTGCCAAATGCAGTCATCATTTAATAGTTGACTCCACATAACATTTATTTACTGTTTCCCCTCCAAACTCGTCTTTTATGTAGCATGTCCTGACCTCTCATTAAGTTAGATTTACAGCCTCCACAAGTTTCATTTAATGATTTCTTTTAAACTTTACCTTTTTACTCACTTGTTTTGAGCCAATATAATGACTACTTTAGATCAGAAGTGTCAGTTTGCTCTTCTTTTTCTTCTAGAAATTTAATTTTCTTGGATATTATAGTTACATTAAGCAAATACTTTTGTTAGATTTCATGAACCATGAGGATAAAATGGTCAAATCCTTTTTCTCTCATTAGTTCAACTCTATTTTATATAGTTTTTTTACTTAAAGGAATTTTTATGACATCAATGAAGAGATTAAAAGGCTGAGATACAATATTTGAAACTAGTAGTGCAGGGCAGATGAAATGTCAACTAAATTTACTCTTTCCTGAAATAGATTGCTACACTGCATTCCCGTTTTGTATGAAACATCTATTAAATATCCTCTTAAGGAGAAATAGATCTGAAAAATAATTTGGTGTTTCATATTTTACTTTTTTTGGACTGTTTTATTTATTGTTGTTCTAAAATGCTCTCAGGGTAAAGTAATAATAATAAATACCAGTAACAGTTTTAGGGCTGGTCACTGGAGCTCTGTAGTGTGCAATTTAGAACCTTTTAATATAACTTCCACAGTAATTTTTTTTACTTAAGCCACCTGGTCTTAACCGATCTTCTGGAATGTAAGAAATCTCCTCTCCTTCAGGAGGCTTCAGTTCTGTGTTATTTACTGTCTCTGGATCACTTCTCCTGCCGGCACCATTTTTGCTCTTGCTCTTTCCTGGAGAAACCTTGTCCCACCCTCTGGTTACGTTCCCAGTCTCAACTGTATATGCGAAACTCTAATCACTTCCTGTCTTCACAATCTTTACTGTTCTTTCTAGCTACCTCCTACCCCCTTCTATAGCTTTAGTGCTGGTTTCAGTGCTTTCACAGCTGACCTCTTTTGCTAGTGGTCGTGAGGTCTGGAACCCTGGTGGTGAAGTATGTATGTGTTGGGTTGCTTAACTGCAAGGTTAGCAGTTTGAAACCACCAGCCTTTCCACATAGGAGAAAGATGAAGCTATCTAATCCTTTAAAAAGTTACAATTGCAGAAACACACAGGGACAGTTCTACCTTGTCCTGTAGACTCACAATGAGTTAGATTTGTCAATGAGTCTGAGTTTTTTTCTTTTTGTATCCTTTACGTACATACACACACAGATAAACATATACATACAGTATAAATATATACTGTACACACACATATCTATGATGGAGCTCCCAAACCTTGGAAAGTTCATGGAAAACTAGAATGAAAAGATAATAGTTTTCCAAGAATTTCTAGAAGCCGCTTTTTTTATCTCTATATCTTTATATCTATATATACCTTTTTTCCTTCTAGTTGAATCAGAGTAATAGTAATCTAGGGCAGAGTAAAATGTCCCATAGGGCTTTTAAGGCTTCAATCTTTACTGAAGCAGCCTGCCACAGCTTTCTCTCATGGAACGGTTGGTGGAGTTGAACTACTTAACTTTCAGTTAGCAGCGGAATGGTTAAACTTTATATCACCAGTGATATACGTAGACACTCAGATGAAAGTGGTAAAACCTATAACACCTTATTAGTCGTTATTAACTCTGTGTTGATTAATTCAGATAAATATCTATTGAATGACTGCTACACTCCAGGTGCTATTTTGCTTTTTGTGGAATCCCAAGGTGAAGAATATATTTCTCACAAAGGTCTCCATGTAGTCGTGAGAGCCAGCCAAAAATCCAGCTTCACTGCCACCCAGCGATCCAGACGCATAGTAATCCAATACGCAGAGGAGAACTACCCCGGTGGGTTTCTGAGATGGTAACTCTTTATGGGAGTAGAAAGCTTCATCTGTCTCCCACAGAGTGGCTGGTGGTTTCAAACTACTGACCTTGCAGTTAGCAGCCCAACACTCAATGGCAATGCCACCAGGACTCCTAGTAGTGAGACCAGAGCTCTTTGTCTGTAAATAAGTACTTGATTTGATAACAGAGTGTGATTGAGACTCAGTGCTTTGGGAAAGTGGGGTGGGTGGTGGGTGGGTGGGGTGCTGTACAGTGCAAATCAGTGTTGTCAAAGACAAATTATTTGAGTTTAATTTCATTTAAGAAAAAAGAAACAAATTCTAGGTAGAAGAAGAAGAGTACATGAAGGTATTTGCTACCTCAAAGTCATTGCCTCTATTGTAACAGAGATTGATTCATTATAAAGAATAGTTGAATATTCCTAAGCGTGACGCCTGGACACCAGTGTAAATTTAGCCCCATGTGCCCTCATCCAACAAGATCTAGGTTCACTTCTTCATATGCTTCATTTCACAATTTCTAAATAAGTGTAAAATTGACAAGATGCTTCCAAGTATATGGTATCATTAAGGTGGAAATGGAAATAAGCTAGTGTAGATGAAGCTAAAATATCTGTTTTTCAGCCAAACTCAATAAACATATCTTTTCCATCATTTTGGAAGGCATAACACTGGAAAGTAAAATGTATTTCTAATGTCACAATATTTTGAGAGGCCTGTAGGTCAAATTGATTTTAAAGCTTTTGAATGTGAGTAACAATGCAGTGAAGTCCCCCGCACCCGCCCTTTATAAATATTGTGACTGTTATTCTTAATAAAGGCCATGAAAACAAGTGGAAATTTGAGGCATGGTGTCCCTATGCAACTTTAACACAGGCACTTTTTGCTGTAGTGCTTGTAAATGCAGCTCTATGTGTAAATGCTAGATTTGACTGAATGATGGATTTAAAACAAGTGGGTGCACTCACCGTGGCCCAGATTAAGCCTTGTTCTAAAGTAGCTATAGCAA
This sequence comes from Echinops telfairi, assembly GCF_000313985.2. Taxonomy (NCBI): domain Eukaryota; kingdom Metazoa; phylum Chordata; class Mammalia; order Afrosoricida; family Tenrecidae; genus Echinops; species Echinops telfairi. Next base: position 6,706,645 of record NW_022103899.1, on the reverse strand, counting down.
CACTATCTGTACCAAATGTCCTGTCTGAAAAATAATTAGAAACATTTTTTGTTATTTAGGAGAAAAATGAAATAATTTTTAATGTTTTTAAAAATGATTTTAATCCTTTTACACAAAACATGATATTAGCACAATATTTTTATAAACATCAAGAATAATGAATGGGTATAAACCCACTGCCATCGAGCTGATTCCAACGCCTCGTGACCCCATGTAGGGTTTCCACACGTGTAAATCTTTTTTTTCCCAATAGTTACAGATGTATTTATTTATTTCTAAATCATTTTATTAGGGGCTCATACAACTCTTTTCACAATCCATATATACATCATTTGTGTCCAGCACATTCATACATATGTTGCCATCATCATTCTCAAAACACCTGCTTTCTACTTGAGCCCTTGGTATCAGCTCCTCATTTTTTCCTCTCCCTCCCTGCTCCCCACTCCCCCCTCCCCCTTGATAATTTATAAATTATTTTTATATGATCATATCTTATACAATCCGATGTCTCTCTCACCCACTTCTCTGCTGTCCGTCCCCCAGGGAGGAGGCTATATGTAGACCTTGTCCTCTGTTCCCCCTTTCTCCCTCACCTTCCCTCCACCCTCCCGATATCACCACTCTCACTACTGATCCTTGAGGGGCTCATCTGTCCTGGATTCCTTGTATTCCCAGTTCCTATCTGTGCCAGTATACATCCTCTGGTCCAGCCGGATATGTAAGGTAGAATTAGGATCATGATAGTGTGGGGGGGGGAGCATTTAAGAACTAGAGGAAAATTGTATATTTTATCCTTGCTACACTGCCCTCTGACTGGCTCATCACCTCCCCGCAGCCCTTCTGCAAGGGGATGTCCAATTTCCCCCGATGGGCCCTGGGTCCTCTCTCTGCACTCCCCCTCATTCACAAAAACAAATGGACAGTGGGCCCATCCACAAGTTCTCCCTCAACACAAGGACACTTTGTTCTAACAATTCGGCAGTCTGAGATGCTCACGTGCCTGGCACGAGATCGCTGAAGACAATGGGTGCACAGCAAATGTGGTGAAGAAAGCTAATAGTGCCCAGCTACCAAAAGATATAGCACCTGAAGTCTTAAAGACCTGAAGATAAACAAGCAGCCACCTAGATGAGAGACAACAAAACCCACATGGAAGAAGCACACCAGCCTGTCCCGACTTGATTGCTGAGGACAGAGTGGGTACATAAGCAAAAGTGGTGAAGAAAGCTGATGGTGCCCAGCTATCAAATGATATAGTACCTGAGGTCTTAAAGGCTTGAAGACAATCAGGCGGCCATCTAGCTAAGAAACAACAAAGCCCACACGGACGAAGCACACCAGTCTACCCCGACACGAACGCTGAAGACAAAGTGGGTGCATAGGCAAATGCGGTGAAGAAAGCTGATGGTGCCCAGCTGTCAAAATATATAAAATCTGGGGTCTCATAGGCTGGAAGATAAACAATGGGCCATCTAACTGAGAAACAACAAAGCCCACATGGAAGAAGCACACCAACCTGTGAGATGACAAGGCGTCGAAGGATCAGGTATCAGGCATTAAAAAAAAATCATAGTGTGTAAATCTTTACTGCAACAGATAATCTCGTCTTTCTCCCCTGGAGCAACTGGTGAGTTTGACAGACTGACCTCGTGGCCAGCAGTCTAAGCCATTTAACCTGCGTGTCTATCCATAGATCTACTTACAGATCACTATTATTTAAGGCTTGTGGACATAACCATCTTTACCTCTGTTATATTCCTCCTGGTGTTAGGAAGAAGTTTTAAGGAGATTGAAAGTGGCATTGGTGAGAAAAAGGCCAGTAAAATTGCACCAAGCAGAATTTTTCCATCCAGAAAACAGACTTATGCATACTTCAACGTAGTAAGGGCGGTCCCTTGAGCACTCCATTGAAAACATTTACCTCATTCTTCCCTCCGTTGCCAATTCAGAGTTATTTTGTTTCCAAAATTCAAGGAACATTTCCCAGGAACACCATGTGAGACCCTTGAGAATATCCCACCGCAGTTTGGAATGGTGCAAATACAAAAGCGCAACAATTGGGGGAAAGGTTTGAGAGATGAAAACACTGCTTTCAGAGTGTATAGACCCTGACAGTAAATATGTTGAGAAACAATAGCTTTACATTTGGATAACTCTTGTTAAATACAGGTTTCTATGAATTTGTAGCAATACTTTTTCAGTTATCTTTGTATAACTTGGGAGGGAAAATCCTTACAAAGAATATACTACATATTTTACTAATTTTATTTGCATGGGTGCTCTCTGAAGTTTTGTTCAACATTTCAATATTTTTTGTTTCTTTTAGTTTTGTAAAAGCACTTTCAATATAATTTAAATTCTAAAGTGTCACTTCGTCCTTCATTGTCTCTGAGTGGGAGTCGCAGTGGGTCTTCCTCTTCAGTGGTCAATCGTGGGCTACATAGCCGAGTATATATTTTAGGAGTTGGTCGAAGTGAATGATACTCTTTTCGAGATATTAATTAGGCTTTTTAAAACACTAGACCTCAAGATGAAAGTGGCATATTCTGAGAAACTAGGTGAAATACATAAGAATCAACATTTGGAGAATCCTTAAGTCTATTGATTTGAAAGGTGAAAACTGTGTGTGTGTGTGTGTGTGTGTGTGTGTGTGTGTGTGTGTGTGTGTGTGTGTGTAAAACCTGCCTTACTATCAGCTCTCACTTCTCGTTCTAGCAGCCAGTAGCCATGCTGAAATTGCGGTATGGCTCAAAGCAAACAAGGGTCAGGAGGAGAATTTCCAATTGCTGAGTTAATTGGTTTTAAGTAATTGTTGAGGGCTAGTAGGGAAGAGCCACTAGCTTCTCTCACTGCTCCTGTAATAAATGTTGACCATGAATTTGAAAACTGTAACCTCATCCATAAAAAGTTGTAAGTAAACACATACAGACAGCACAAACAGATATACAAGGGGACTTCAAAAAGTTCAAGGAAAAATGAAATGAAACGATGTACTTTTTCCATGAACTTTTGGAAACCCCTCTATATACACACAAGCATCAAACCCAAAGCAACTTTAAAACTGTCATGAAAATTGGTAGAAAATAGAGTTGAATACAACTTTTCCACCAACAGACTAGGTTTCATCTATTCATTTACCAACTTTATTGTAATTATAATTCCAGTTATATAGGAAAACTTTTCTCTCCATCTATCTTAGAAATCCAACCCATTTCTAGCTGTGTGTTCACCAGCATCAGAATAGTCTCTCTTACCTTTGGGCATGTATCTAATTCCTTGACACTTTCCCCCAAGAAACATTTCTTGATTGATGCTCACCGCTATCATTCCTCACTATCCACGATCACCTGCTTTAGATGAAATGTTAATCAAGAAAAATATTTTAGAGGTTGAGCTCTGGAGTCACATTCAACTGAAATTGAAATGACATATCAAATACCAATATGTTGTGCATACAAATAAATGTGTTATGGAGATCTTCTCTAAATATAAAACAAAGTGTTGAAACTATAATTTTTTTACTCAATTCAATTTTCTTACCACTTCGGTGAACACAGATCGTGTTGTTGATGATAACAGCAAGAAGGGAAGAGCCATTTGATGGCACATCAAGTCACAGAGGCATTAGGAGAGTAAGAGTCATTCTCTCCCTTTTCACCATCAATGGGCTCTCACACATAATGATACTGATATGTGAAATCGATGAGAAAACAAGTTTTGAAGCCCGGCGCTCAGTAGATAGTAGAGTTAGGATTGCAAATCAGGGAATCATTGGTATATTTACTGTTGCTGTTTGTTGCCATGGTCTAGACTCTGACCTTACATATAACAGAACAAGACGTTGCTCAGTCGTGCCCCTCTGCACGATTATTGATCTACTTGAGTCCACTGGGTGGTCACTGGAGAGGGCCTTCTGCTCCCCCCCCCCACCAACATTTTCTTATGATGTGGCTAAAGTTTACAGAGTAAATTGATTTCTGTTGAACATTCACACACATTTTTGGTCCTCACAGGGTAGCAGTTCTCTTCCTCCTTCCTCCTTGTGTTGCCTGCAACCATGAGTCCTTCTTTCCTCTCCCTTCCTGGGTTCTGGGTTTCTGCCCTAGGCACATGCTGCCCTTTTGGTTTTAAGATTCGTCTAAAGTGTGCATACCATATAGGCTTGTCTATTGCTTGACTGAAAGTTGGCCCATGGATGGGTCTAATGCCTTAAGGGCTTACCTTCAAGCACTATATCAGACAATATTCTGTTCTGATTCATAAGGTTTACACTGGCTAATATTTGGATCACAGTATGGTCTCTATGAGTCAGAATGGACTCAACGTAAGAGTTTAATATTTGCTAAGTTAGGTCTAGAGTCCTTTTTCCTAGTCGGTGTTAGGCTGACAATTCCATTAAAATCTGCCCAGCACAAGCGACTCTGCCCGTATTTGAAGTACTAGTGGCATATCTTTTAGCATCGTAGCTAGATGGAAGACGAATGAACAGAGGAGAGATGACATCAACATCTAGATATTTAGAAGTCCAAGGGATGAGAAGACCTCGGAGTCAGAGGGAAATGAGAACACATGGGCTTCTGAACCTAGAGCTGAGGTAGAAATTAGAATTAGGATGGAAAATTAGGGAACCTTTAATATATTTATTGTTGTTGTTAGTTACCATTGCCGAGACTCTGAGTCATGGTGATATTATATATAACAGAACAAGATGTTGCCTCAGCCTGCTCATTTTCATGATTATTGAGAAACTTGAGGTCACTGTTGTAATCATTGCATAATGCCTCCTACTTTTTTTTTTTTTCTTTCAACACTATTGCTCCTAACTAGGGGCAATAAATGGAGCTCTGGTGGTATAATAGGTTAATCCTTTCTGGCTAACTGAAGTCAGTGGTTAAATTGGATGGTTCAAGCCCAGCAGTCGCTCCCTGGGAGATAGATGAGGCTGCCCTATAGGTTCGTTATGAGTTGGAGTGGACTCTATAGCATTGGAAGGGTGAAGTAGGAGCAATAAATAATCCAGGAGAACTGTGAACTATGGGGCCGGGGAGGGCATCTTGTAAATCCCGAGACATGTTTGCTGGATTTGGCAACACAGATCCATGTTCATCTTTACAGAACCATATTGATAGAATCTGATGGAGGCATAATAGAAGCAATCCTTAAATATGCATAAACATTATGCTTATGTAAAAACCAAGCTCTTCCTATAGCAGGAGAATGCCTTCTATCACGGACAAGTTCAATAATCTTCAAGGGTAAAGTTTATGCAGAAGGCTGGAGCAGGGCCAGGGGCAGACGTCATTACAGGCAGTCCCGGGCCTTCCTCACAATTGTTCCTATGCTTAAATCCATTGTTGCAGCCACCGGTCAACCCATCTCATTGAGAGACTTCCTCTTTTTTTGCTGCCACTCCACTTTACCAAACATGATGTCCTAGTCCCACTCCAGGGACTGGTCTCTCCTGGCAACATGCCCGAAGTAGATAGGAAGGCACAATTGCTGAACCAATGGATTCAAGCAGGCCAATGGTTGTACAGATGGTGCAGGACCAGGCAATGTTTTTTGCCGGTGTACATAAGCGCACCAGGAGATTCATTCCGTGACAACCTCAACAGACAGATGAGTGATGTTGCAAGAATAAAAGTTTTGTTTTTGAAGGGTGGGAGTTCCTGAGCCCAGAATGATTGGATTCAGGTCCAATCCCTACAAGTTCCCATTAGATACAGAATGTGGCACCGTATCCAGAGTGGTAGGACGAGTCAAGAATTAGGGTATCTTTGAGAAAGTGAGACAAACAATCTTTGTCTACTTAAAACTTTCCATAAAAGTAGTTTTATGCCTAATAAAGGGTCATTTTTTAAACATCTCCCTTATGTCAGCATTCACTTGCTGGGTGTTAATGGCTACATTTCTTTGGGCTAATCTGGCAATCAAAATGCCATTTATAATTCCATTTCTAGACTGAAAAAATAAAATCTCGTTAGTGTATAGAATACCTTGTAGAGGAATTTGAAGCACACAGTTCTTTATTCAACAGTTCTTTATTCAAATGTTGAATGTTTACCATTCCCTCTCAAAATGTGAGATTGGACTGCAAAGAAAGAGGACAACATTAATGTCAACACTATTCTATAACACCTTTGCAAAAATGTGGAACTATTATTTAGTTGTTTGGAGAATTTGTAATTTATTTCTACTTATTTCATATTTCATTATAGTGGCAATTTTTTGAATCAATATTTGAAATCCATTAGCTGAAAAAGGATGCTGATAGTGCTCCCAGATGCAAGCTGAGAGTGCCTGAGAGGTGAGAACAAAATTATGGTCATTTTGGGAGTATCAGTGGTTAAGGCAGATGAGGGACAAGGCAAATCTCTTAGAAAAATCCAAAGAATTTCTTTCTAGAGCCACCAAAAGAATAGGTATCATGTATGACTGCCTAAGAAAATATATCCTCCTTTCTAATATTTTAAGAAAATTGATTAAGTTCTATAACAACAGTAATTTTTTCCCCTGTTTAATTGGATTCTTCTGAAGGAATTTAATGCAAAGCGAAAGACCCTACTCTTAGCTGAGAATATATATATATATATCTCCCCACCACCAGACGAGGGAAAACATTTGTTATGTATTCAAAATCAGGTGACATTATGTTGCTTTGAAAACGTATTTAATTGGCATTTGATTGGTTTGAACTCTTAGTTGTTAGCCTCTCACTGCCCTTGATCAAGTCAATTCCCACTCACAGCGACTCCAGGATGGGGCAGAACTGCCCACGGGTTTTTGAGGCTGTAATTGTTTACCTGAGTAGAAAGCCTTGTACTTCTCTCAATTGTTAGCCTAGAGGGCGAAAGAAGGTGAAGGAGGATTATATTTAAAATGAGTTATGTTTATCATTGTTGGTATTTTTAACAGGTGTCAGTGTTTTTCCCTCAGCAACCCTCCTTCACATTGGACACTTTCTTTCCAGCCTGGTTTTGAATGTCAATGTTTGTAGCCTACTGAGATTCTCACTACAAAAGCCCATTCAAGTAGATTGAGCACCAGGGGGGTGGTTGCTTGCTAGGAGGCCGGCTTCACTTTCAGAAGGCAGTAAACGTGCAGAAAAGACCACAGCTGGGAAGCCATGGGGGCCTGGAGTCAGATTCTGAGTCCTCCAAATGTTGCTGGTGTGGTGACTGTGGGCAGGAAAGTTTGCTAAGCTTCAAAGTTCTCTTCTAAATGACATAGCATTGTTGATCAAGGTTCGCAACATAATTCCTAAAATATGCTTGCTGCATAATCGGCACTTAATTAATAAATGTTCGCTTCCCTTCTTTCCAAGAGAGCTCTTCTCTCTCACACAGAAACACCAGCTGCCACGAGCATGCCAAACGCTCTGAAGACCACAAGGTCTTTAGAAGGAGTTGGGGTTTATGCTGTTAGTACTGAGCAATCTGCAGGGAAGCAATGCCGGAAATGAGCAAAACAACGGAAACAACAGAACACAACACCAGTTAGCTAGTCGTGTATTATGGGACAGGCAGATTGAAAACAAAAACCAAAAAAACCCTCAACTTTCATCAAGTTGATTCCAACTCACAACAATCATATTAAATAAAGTAGAAGTATCCCTGAGCGTTTCCGAGACGTGAATCTTTATGGGAGTAGAAAGCCAATCCTTGCCCCGTTCTAATTGGGCTGCTAACGGCTATGTCAGCAGTTCAAAAGCACCAGTCTCTCCAAGAGAGAAAGATGGGGCTTTTTACTCCCATGAACACAGTCTCAGAAACCCACAGGGGCGGTTCCACCTTGTCTTACAGGGTTGCTATGAGTTGGCATTGACACGAAGGCAGTGCCTCCCAGGGGGCGGTATCCCTGGTTTACAGAAACACTGCTCAGGACCCTGTGCTCCCCATTGCCTCACTAACACTGAGGCTGGGCAGTTGACATCAGATTTGCTTAATGGTTTCCCAGGACTTGGAAAGCAAATAGTATATCCCTGACTCACCATTTGTTTAGCTCGTTCATTTTCCTGCCTGGCCAGAAGGGGTTTCCATGGCAGCATTCAATTCCAGACACATCTGGTGCATCCACCACCCGTCTGTCAGGGTAGGTTTGAGTGTTCCTATGCTGCCCAACAAGTTGCAGATAAGATTTTAGATGAAAACTGACCAGGAAGAAAGGCCTGTCAATCAACTGCCCAAACTCAGTAGTCAATGGAACACAACAGTTCAATCCTGGGGATGGCACAGGGCCGGGCACCACTTTGTTTTGCTGTATGTGGTGTTGCTACGAGTCAGTAGCCAAGCCAAAAGTACCAGCAACAATAGCAAGTTGTTATTGTAATCATAGTAACCATAGCAACAGAAACCCTGATGGTTCTCCCGTGGCCTAGCCCATTGTGCGGAGGTAGAATACAGTGTGTTGGAGGTGTGGAAGTTAAGACCTAGTTAATGTGGAGTTAGCAAAACAATTGCTTTTGGGACCTAGGATTCTAGGACTTTTGTTGACTTGTAACACAAAGAAAAACCATGCAGAACGTTCTAACCAAAAATTCAACGAGTTGGCACCGTAACGGGAAAGTGTAGTAGTCTGGCCTTACCTGTACCAAGACCAGAGACTTACATGATGCCATCGACCTGAAGCTTGTGTTTTTCCATCTTTTGGTTGTGCTTCCTCTAGGCTGATTGCGCTCTCAGGCCGGCTTTCTCTCTGTGGTCACAAGATGTCTAAGAGCATCCCCAAGGCCACACCCTATCCGTCCACATTGGGCAGGAGAGAGTGCTCTCTTTGTTCTGGCATTCCAGCAATAGCCTAATTATATCCCATAAGTTCTCATTAGAACAGATCAGTACCAGTCTCTGTGGCCAGGGGAATGTCAATTAAGCTACAGTGACAGGTTAGGTGCTCCACCAGAAATGGGGGTATGCATCGCCCAGATGGAAATTGGGGTATGGTTGCGAAGATAGGGGCGAGTAGATGATGGACAGTCTCGGCAGTAGATGTCAACTACACTAGGGCAACTTGTTAAAATGCTGATCGCCAACCTCCACCACTCAGATATTCAGATTCATTAGGTATAGAGTTGAAACCAAGAACCTCCTATTTAACAAGATCCCCAGGGATTCTGATGCAAGAAGTTCATCATTCAAACTTGGTGAAACAGTTTGCAACTGCAGTGTCTTATTACCATCAATATTAAACATATAACGATATTCCAGAAGCGGTATTGAATGTTTTATAAGCATTGTTTCAAATAAACCTTGAAAGACTCTATGAAGTAAATGTGCCTAGTTTTGGATGAGAATGTGATCTTACAAAATTTAATAACCAGGCCAATGACGCATAGTTAGCAAGGGATAGAGTTAGGATTCAAACTCACAGCTAATGAATTTTAATGTGAATATTATCACTGTGATAGAATATCACTATCCCTTCATATTTCTGTGCTTGTCATAGATTGAAGGATGAGATTCATGAAGCAATTGATCCTTACCATTCTTTGATATGAAGAACGAACAACTTGCTGACATTCAGCATTAGTGGTCACTGTATTAGACAAACATCAGTATTACAACGCCACTGTGACCTTAGGCAGGTTACATTGGTTTTTAGAACCTCAGTTTCCCCTTATATAAACAACTGTTATTGACTTCATTTTACAATGTCAACATGGGAATTGGATAAACAAGTAGAAATCTCGATTGTAAATACGGATCCTTTTTTTAACAGGGACCCAGGGCATGGGGTCGTGGCACTCTGGCGGCACAGGTAGCTGTATCCTGAGCTGCTAAATGCTATGACAGGAACTAAAGAGTTCATTTTGTTAGCAACTACATTTTTATCCTTTCACTATGGACTCATCTAAACTATGTAATCTCCTCCTGCCTAACAATATCCCTTTTACTTTTAGAGTTCCAAACATCAAAGTAGGGCATGATGCAGTTAGCAGCTCAATGTGTAACAAGAATGCTACCAAGGCTCTTCTTGGTACGTATGACTGGTATTTACCAGTGCTTCATTCTTCTCCCATTTCTATGACCTGATACACTGCTTTTTGGTGCTTTGCAGTTAGACAGTCTTGTGACCAGCTATTAACAATGGACTGAAGCAGGAGGTAGGTATAAGGTGCTTAGGTATTTTCTTCTCTTGAAACAAGAGCATATATCCTGAACCTAGACAGGTTCAGTTGGGAGAATCATTGTTAATCTGAGATTCTTAGTGACCATATGTAAGAGAGTCTTATGCTGATTAAAAATGGATATGTAACATGATGTGTGGCAAGGGGGAACTTTTGTTGTTTTAAGCTTATGGGATTTCAGAGTGAATTTTTCTCAGAGTGGAGCAATGGCTGATAGAAAGAGGTGCTGAGAAGTTAAGGAGACTACCTTGTCTGGGGGCCTGGGGAAATAAATCAGGAACAGAGAAGCAGCTAGCGGTAGGCTTTCCTTTCTTACTTCTGTCTGACCATCTTCCTTTGATACTCAATCTCCACACAGACAAAAATATAGTGTTCTCTTAATTTTTAGTTCTGTATTTATTCATAAGCCAGCTTTACAAAACGAAAATAACTGGCAAACCTATGAAGTATGCAGCTTTTCTTGTGCATAATTTCAAAAAACAGTATGTATTCACGTGCTTTCACGAAGGACAGAATCAGCATGAGAAGTTGATGAGAAGTTGATTTCAATTCTTCTTGTCTTAGTGTTCAATACCAAACAGATCCTTGGTGGTACAAACTTATTCTCTTCCCTTCCTGAGAATTTGTATGTATTAGGAGATTTTTCTGCCTTATTAAAAATCTACACTCAGAAAATAATACATTACATGAACTCACTCATTGAATCTTTCAAAACTTTTGTGTAGCATGCACTATGGCTCTCTATCCTCCCCGAGCTTTCAGGTTAGTGGAAAGGCTAATACACAACCGAGGCTTCAAGTGTGAGGTGAGTTGCAATAGGTGTCTGCCCAAGGAGCATGTTTGCTGTAGTGATGTGGGCTATGAAGAAAAGGTTTACTCAGAGGGATATGGTGACTTTTGCTCGTTAAAGAATTATTCTGATGACATTACAGTGGGTAGTTTGCAAGGGAGGACGCATTAGGCAAGAGGAGATATGAACAAGGACGATAGCAAAAGGGGTAATGATAGGACACGTGGCAAATATGGCAGGAGGTAGAAACGAATTAGGATTTGAGAAGTGAAGAAGAAGAATCTAGGAATATTCTAGATCAAGCGTCAGACCTATTTTTCCTGTATTTATTTTTTATGGAAAGTCTAGATTAAATAAATAGTTTAGGTTTTATGGGCCACATATATTGCATAGTTGACTTATTTTCTCTCTCTCTCTTTTTTTACAACCCTTTAAAAACGTAAAATCTAGTCTTACTCAGGACAAGAATTTGCCCATAGGTGATCGCTTGCCAATTCCTATTGTGGACACAAGCATTTCAAGGAGCAGGTCTCGAGTGAGATACGAGAACATTCGGAGGGACACAAAACTTAAGGTTTGGAAAGGAGATTCATCTTACAAACAAATTTAAAATACTGACTAAGGCTACTAATTTGTTTAATATTTTGCCACAAATGGATAAGCTCTCTTTCATTAAGACTGAGATTTTTGTGTATTGATCAAATTGCACTTTATTGTAAATCGTTTACAGCACATCCCTTGTTTGTTTTTAATAAACCTTCAACGCATTTATCTTGTAGTGTTCTTAGTCTATGCCACACAGGTTCAGTATGTAGATATTTTATGTGGCATTTGCCGATTTACAGCATCTTGAATACTTGTGATTCAGAATATCAATTTCTCTCATAGCTGATGCATTTTGGTCTAGTGTATACAGTAAGTTCTCAATGCATGTTATTTGAATTAGTGCATGATGATGACAGATGTTCAATGGAAAATACAAATCTCTGTTTTAAATACAGTCATCAGAAAGCTTAAAAGTCTCTAATAGGGGGATTCAAAAAGTTTGTGGAAAGTGCAATTAAACAAGAACAGAAATTTTCCATAAACATTTTAAGTCCCCTTGCCCCTTAGTGAGGGATAATCTTCAATAATATTTGCAATTTTAAATTTAGATTAGTGAACAAGGGCTCTTTTTAAAATAAATCATATCCTACACAGTGTCGTGACAAAAATATGAGAAAAATGGCTCTTTTATTCCTAATTATTATTGATTTAAATGCACAGGACACTGGCTTATGGCTTAATGGGTGTGTATATTAGGCAGTTTTCAGATAGAGGTTGTTAAAATGTATCATGAATTTTGGATTAGGTCACTTGAACTACAGGGATTTGTAATCAAGATATGGGTCATTAAACACAGATTTTCAGCTCCCCTGGTGGTAGGATAGAATTCCATACCTGGAGTCATGCAATCGGACACCCTTGATCTATTTTATTAATCAATAGCCAAAGTTTGCTCCTCAGCTGCAGAACCATGGAGAGCTGGCCTTGAATTCCAATCTCGGACCTCCCTAATTTATTCCTCCTACTGGGAAACAGAGCATCTAAGATCCCAGGTGTAATTTATACAATAGTTTAATTGATCTGCAAACTGGTTAATCTGCCCTGCGTAATGAAGAATTGACTGTAGTTTTATGTGAACCGTGTGCGGTTTGGGGTTATCTGTAATCAGCTGTACAAACAGTCCTTGGCTTATGAACTTCTGATTTATGAACAACTCTCACTTGCCCTTTAATGTTATGTAAATTTGATTTCATTCTGAACAACGCACAGCACATTTTTCATCGCAATCACTTTCATGTGCTCCAGACGCAGCTAAAAAGGCTTCAAGCCGTTTCTTGCACAAAACCAACTGCCAGCAAGTTGATTCTGACTCGGATTCATAGAGATGCTACAGAATAGAACCGCCCTTTAGGGTCTCCCAAACTATAACTCTTTACAGGAGTAGACAGTCTCACTTTTATTTTTTGGAAAAGGGGCTGATGGTTTGAACTGCTGACCTTGTGATTAGTAACTCAATATTTACATGGCTGTGTGATGAGGGCTCCCTTTTTTGCACTAACCAAACCATGATTCTAATTTACTCATAGTGAGTGGATCCAACTCATAGCAGCCCATGGGGTCGGGCAGAACTCTTGAGGATTTCCAAGACTGTAAATCTTAACGGGCACAGGCAACGTCGGCTTTCTCCTGAGGAATGGCTGCTGCGCTTGCTGTCGGCAGCCGAACTGGTAGCCAGTTATGTCACCAGGGCTCCTATGTTCCACTAGAGAGAGGCTCAATAAGAGCCATCGGTAGTTGGTCAGACTTAATTTACAAGTTTGTTTAGACACGGGAAACAAACCTGTTCACAACCCAGTGACTGATTCTATTCTGAAAAATCATCTCTCATAATCCAGGATTAATTGCAATTACATATTTGTCTCTCCAATTTCCCTACAAGTGAAATTCCGTACAACTCTGATCAATTGTTTCAAGCTCTAAGTAAACGCTTTTATTTCACTGGTATTAAGATGTAACCCAAATATAATATTCATGTAGCAGTGTAAAACTTTCTGGCTCACAAGTTTGGTTTTTGGTATTCAACTCCAAATAACGGGGCTGAAACTGATGTCAAGTTAGTGAATGGCTTCTAAAATCTTAGAGCTATTTGAGCATTAGCATATAAGTCATATCATTTGATTCTTTTTCTCAAAATGTGCTTTCATGGTGGAAGAATTCATGTCTTTTTAACTCAATGAATTCTATAGTTCTAAGGTGTAGCAAGAAAATGCATTTAAAACAACTAAATTAAAAAAACACAACAGAAAACAAGAATGCACTGCTTCTATAAGCCGAAACCCAGTGCTTTGTCCTTTCGACACCAGCAGCATGAAAAGACTAGGCTCTTCTGTCTAATCGGGAGATATTAAAATATGTAGGAAGAGAACCAATTAATAAGCCCAAATGTGAAAGAAAAGTAGGTGAAGTTGGAAAGAAAACCAGTGGGGAACAACAACAAACCAACAGCAACATAGCTATTGCCGGTCTCCTACCAGCTCGTGCTTCTCTCCCCCCCTGTATGCTGGAAAAAGACCAGAGGACAACGCTGAAATTGTCAAGAATGTGGGAGGCAGAGCGCACAGAGCTACACAATGTCTTAATATGTTTCTGGATGATAACTGGGTGTGGCAGCAGAATGCACTTTCTTCTCCTGGATGCGTTTCCTGAGTCACATTTTAGAGTTTCTGCTCAGATCTCTGTTTGAACAGCGAGGCGAACCTGGCAGAGTAAGTTTACCTACTTTGGGTCATTTTGTGATTTTGTATGTGTCATGTTATGTCTGGTGCCATGTGGCTGATCAGATTCCTCTTTGCCGAAAGAATACCTCTATCTACTTTGTGCACTGCTAAATAGTTTTGTTTCCTTCCTTACTTCTGTACATGTTAATGGTTGAATTTTGTAATAAAATTAAAGTGCTGGAGAGAATGTCAATAATCGATAAAGATAATTTCCTTCTTTCTTCTCCCCTTTCTCAGTGTTTTGCCCTGCCACACTTCCATACCCATGGCTTCAGGGGTTCTGTGCTGCGAAGCTTAGGAATCCCAGCCGATTGAAGACCTCTGCCAACCTCGTCCTGGGGCTTCCATGTTGCAGTTAGTCTAGTTGTCACGTCTAGTTATCAAATTTCAGATCTACTCAGGCTTCTGCCTCCCAGGGATATTTTCCTCCTGTGGAGTCAGGTTGGATAACTCTTTCTAGTCATTGAGTTGGAGATGTAAGGAAGATCAAGACATGTAGTGCAAGACCCTACAGACTGCTTTTCCCGCCCCCTGCGCTCTAGTGATGGGCCATGTTTGAGTCAGTGGAAACTGAGGGAAACGTGCACAGAGCCCTGGTTTACTTGCAAAGGCAATACAGTAGAGCTCCGGTACGCCACCGCATCCGGACTCGACATAATCGGATTTTGAGGCGAAATGTCGAGAAAATGTTGAGAAAATTGGAGCTCCAACAAAACATCAGAATCTGACCAATGCACGTGATTTTTGTAAACAAAAGCAGTTTGTGTTTCGGTCCCTTGGCGTTAGTTGGTGGTGTTAGCACGGGCTGTTTAAACCTTGTAAAGCTTGTCGTGATTTTTTTTGGCCCTGTTTTTAGATAAAAAAACATGGGGCCAAAGAACGTTTTTGAAAAGAATCATCATGATAAGGAACTGGTTAAACGTGTTATTGATATTGTTGATGATAATTTAGTAAACACCTTTAAAAAACAGTTAAGGAAATGCCAGCAGAAGACCACATTAGACAGATTTCAAAAAAAATTTTTAAGGGAAAGCCAGCCAGGTCCTAGTGAAAAAAGGCAAAGAAGGGGGAAAAAAAACCTCCTGAAAATCAGCTGCCAGTTGATTCGATGGAAGGGGATTCCCCTTCCACCCAAGGACTCTCTCTCTCTCTCTCCATCCCTCCTCTCCACCTCCGTGTCCACAGACCCAGATCCTCATCCGTCTCAAGGTACGGGCCACGCTGTAGTTGTGAAAACTTTTTAAATGTTGTTTCATATTTAAATTATATTATTTAACTCTGAACTTATTTACTTTGAAATGCTTTGTAAAAAAAGGCAAGGTTAAGGTAAAAACTTGATGGTCAAGAACAGATTAATTCATTTTCAGTTATTTCTTATGGGAAAAACTGATTTGGAATTTGACAGCATCACATCTCGACACTCCTAGAAAAGATTCGGATTGAGGTCCAGGGTTCTACTGTATGGCAAAAGCAATAACCCGTTTTTCGAAAAGTCAGTACATTTTGGAATATATTCTACTGTAGCCTTACCTTGCCCACCCTGATTGAAACACTATTCATCAGAATGTATTAAAGTGTGAATTCACTGAGGGCTGAGACCTTGTCTATTTTGTGATGTTCTCTACGTATCTCCAGTGCCTGCACTGCCCAAAATTATGGGCACTAATCACTTGTCAAGTATTTGCTTCCTGCAAAAATAAATGAAGACCCTGCTTCTTCCTAAAGCACCAATAGATCATAAATTGAGCTTACACACATGTGATGACTCATATAAACGGGTCAGAGAGCTAATCCCGAAGAGTCATAGGGTTTTGTTCTTAATACGACTCAGTGATGGTTGTAGACACAGTGGCAGACTGGCAGTTGAGACCATTTATTTAAGTTGGACCATTTGTTTGGGCTGCTTCAGATAATACCACCTGGGCAGCTGGTTGCCCAGCCTGACAAACAGAAAAGACTCTGAACTGCCTAAGAATAGGCACAAATAATTGGAGGAGCTAACTAGTACACCTAGGAGAGAGAGAACTTATATAGTTGTAATGAGACCTAGTTCATTGTATTTGTAGCTATCAGTTTTATAACAAATTAGTTATAGCTTAGTTGAATTTTAGGAGAAAAGTATTAAGGCCAGTTCATCTCTCCCAAACGAGAAACTTTATGAAAATTTTGCAAAATGAGTCTTGAACAAATAAAACAAGGTTTATTATGTTATATGGAGTTTTCTTCAAAATACTTTCTAAAATACATTCAAATGGGAAAGCTTTATATAATACACTACTGTGAGATTATATTCTTTGCATACTAAGAGCAGTTCCAATATAAGTATAACCATCTCTTGCTAAGAGTTACATTGGGATCTCAGGGGCTGGTTAAGGGAGGTAATACATTCTATATGGGAACATTGCTCAGAAGTCTAATCAGGTTTAAAGAATTGGAGCCTGAGGACAATCCGATTATGGTATCCAAAAACTGATCAAATGAGTTCTAACCAGGTCATTTACTTAAGACTGCTGGGCATTATCTATGTATTAACAGTACTCAGAGGCTCTGCTGCACACAATAAAAATAGGGCTACCATAGGGGACACCAAGGACGGTGGACCAGCAAAGCAAGATGAGCTTCAGAGTAGAATCTCAGTAAAAGTAGGGGACCAAGCAAAACTCTCTGAGACTTCTAGTGTGAAAATGAAAATGGACAATATCATGAAGAAATTATATTAAGTGATTATTAATCATCTTAATAATCTTACCATGGAAAAGAAAAGAACAGTGGGAGATGCAGGCTTGGGCATCATGGGCAGAGACCATATATCCTGTAGTATAAGCTGACCTGAATATCAGCCGAGGCACCTAATTTTACCACAAAAACTGCGTAAAAAGTGTGCCAGAAAACTTGGCTTATACAAGAGTATACACAGTCATCATGGGCGAGATGGCTTTCCTGAGCATGACTGTCTTCTGCAATCACTTGAAATTATGGACATCACAAGTCTTAACATTTTGTTCAGTTTTGCTTTTTATTTGAATAGTATTAAATCTTCTTTTTAGATTACTCAAAATAGAGCTCATAATATTCACCTCTAAACTAACTTTCTGCCTAACTCCATGGATTCTTATCTTCTGGATCAATCCAGTTACTAAGATCTGACTTTACTTCATAAATATCTACCACGGCCTTTGGTCAATTCCCCACCCTAATCCCTACGCTCTCAGACACATTTCTGCATCAAATTCCTACTTTGAATCCTGTCCCCCCTTTTAGTCCCCCATCCCTTGTTAGCCCTCTTCCTAGACCAGCAGTTCTCAACCTTCCTAATGCCGTGACCCTTTCATACAGTTCCTCATGTGGTGGTGACCCCCCAACTATAAAATTATTTTCGTTGCTACTTCATAACTGTCATTTTGGTACTGTTATGAATTTTAATTTAAATATCTGATATGCAGGATGTATTTTCATTGTTACAAATTAACATAATTAAAGCATAGTGATGAATCACAAAACAATATGTAATTATATATTGTGCAATATTTATTTCTACTGACAAATAAATGAAATTTTGTCTTGAAGCATGGTGTAGTATGGGTAATAGTCTTCATGCCGGGTACTCCTATGTGGCCGTATCTGCATGGGGGCGGAACCACCAGGAGACAGATAGAGGAGCAGTGTCTTGGTTCCTAATACCATCAGAAATATGTGTTTTCCAATGGTCTTAGGCGACCCCTGTGAAAGAGTCGTTCGATCCCCAAAGGGGTCTCGACCCTCAGGTTGCGAACCACTGTCCTCTACCCTGTTTCCACCTCCATACGTCAGCCTGAATAATCTGTCAAAGACCACTCACCTCACTGCACGATTCTCTTAGGCTCTCCTGATGTCCCAGCGTGACTTACAAAGGTCTGCTTTCCCCGTTCCCATGAACCACTTCAACATAATCCCCTCTGACTTCCTTCCTGACACGCTACATTTCACCAGGTGCTGAAGTTCTGCAACATCTTGTTTGGGACATCCAAGCATTCATTGACTTTTGCTATTTCTTGGGTGTCTTTGCATCCTGGGTTGGATGCAGAACCACACAGTTTTCTTATAGATCTGTGTTTATTTATTTATTTTTTGTTTGTTTTATTAGGAGCTCATACAACTCTTATCACAATCCATACATACATCAATTGTGTAAAGCACATTTGTACATTCATTGCCCTCATCATTCTCAAAACA
The DNA here is from genome assembly GCF_000313985.2 of Echinops telfairi. Lineage (NCBI taxonomy): Eukaryota > Metazoa > Chordata > Mammalia > Afrosoricida > Tenrecidae > Echinops > Echinops telfairi. The sequence continues at coordinate 6,688,194 of NW_022103899.1, read as the reverse complement.
TTTCCTCTCCACTTAAGCCCCGCGCATTAGGTCCTCATTTTTCCCCTCCCTCCCCGCTCACCCCTCCCTCATGAGCCCTTGATAGTTTATAAATCGTTATTTTGTCATATCTTGCCCTGTCCTACGTCTCCCTTCACCCACTTTTCTGTTGTCTGTCCCCCAGGGAGGGGGTCACATATAGTTCCTTATAATAGGTTCCCTCTTTCCAACCCACTCTCCCTCTACCCTCCCAGTATCACCACTCACACCACTGGTCCTGAAGAGATCATCCTCCCTGGATTCCCTGTATTTCCAGTTCCTATCTGTACCAGTGTGCATCCTCTGGTCTAGCCTGACTTGCAAGGTAGAACTCGGATCATGATAGTGGGGATGTGGAGTAAACATTTAGGAACTAGAGGAAAGTTGTATTTTTCATCGTTGCTACACCATACCCTGACTGGCTCATCTCCTCCCCGAGACCCCTCTGCAAGGGGATCTCCAGTGGCCTACAAATTGACTTTGGGTCTCCACTCCACACTCCTCCCATCATTCACTATGGTAAGATTTTTTGTTCTGACGATGGCTTATACCTGATCCCTTCAACACCTCATGATCGCACAAGCTGGTGTGCTTCTTCCATGTGGGCTTTGTTGCTTCTGAGCTTGATGGCCGCTTGATTACCTTTAAGCTTTTAAGACCCCAGACGCTATACTTTTTGATAGCCAGGCACCATCAACTTTCTTCACCACATTTGCTTATGCGCCCATTTGTCTTCAGCGATCCCTTCGACACCTCGTGATCACACACGCTGATATGTTCTTCCATGTGGGCTTTGTTGCTTCTGAGCTAGATGGCCACTTGTTTACCTTCAAGCTTCTAAGACCCCAGATGCTAGATCTGTATTTATCTTCCATTGATCACTTTCAATTATAACCTTGGCTAAACTGTGTTGTCGTTGTTGAGCCCTGTCAATGACTACCTGTGGAGGAGAACAGGACCTGGCTGGGTTCTCCACCATCCTCAGGTTCATTGGCAGGTCTACATCTATTTTTGTTCCTTCTGTATAGGGCTTTCTACCCTCATCATTCAGCACTATATTGGGCAATATTCTTTGCGATCCATCAATTTTTCACTGACTAACTTTCAGAAATACATTTCTGGGTCTTTCTTACTAGTCTGAGTTAGGCTAGAAAATCTGCAGAAACCTGTCCAAAATGGGGCCCCTGCTGGTATTAGAAATACTGTTGGCATAGCTTCCAGCATCATAGCCACAGGAAAGGTATCACGGTATGACAAACTGGCAGATGGATGGTGGCTACCAAATGATAAGCTTTCCAATGGTTGAGTTTATGGTTTTCTCATCTTGTGCCCACAGGGTCTGAAACACAGGAGCCTCTTCATGTTGCATGGAATTATTGAACTTCATTTATGTTAAAACATTTACGGTACTTTTCAACTCTCCTCCATTCCCAGAAAAGAAAGGAACCACAATTCCTTGCCTCTTCTAGGTCCCACCTTTCGGGAAATGCTATAGTTCCATGTCCATCACTTTCCAGTCTGCTTTGTATTTAAGAATTGGGACTTAGGGCTAAAAAACATACAAAAGTCTCATTATGTAAATGCTTAGAAAACAAAACAAAAACTCCCAAACTGATCATATCATAGAACATTCTGAGGATGAAGGATCAAGCTTACAAAAAAAAAAATTGAGCAAGCTCGGGGGTTCTAGACTTGCCTGGGAAAATAACCCAACCCAACCAAACAAACAGCAAAGAGTCCACTATAGATGGGCAGGAAAGGAAGTGTGAGCCTTTCTGAGGCTAGACCACCCCAGAACGACCAACCCTGAGAACGGCAGTGTGATAGCTTCAAGCACCATGTGGGTCATTCTCACCACTTCAAATGTTGCTCATTCTGAAATGGAACGTGCTGTGCCATAGAGAAATCTGAGGACAGAGCACAAACATGATGTAAAGTAGCTCATTAATAGTATTTCAGTAGTCATTACATGCTGAACTAATAATGTTTTGGATATATTGGATTTAAATAACATTCTATTATTAAAATTTATTTTACTGATTTTTGTCTTCCTCAATACTTGCCCTTATGACATGATCCCTGAAGATATGTGTGCAGGACAGCTAGACAGGATGAAGCAATCCACGGATTTCCAGTCATTGTGGCCTTGGAGGACACAGTGGGTTATAATCTTTACTGAAGCATACTGCCACATGTGGGTTCAATGTATCTTTTTTTTTGGTAGCAACCCAACACTTAAGCCTAGTGCTAGTGGCTCTCCTTAGTGGATGGAACCTCAAACCCCAAACCAAGCCCACTGCTGGCAAGTTGATTCCAATTCATCCCTACACAGGCTGTAAATCTTTACGGGAGCAGACCGCCTCCTCTCTCTCCTTCGGAGCAGCCTTGTGGGTTAGCAGTGCAGTGCTCACTAGACAGCAGCACCAGGCATCCTTCTGTAAGTTCTTATTCTTTTCTAAAAGGATCTGAACAGGGGATCTATATCGTTAGTCTGAACCACAGGAGCGCTCCCTTGGGAGAGATTATACCCTGCTTAGTCAGGGTCATTGCAGAACCGATTTATATATGCAGGGGGGTTCCTAGGGCCAACTGTGAAACAAACAACAAACAAACAAACAAACCGCAGAAACACAGAAGCCAGCTGTTCATTTAAATAGGTGTTCTTCGGCAGATCTACTACTAAGCTCTTCTCCTAGGGAAACCTGAGATTCATAGAACAGGTCACATGCGCCTCAGGGCTGAGTCACTTCCAGTGGGGCATGAACAATGGTCGGGCACCTACCGAATGTCTGCTGAGCCAGCGTGGGACTAACTGGCCGGATGCCCAGATGGTCACATCAGCCCCTGTGGGCCAGTAGCAGTCCTGGTTCTTGGGTGAATAACTGCTCACCTCTCTGAGGTGAATTCCTTCTTTCAGGACACGAGGGTACCATTTAATACATTGTGAAAAAAAAGTAATTTATTCAATGGCCCTCTAAGGACACCCTGGGAGTGCAGAGAGGAAGCTCAGCCGTTCTGCGCTCACACAGCAATACTACAAAGGCAATTAGGGGAGCAAGACAAATTAGATGAAGTGTGTTCTGTCCAATTGGTATAAAAAGACAGTTTGTATGAGCAGGATATAATTGCCTAATTGGTAATTCGACTGGGAAGGAGTTAGAGGGAAAAATTAAAGCCCAGTTTGTGAGAACCCAGGTCTCTACAGAAGTAATTGAATACTTAAAATTTTCCCCCCATTTGATTTTAGCTATTGTGCTCAATTTGGGGTCTAGGAGACTTAGATGAGCCCCAGTGCAACCACGAGCTAACCAAGTTGCACAGTTTTCTTTTTCTCTCTCTGGGCCTCAGGTCCTCATTGGATAATGCAGGTTGTGTGGGAATTGAGGCGTTGTGAGGCGGGGTTACAATAATAGCGCCTCTCCCACTGTCATCGTGACAGAGTGGAAGTACTCCACAGGGTTTCCAAGACTGTAGACCTTTCTAGAAGCAGACAGTCCCACATTTATTCCTGTGACATGGCTGGCGGATTTGAATGGTCGACCTTGTGGTTAGCAGCCCAGCACTTAGCCTACTGTGCTGCCAGGGCTCCATCAGAAAGGGATCAGGGATGCTCAACGCCTTCCTCCAGAAAATAGCCCCCTGGGACGAGAGACACGTGCAAGGACTGGTAACATGAGGAAGCAGATTCCCACTCACGGAGCTCCTGCCCAAGTCCCAGGAATGTCTTGAGAAAGTGAGATGTGCAGCCCAAGGGTGTCTTCCTCTCGGGGTGCCTGGAACCCTAAAGTAGGATTTCACCAGACGCTGGTCTGCAGAAATGCCCCAATCGGCTTTGCGTTGATAGGGTCTGAGTAAGCCCCCTCCTCTGCCCCTGGAGGAATACCATGTACCTCCCCTCCCCTGTGGCTCAATTTAAAAAGTGCCTCTTTAACTCTAACCCATTAGGTCCCCTTCTTGAGGCTGAATGAGGAGGGGTGGGAGGTGGAGAGAGAAACTTTTCTCAGCAAGGAGGGGAAGGGAGAATTTCCCTTTTTTTCAGCAGACCCAACCTTTGAGGAGAGGTGTGGGGAGGGAGAAGGGGGAGGACAAAGAGAGAGAGAGAGAGAGAATAGATTTAACATATATAAAACGTATTATATAGATATTTCCAATTGATCCTTGCTTTCCCTACTTACATGTTCTTTGAGATCTTTTGAGAAAGCTTATTAAAGGTTTCTTTCTTGATACTTCAGATTAATAGCTCCTTTGAGAATCAAGGAGTAATAATGATGATATTAATCACCGTCACTCATGCAGAGCTGATTATGTGTCAGGTGCAGGTCTAAATGCCACAAGATATCAGTGTATCCAAGCGTTACAAGTCAAGAGGTGTTTTGATCATAATCACTCCTCCTATTTTCTGAGACCAAGACTGAGGTCCAGAGAAGTGGACAATTTCTTCTAGGTACACTAATAGGTGGTCGAGCCAGGACCTGGAGCCTGTTGCAACTTTCAGAGCTCCTCCGTGTCAGTTCTAGCCCCCTGACTTGGCTGGACCTTTCAGCCACATTGTAGCTCCCATCTGGGCGCTTCTTTTCCCATTTAAAGGAAGAGTAGATTTAAAAGTGGGAAATATCATTTTTCTTATTAATTTACTTTCGATAAAGCTTTTCTAGTTGTTTGGAAAGTACTAATACACAAGTGAACAGTGATTATTAAACGGCTCTAATTAAGAAAACAGGAACATATTTATATTTGTTGTAGTTAGTGTTTTAAATGCATAATAAGATTTTGCTAATACACTGCAGTAATTATGAGGCATCGGAAAGTTTCATTCCATTTTATGCCAAAATGTAACATAATCACAGAGGTCTAATGAGGTTTGGAGCGCCTACTCTCATCTCCTTTTTATTCAGACAGGCAGAGATGTAACATGCAAATCAAACACTTAATCAAAATGAAGCATAATATGTATCACTGACCTATGCCATCACCTTGTCATTTATTAATTTGCAAAATTTAGCAATGTACAATGAGCCTTGCTGTGACTGTGCCAGCATGATTTGGCTAATATGATTTGGGAAAAGTCGACCCTCAGAGGCCTAACGGGAGTCCACACCTCAGAGGCTACTCTTGGTAAAGGCTTTCATTGATTAGCCCTCCTCGGGGAGAGATGCGCAAGCCCTCACATTAGTCAGAGGAAGCCTGGCACGAAGGGCAGTGGTTTGCCTCCAAGGTGTTCTAAATAATGCAGCAGATAGCCGCCTCGCTGGACGTGTTCAAGTCCCCTGATGCGTGTTTGAACTTTTCTTTGCAAACACCTACCTAATAAACACCTTCCATTCTGTCCGAATTAAGTGCAAAGAGCTGGTAATTTGGGTTTTGAAATCAGAGCCTCCACCACCTACCTCTCTTCACCCTCATAGTCCGACATGCACTAAACCTCATTGCCACCTGCTCTGACTCGAAAGCCGATCTGCAACAGGGCATCTTTAGGCCAAATTTTCCTTAATGGCTTGGAAAAATACGTGTAATTTCCTTCCTCAGTGTGTCTACATTACGTGCTATTTTTCCACCTAAGTTGAATATGAATCTTAGGTGTAAGAATAAGTATCCTGATAAAAGCAAAAAGCTCATTTATCAAAGACCACTTTTCCCTTATTTTCTGTATATATATATATATAAAACTTCCCCTTATCCATAGGTCTCTTTTTGGTTTTACTCTCTCCTAGCCCAACACTGGCTCTTCTCTCACATTTTTTTTTTCTTTAAATCCCATTTTAGCCTTTCTCTTTCTGACTCCCGTTTCTGAAATTCATCACCTCAGAGGAGTGCAAGGCGGAGCGCAGGGTCTGAGAGGGGATGCTGTCGCCTCTGGGCCGAGGGAGGCAGCTATAGCCTCTCATTGTCACTCCTTGCAGAAGCAGCAGGGCGGCACCATCTCTCCAGGTCTGTGCCAATGCTGCGGACTCGAAAGCAATGCCAGCTGCAAAGCGGCAGCTAAAACTGCCCGGGGCACGCTGTCTTTCCTGCCTTAGGGTATTTCATGATCGTCACCAGGTAAAGGCAGGTCCCAGCACACAGCAAGGGCAACACACATGCTTCCTGCGCCATCGTTTCACTGCAGTCTCTGAAGCAGCACAGCTGGCTTGCTCCCAGGCAGGCCGGCCTCATGTTCCAGCCATAGAGAATGCATCTCCTCCCGTCCATCTCTATTGTTGGGTCCAGATCGCCCTAATGGTATTTAAGGAATCACTGAACATGCCTGGCTGGACAATTGTAGGAACTCTGTTCATAATAGGAACTACAGGTTATTAGCCTCAAGGAACAGAATGTTACATAAACTTAGAAAGGCTTATTATTCACAAGAGAATTAAAAGAAGACACAGACTAATAAAAGGCTCGGTTTTTCTGCTATCCCTTTCGCCTGGTTTAATCCGCAGACTCCTCTGCTATTGGCTCCAGCGATCTCTGAACTACAGCTCCACTTCTGAACTCCAGCCCCTGTGGTCAGCTTGTGGTTCTCTCAGGCTTCCAGTCTCAGTGGAGGATGGAGGGAGGTACCTTCCTGAGGCACAGTAGGGTTAGCTTATCTCACGCTACTCACATTTATTTCATCCAACCTCCCCAAATCGTCACCCACCTGAAATGGAAACCTCTGTATGACTTCCAGCACTCCCTTCCACATTTGCTGCCTTTATTTAACTAGCCTCACACACCGGACCACAGGACCCAGAGACAGCCATATGGGCAGTGGTGGTTCACCCCATGTGCACCCACTTCCCAGGTGCCACTGGAGGCTTGTGCTTTGCTCTGGTGCTGAATAGGTTTCAGCAGAGTTTCCAGACTAAGACAGAGTAAGAAGACAGGTCTGGTCATCTACTTCCAGAAATAAACCTATGAAAATCTGATTGACCCCGATGGTCTGCTCTTCAATTGATCACAGGACTTGAGAAGGGTCAGCCAGTGCTGGCTGTGTACATGGTCATCAGGAGTTGGGGGAGGGGAGCAAATGTAAGGAACAAACAACAAGAACATCCCACACCTTGTCAACCCACTCAGAAAGTGCTGCCTCGACCTCTTTGCCTGGTCATTCCTGGAGGCCACTGCTTCTCCTGTCTCACATCAGAGTTTAAACAAAAACACCGCCATCGACTAGGTTCTGGTTCATAGCAGTCTTATTGGAAACATCCTATTTTGGGTTTCCATGGCTTTCAATCTTTATGAGAGCACACAGTTTCATCTTGCTCCCTGGGAGCACACTGGTGTGTTTGAACCACTGACCTTGTGGTTAAGCAGCTTGATGTGCAGCCCACTACACCACCAGGGCTCCTTCATATCAGATTAGAAGCTGCTTATACTTCTAAACTCAGAAACATACCAAATGCCAAAACCAAACCCTTGCCATTTAGTTGATTCTCATTCATACATGATCCTATTGGACGGAGTAGAGGGCCCCATGGGGTATCCAAGGCTGGGAATCTTTATGGAAGCAGACTGCCACATCTGCACCCCATGGACCAGAGTGGGGGTTAGAATCATGAACCTTCCAGTTGGCAACTGAGCACTTCAACCAAAGGGCCTACAGAGACTATAGGGAGCGAATGGCCCCTTTCCAGCTCCAAACAACAATTGAAAGAGACTTTATGCTGCTGTAAGTTAAACATGAGGCTGCCAGCCCCTAAGTTGGTGGTTCAAATCCACCAGCTGCCAAAGGATGAGGCTGTCTGTAATCCCATATCGAACCATAATGCATCTTGGAAACCTTATGGGCAGGAATCAACTTGAAGGCAGTGGAGACAATAATATATATGTTACTGTGTAATATATTTTAAGACATAATATGTCTATTAATTGAGCACATCCCATGTGACCATCACTGATGAGGGTATTTTGTGTAGAAAACCTCATTTATTTCTCATGTCATTCTTTATGATTTGTATCAAAAGCATTGACTAAATCTTTGCTGTTCTACAGACATGGTTTTCAGGCCTTTCCTCTTTGAGCTGGGTTTCTCCAGAAGCCAACCCCAAAATCAGACTTTGAGCACAGATGATTCAATGAAGAGGTGAGGCTCAGAAAATATTAGCGAGGAGCAAGAAAGTGAAAGAACAAAGCGTGTGTTACAAACAAGTGTGACTGGAGATGACATCTGTGTCAAATGGGAAAAACAAAGACAAAAACACACTTCAGGAGTCATTGCCGAATGTGATCCCGAGAACTATCCTACCTGCTAGAACTGAGTTGTATCTCCAAAGAAGTAGGTGGGAGTCCAAACCCCTGGTACCAGTGAACATGACCTTGCTTGGAAAGAGAGCCTTTGAAAGTGTTGCCAGTTAAATTAGTATAATCATAGAGAAGTGGAGTGGGTCTCAAGTCCATCTGAGTGGTGCTCTAAAAGAGCAGAAGAAACAGAGAGAGAGAGAGAGAGAGAGAGAGAGAGAGAGAGACACACGGAGGGACAATGGCTTAGTTAGGCCGTTGTGGAAAGCCAAGGAATGTGACTGGAACCGCCAGAAGCTGTGAGGGAATCGTGAGGATCTTCTCCCAGAGAGAACGCAGCCCCTTCTTCAGAGAGGACCTGCCCCGCCAGTACCCTGACTGGGGCTTCTAACCTCCGAGGCTGTGAGATAGTCTTTCTGTTCTTAGAAGTCACTTAGTTTGCGGTGTTATGTTACAACTGTCCCAGGAAACTAACACACCACTCAAGGGTTAAGGGAGCTGTGAAATCTGTATTACAATCATAGCCATTAATCATTGCTGGAGTGAATCCGGGGGTTAATTCCCCAGCACTCCTATCCTACCGGTTCAGTGGGCTCTGGTGGTCAGAGAATGCTCTCTGGTAAATGAATAAAGTGCTGACAATTGGAGTCAAGGGGAGCTACACAGAAGGGCTGCACACAAAGGGATAGGCCCGAAACAAGGAGCAGTTGCTAGAAAACCCAGTCTTCTGTGTTATGACCATCCTCCACTGGCTGATGAAACAACTGACATGCAGGGTGATTAAATAATGTGTTCAAGGTCATATAGCTAGTGGCAGAGCTGCTGCAATTTAAACCCAATTCTTCCAGACTTCAGAGCTTATACCCTTCAGGACTTGATGCTAGTCCCTAATTATATGCAATTTCAAACCTATATTTCTGCTTTATGTCAAAGCAAAAGAAAGGCACAAAGAGAAGTTTTCTTCCAGGAAGCTTATGTCATCCTGCAAAACTGCCTTTTAATGCTTTTTTATTTACCATGCTCTGAGTTATACTGTGGACTTTCTCAGCGAGAATATTAAAATAAACCAGAGATCTGATCCTGTTTTTATCTCATAGTATAAAGCATGACACAGAGCCAGTGTTGGCCACCTCCGATGTCATGAGCAGGAGGGAGACTCACACTCCGCAGCAGTCTAAAGTTGATTCCCCTGAATCAGGGGTCAGACAGGCCATCATTCTCCAATCTACCTCCTAAGTTTTATACCAACTCTCCCTTCCGTACAAGCACTCTCTTGTTTCTCAGCCAAATTCGGCAATTCATTGGAATGGCCACACTGAACTCAGAGACCATCCTTAGAATTATGGGTGTTTCTAGGGAAATCAATAGGTTACAACTCAGTATCAGAAATGCTCAGGACATAGTTCTTCCTGCCAGTCATCTTGTACTCAGCTGGGCCTGCAGGCACCCGTCGGTAGTCCTTAGTCTCTCAGTCACATGGCCTCTTAAACTTTACCCTTCTCAGCACCATGTTAGAAAGCTTTCTAGGTACTGCTAAGAATTGCCCCATTTTACCATAAGCCTCAGCCGGAAGACCCTTAGCTCCCCACAATTACGTATTGGGAAGGACCCTATTCTGCAAGCAAGCCCCTGCCTGGTTTGCTCAGTTTGTTGCTCAGTGTCCCTGGAAGCTCAATGCTCGGTATCAAGCTCTGGCGCTGGGTTCTGCTGCGGCCACTCCTCTGCCACAGTTCTGGTGTCAAAACTCCGTGTTCCGAGGTGGAGGAGGTTCAGTGTGCAGGAATCGTGGGGTCCAAAGGAAGCACTCCGCTCCTGGTTCTTCTGTCTTGAAGGTAGCGAGATGCTCTCTCTGTTTCTGCTGGCTCATGTGAAATCCAGGGGAAGGGTAACTTTGACCGCTTTCCTTATTCGAGTTTCAAACTAGTTACAATCACATGACCTCCTAACGGAATGACAGCATCCAGCAGTATTTTTCCTTACACTCCCCTACCCAGATCCATCAGGAAAAAATATTTTGGAGGGAGGGAGCCAGCTAGAAAAGCCGTATTAGATAGTACAAAGCACTAGTACCTACTTTCTCCTGCTTTACTTTGTTTGTCTTCTAGAGCGTTGACTTGTTCTCCTCATGACCACTTGTCCCTTCAGTCAACAGGGCGAGGAGATAGGGGCACAATGATGAGCAAAGTGGGTGCCAACCTTGACTCTCTTTAGCTCACATCACGTAGGGACAAAGGCCATGGAGCAGCCTTCTCTCCTCGCAGTGGTTGTAAACCAGTGGATGATTACTCTCAGCAGGAATCTCAGTCGGTTGCCCTGTGGTGATCATGATCCTGCCAGATATTTTAAATACAAATTCTATCACTCAGGCCTTGTTTTCCAACTGCTGATCCTTCCCTTTTCTTTCCAACGTTCATGTTCTCATCACCAGCAATTAATAATGAATCTTGACTGCATGTTTGATCAATTTTAGACTACAGAATTTGGGAACATTCTTCAGGAGTGGGTGGGTACATTTGAATAAATGTCACATTGATTGGTCTTCCTCGTATTCAGGTACACATTATCCTATCGCAGACAACACTGTACTTCAGGACAGATTTTGATATGCTTCCTTTTGTTGGACAATGGATGTCAATGTGACACCATGTCTCTTGAACTTGTCATTCCCGGCGTAGTAATCTATATGATTGTCTGATTCTAATTGGTCAATACCAGTACATGTCAATGCATTAATGCCTAATGTTCCATTTCATTTTTCATGACTTTCAATTTTCTTATATTTGTACTTCATACATCCATGTTTTGATGATCAGTGATGTTTGCAGCTGTTTTTTCTCATTTTGATTCATTCCCCATCAGCAAATAAAGGTCCAGAAAGCTTTGCTCCTTCCACAACATTAAAAGCCATAAAATTAACTCAATTTTGAGGGGGAAATTCTTCCACAATCATATTTTGAATAAGTTCAACTTGAGGATCTCAAGTCTTCTGGCATTATATCAGACAGTGTTCTAATGCTGCTCATCAGCTTTCCAGTGACCGCATTTTCTGATAACCTTTTCCTTCTTCCTAGCCTGTCTTAGTTTGAAAGTGCCACTGAAATCTATTCACCATGAGTTATGGTGATTAGAGATGGCCAATTCCTCTTAAGTGGACAACCTATTCCTTCTCCATATTCTGTTCTTAGACCTGCTTAAACCTGTTCACTTTGGTGGCCCTGCTGGTATTTGAAATATAAATGTCATAGTTTTCTGCATCACAGCAACACACAAATCACCACAGTATGAGAAACTGACAGACATCAAACTGACAGAACAATTGTGAGGATGGTACAGGTTCAAGCAGTGTTTCATTCTGTCATACATCGGGCCACTATGAGGTAGAACCAGCTGGACAGCCACCTAACAACAGCAACAACAACAACAACAACCACCGCTCAGGAACAGATAGGATGCATTGAACTCTATGACCCCAAACCAGAAGAGTTGTGATATGACATCAGCAACTTCTTACACTAAAAGAGCAAAAGGTCCTTAAACAAAAGAAAGAAAGAAAAAATCAATAGAGCGGATGTCAGAAGAGACTCTGAATATAGCTGACAAGGTTGGAAGAAATGATGACGTGAAATAGTTGAACAGAAAATTTCAAAGGGCAGTTTAAGAAGACAAAATAAAGTATTATAACGAAGTGTACCCACACTTGGAGTTAGAAAACCAAAAGAGAAAAATATACTTGGCATTTCTCAAGCTTTAAAAATTCCAGCCTCAAATTTCAATATTGAAGGGTACTATGGAAAAAATGATGCAGGAAGCATCAAAAGAAGATAGAAGGGATATAGAGAGTCACTGTACCCAAAAGAATTAATCAATGTTCAACAATTTCAAGAGGTAACTATGATCAAGAACCAATGGTATGAATGGAAGAAGTGCGAGTTGTACTGAAAGCATTAACTAATAACAAGTATTTAGGAATTGATGAAATACCAATTGAAATAATTCACCAAATTGATGTAATGCTAGTCTATATACCATATATACTCGAGGATAAGCTGGTCCGAATATCAGCCAAGGCACCTAATTTTACCACAAAAACTGCATAAAAAATGTGCTGAAAAATTCGAATTATCCACGAGTATATACGGTACCTAGAAATTTGGAAGACCACTCCAACCAGTCAACAGGACAAGAACTGTATTCGTGTTTGTTCTAAAGAAAGGGGATACAACACATGCAGAAATTATCAAACGATCATTACTATCACACGAAAACAAACATTTGCTGAAGATAATTAAAAAACAATTGCAGTAGTATTTTGAAAGGGGACTGCCAGAAATCCTAGCTCACTTCAGAAGAGGAAGTAGCATAGGTGATGTCATAGCTGACGTGAGGTAAATTCTGGCTAAAAGAAGAGAATACCAGAAATATGCTTACTTGTATTTTTATTGAATATGCAAAGGAATTTGACTGTGCAGATCACAGTAACTACCTATATATAATGTTGCAAATAATGGGAATTGTAGAACACTTATTTGTGTTCATGTGGTACCTGTATGTAGACCAAGAGGCAGCTGTTCAAATAAAATAAGAAGATACCGTGTGTTTTAAATTCAGGAAAGGTGTCTTTCAGCATTGTATGCTGTCACCATGTTTATTCAATCCTCAAAGTTGGACTATATAAAGAACGTGGCATGAGGATTAGAGGAAGGCCCATTAACAACTTGATGCATGCAGATGACACGATCTTTTTTTTGTGGAAAGCTAGAAGAACATGAAGCACATATTGATTAAAGACTACAGTTATACCTTTTAATATGGATTGCAACTAAAGAAAATGGATTGCAGAGTGAAGAAAATGAAAATCCTTACAATTGGGCCAATAAAGAATATAGAGGTCTAAATACAGGCATGTACATATATGTAAATATATTTATACAGGATGGTGGGGAAATAGATCTACAAGCATATAGTTATCGGTTTAGTTTTAAGGCAGCAGATGGACATTGGACCTCCACTTAAGTACTTACTCAATGCAAGAACACTTTGTTGTACTAAATTGGCATTCCATGATGCACACCTTCCCGAAACGATCATTGAAGACAAAGCGGGTACATAAGCAAATGTGATGAAGAAAGCTGATGGTGTCCGGCTATCAAAAGATATAGCATCTGGGCTCTTAAAGGCTTGCAGGTAAACAAGCAGCCATCTGGCTCAGAAGCAACAAAGCCAACATGGAAGAAGCACACTAGCCTGTGTGATCATGAGGTGTCAAAGGGATCAGGTATCAGGCATCAAAGAACAAAAAATTATATCATTGTGAATGAGTGGGTGTGCAGAGTGAAGACCCAAAGTCCATCTGTAGGCAAGTGGACATCCCCTTGCAGAAGGGTTGTGGGGAGGAGACGAGCCAGTCAGGGTGCATGGTAGCAATGATGAAACATACAACTTTCCTCTAGTTCTTAAATGCTCCCTCCCCCCACTATCATGATCCCGATTCTACCTTACAAATCTGGCTAGACCAGAGGATGTACATTGGTCCAGTTAGGAACTGGAAGCACAGGGAATCCAGGACAGATGATCCCTTCAGGACCAGTGGTGAGAGTGGTGATACCTGGCGGGTGGAGGGAAGGTGAGGTATAAAGGGGGAACTGATTACAAGGATCTACATATAACCTCCTCCCTGGGGGATGGACAACAGAAAAGCGGGTGAAGGGAGACATCTAACAGTGTAAGATATGACAAAATAATAATAATTTATAAATTACCAAGGGGTCGTGAGGGAAGGGGGAGTGGGGAGCGGGATGAGGAACTGATATCAAGGGCTCAAGTAGAAAGCAAATGTTTTGAGAATGATGATGGCAAAAAATGTACAATAGTGCTTGACACAATGGATGGATGTATGGGTTGTGATAAGAATTGTACAAGCCCCCAATAAAATGATTTTTTAAAAACTAATATCGAAATAAACAGCGAAGGTATTGAAGTTGACAAAGATTCCATTTTACTTGGATCCACAATCAACACACTTGGAAATTGTGGTCAAGAAATCAAATGATAGATTTCATTTAGCAAATCTACTGCACAAGACCTATTTGAAGTATTTAAGAGCAAAGATGCTACCTTGAGGACTAAGGCATTCCTAACCCAAGTCATTCTTTGTATTTTGAATTGCCTAATATGCAAATGAGGACATGTTACCGAATAAGGAAGATGAGAGAAGAATGAATGCATTTGAATTATAGTGTTGGCAATAAATATAGAAAGTACCATGGACTACTAGAAGAAACAGATCTCTCTGAGAGGAAATGCAGTTAGAATGTCCCCTAGAAGTGAGGACAGTGAGATTTGTTTCATGTTTTTAGGACATTTTATCAGGAGAGACCAATTCTTGGAAAAGTACATCATTAGTCAGAACCCATTTAATGATACCTAACAACAAACTATTAGTGCAGATCACCATGCAACAACACACCTGTCTGCTTTGCCCTCTTGTACTTTCTATGCACTCATATTTCCAAAATTGGATTTTGCCAGCTCTAGACTCTGGCTGCTCTACCACTTGTGAAAAACACATATATCGATCTGTAAACCAAAATCCAAATGCACTTCCATTGAGTCAACTCCAACTTATAGCAACCTTATAGCACAGGATCAAACTGCCCCTGTGGATTTCTGAGACTGTTTATGAGAGTAGAAAGCTTCATCTTTCTCCTGTAGATAGACCGGTGGTTTGAACAGCTAACCTTGAAGTTAACAGCTCAGCACTTAACAACTATGCCCCCAAGGCTATAAAGGATGGTGTTACTACAAACTAATGGTTTCTGATACCAGCCAGACTCCATTTATGTGTCTTTAACGCTCCCTCCTCCCCATATTTACTCCTTCAAAGCGCTAACAGTTTCTTTGCTTTTGTATTCAGATCTCCTCACCCCAATATCAGGTTCTCTTAACAGTACCTCCTCCTTCCCCCCAGTAGTGTCATTCTCTGTGGCTCAGGGGCTCTGAGTCATCACCTTCTGTCCTTTAGGGTCTGTCTTCCACCTCTCTGCCATCCTTTCATTCACGTTGTTTCCATTCTCAGAACATGAACACGTGTAAACTTCTCTTTTTAACAAATATAAATACCCCTAAGTCCTGCCTCCTGTTCTACTACCCTATCATTTTTATTCGCTTATGTTTTGCTTGCTTATACTGTATTTTGTGATTTCCTCCTCTTTTCTTTTTCCATTGCACTGCAATATAGTCTTTCCTACCCCATACTCCTTGTGCAGTCCTCTGTCCAATAGAGTCTACAATCTTCATGCTAATTAATTCACTTCTCTAGATACCTTAACTATCTTCAACATTGAGGAGGCTCTGTCTCATGTGGAGGATGTAATCACATACCCAAGCTTTTGCCCAAGAAGCACTACCTTCCTGACATAACCCTCAAGTTCACATCCTTTGTTCCCAAACCAACACATAGTACTATGAACCTCGCAAACCAAACCAACTTCATGACCATCGAGTCCATGCTGACTCATAGCGACCTGATAGGACAGGGTAGAACTGCCCCTATGAATTTCCAAGACTGTAACTCTTTATAGCTGTAGAAAGCTCTATCTTTCCCCTGACCATTAACCTAGAAAATAACTAAATATTTGTTCTTCTTGATAAACATAGGCTTTGGGAGATCTCTCTAGCTAGTCTCTTTACCTAGTCTGGTTTGGAAGCACTCTTAGGTGATGCTGTAATACCAAGTGCATAACCCTTCATATTTTATTGCAAGTGTCATTTTATCTATTTATATCCTGCAATAAATTGAGTTCATTATATAAAAGACTGCATCATGTACAAAGTTTCTTTTTCAAGTACCTAACACCATGCTTGACATATTGCAAGTGTTTAGCCTATAGAATATACACTTTACAAAATCTGTCCTCCTAGACACCCAAGATATCGTAAAACAAACAAACCTTTAATGATATAACTTCTTATATAATATTTCCTTTCCTACTAGAACTCCTATTTGGTTGGTTTTTTTCATTATGTGTTCCCAGCCCTCATACCTCATGTATTTTAAGATCTTTTTGACATCAAGTTTAAAGAAATGAAAAAGATGCACATTTTATTCTTTAAAGAAAACCTATAAAATTGATGATTCTAAAGATGTATCTTTAGCAACAGCTAAACTTCGTCAATTTAATGTATGCATGAAATGTCCACTAGCTTCCTTCATGATGACTAAACATTTCTAGTAGCTATTTTCTTAAGTAATTTCTTAAAATGTGCACTTCATTTATGTGTCAGGAAAATGTACCTTTTTATTTGATTAGTGTAAATCAAATTGCTACAAACTGCTCTCTGAACCAACACCATGCTATTTCAGATGTGCATTAAGTAGTAAATCAACTTTATTGGAAATGTTCAGTCTCATCTTTTCAGAGAGATTGCTATGTAGTTTTTCAGAGGTGCAATAATTCTTTTACATTCTGGAATCACTTTAGTATAGTGCCTTTATTTAGTAAATTATCACTGTACTAAGTAGCTCAAAGTGATGAGAGTATTGAAGAAGTACACAAAAGTTACTTCCTGAGCTATTAGCTAGATGGCCTTGGCTTTCTCCTCTCTTCCATGCAGACATTTCTCAGATGTCTTGGACAAACCTTTGGTGAAGGTTTGCCCACATCCAATAGCTGGGCATTTTATTTTATGATCAGCTTCTACGAAGACTTTGAATGAGAAGCAATTCAATAACTGGAGTGCTGAGTGGAGTTTAACAAAATGCATTTCTGCCTCATGGGAATAGAACTTTCTGTTTGTGGACATCACATCACATCACACTTAAATGTATTTGTTAAATTAATCCCTCTACTGTTGCTCTTCTCTTTTTGATACAAACTTGCTCAGCAGGCTCGAAGACTTAAGGCTGTCACAGTTGCACATTTAAATGTGCTGCATGCAAGGGCTGAGAAGTCGGTTGTTCAGGAGTGCTTTGAGAATCAACTTCTATAATGTTAACAATCTTTGCAAGTCCAAGAAGGTACATTTCAGGTTTGAAGAGGTTCCATGCTGGGCTAGGGAACAGAGATAACAGAGAAGCCTTTCTCTTAAATTGGAGCAATTTAACTTGACCTTGCAACACACGATCCCTTCTAGTTTATTGAAAATCCATCTGCATTGAATCTGCTCAAATAGGACAGCCAATGTTTGCAAGTCTTTGGTCATACATACATTAAGCCATCACATTTTAACTGCCTTGGAGGGAAGTATTTCAGCATGCATGGATTCAGCAAGAGTTCTTGCTCCATGCTTCATTTAGCGCAGGGCTTCTCAACCCATGTGTTGAGACCCCTTTAGGGGTTCAACGACCCTTTCACAGGGGTCACCCGATTCATAACAGTAGCAAAATTACAGTTATGCAGTAGCAACGAAAATAATGTTATGGTTGGGGGGCTCACCACCACATGAGGAACTGTATGAAAGGGTCGCAGCATTAGTAAGGTTGAGAACCACTGGTCTAGTGCAGCTTTGGATTGAACGGTCCTTTGAAAATATCTCATAAATATTTTCTCAAGTGAGAAATCTGTCCCCATTACATTTGCTAATGCTGTCTTATGGCAGAGCAAACAACTAGTTTGGACACCACAGGGACCGTCAGGTACGGTCTGGTGGCAGGCAGCCCATCTCTCAGAATTGCATCAGTGGGGGTCTCTCAGGAGCTAACCTGTCTTTTTAGAGACATATTTCCTGACAGCCTGTCACAAAGAGAGCCAGGATGTTCAGTGAACAAAGAATAATACTAATATTGTATATGTTAAGAAAAGCCACAAACTTTTATCTCAATGGTGTCTAATAAAATGAAAACATCTGGTTTTTAGGGTCAATAAAATCATGGGGTGGTGGTAGTAGAAGAACAAAAGTACTACAAGGGATGAGGGCATGTACAATTAGTACGACTTACAGTAAACGTAGACAAAAAGGTTTGCCAATAAGAGTCAGAAAATTTATTTTATTTCAGCAAGTCCCAAGCAGGTGTTGGCAGTATTACTCTGGTAATTTTACAGCTCAGGCTTTTTTTTTTTGGCAAAAACACCAGAAATTGTTTATATTTTCCTCAATTCCTTAATAACTTCTCATTTGCGCATGAAGCAACGTGGGAGGTGGGGTTAAGCTATTTGAGATGTTCTGCATGAGTGATTAAAAATGGTTGACTTCTAATGATCCGCCACTGCATTAAAAGATTATTTATTGAGGTTTGCCAAGGAAGGAAACTTACCCAAATAGGGAAACTCTCCTTAGTCAATAAAATACAGCACATAAAATATGGCGCATTTTAAAATAAAAATAAAAAATCATGGCTTTCCATTTGTCCTTTCTCGGAGAACGTTATGTGTACACTTTATTTACTTTTTATGTCATGCTATTTTACTACCTGTCTTGTAACCTCCAAAAGGAAATGGTCGCAGCTCTAGGTAAACTACCTGAAGAGACGAGCTTCACATCTCTCTATCACAGCTGCCAAGAAAAGGCCACTTAGTACTTTTTTATTTGTCTATGATGCAAACGTTTCTGCTTGACAGCTTGAACAAAAAGTTTCATTTTAAAATCAAATAAAGAGTCTGAGTGCTTACATGAATCAAGACATTCTAGAAGTACTACATTTGGCTTGTTGCATTTCTGATGCGTTAGAACTAAATCGCCTACTCATTTTTGAGCTATGTTTGTGTGTTTTTGAAGTTTCTGAGACATGTCAATATAGAGATAAATATGACAAGAAATTAAAGATATTACTCTGTTAACAGAACTTCCGAATTCTGAGGTTTGCCGAGGAGGTTGCCTAACTTTATTTTCTTTAATGTAAAGAAAAAGAAATAAACTCCATAAAATGGTTATGTTATGACTAAGATCATTAAAAAAAATTTTAAATAAAATTGAAGCATGGGACACTGAAATTTTTACTCAATTATACTGCACACCATAACTGGGACAGAATCATTTTTTGTTTGTATTCCAAAAGTCACGTACTTCCCTTTTTCTGTCTCTTTCTTAGAGGCATGTAAAACCAAAACAAACCCATGCCATAGATTCTGTTCTGACCCACAGCAACTCTGGATAGGGTTTCTGAGGCTAAGCCTTTTTTCCAAGCAGTAGCTTCATGTCCCTGGAGCTTTGGGTAGATATTGACCATGACCTTGGGGTTAGCAGACCCAGGCTTACCGGACAGAACTCTTTTGGAAGTCACGGCACTCACTCACAGCTATGCAATCGATCAGCCTCTTGGTGATCCTATCATGTCCTTAAGAGTGGCAAAACTAGCTCCCATCATAATGAATGGATCTTCCTGAGTGATCTCTGCTGGAATTTCATCCCCTTCTTTCCTTTTCCATTCCTGACTCTACATTCTTTTCTCTTCTCTTGTTACATATCTTCGAGTCAGCTCTGACTCACACCCATATGTACAGCAGGAAAACAACATTGCCAGGCCCTGCACATCCTCACAACTGTTATGTTTGAACTCATTTTTTTTGCAACCACTGTGTCAATCTGTAATTCAAACACCTCAGTTCTTCTCTGTAGCCAGTTTACTCGTTATCCAGCTTTCACGTGCATATGAAACAATTGAAAACACCGTGGCTGTGTCAGTCCTCAAAGCATCTTTGTGCTTCAACACCTTAAGCAGAGGTTGTGCAGCAGATTCCCCCCGTGCAAGTGATTCTAATTTTTGACTGCTACTTCCCTTGATTGTGGGTCCAAGTAAAATAAAATTGTTGACAATTTCAGTTCTTTCTCCGTTTGTCATCATGCTGTCTGTTGGTCCAGTTGTAAGCCCTGGTTGCACAGTGGGTGTTGCACTGGGCTGCCAACAACAAGGTCAGCTGTTCAGGATGAGACTCTGCTCCTATGAAGCAGAACTCAGCCAGAACAACACACACAGGGGCAGCTCTACCTTGTTCTGTCGGGTCCTTACAGGTCTTGCTATGCGACAGAATCAATTCAATGCAATGGTTTTTAATTACATTGAGGTGTAATCATTCCTAAAATCTGTAGTCTTTGATCTTCATCAATGCTTCATGTCATCTTTGCTTTTACCCAGCAAGGTTGTGTCATTTGTATATCAAAGGTGGTCAATGAGCCTTCTCCCAAACTTGATTTCATGTTCTTCATCTAGTTCAGCATCTCGGATTATTTGCTCAGTTTGAATAAGTGTTGAAAAGATATAACCCGGACACAGACCTTTCCTAATTTTAAAACATTCAGAACACCCTTATTCTCCATGAAGGACTGCCTCTTGGTCTATGCACAGGGCAATGTCCACATACACCAAAGCAACTGGAGTTCTTGCTCACTACAACGCTATCCATAGTTTGTTAGCGTCCATAGGAAGTACAACACAGGTAAACACCTTTCTGACATTCTTTTCTAGTTAGCTTTACTATATTGCAACATATTAGACTTAAAAAACAGTACAGAAATATCTATGGTGAATTGAGGGTTCACCAAGTGGGATCATCAGTTTTGCATTCGCTAACTTAAATACATTTGTTTCAAGTCATTCACTGCAATCTCACCAATGTACCATTCCATATTCTGACTTCTTTTTGTGTTTCCTCTTTCTTATACTCTTTCTTCCTTAAACCTCTAGGTCCTTGGGTAGATGCTTCACTTCTAGTCTTAAATGGATGATTATTTATCCTAGGAGTGTGTCCAGTTCCCGGCCTGAAGGATGGCTGAGAGCTACAGTCTCAGGGGTTCTACCTATCTCGCTCCAATCGGTAATCCTGGCTTTTTAAACACATAGTTTTAGCTTTGTTACATATTTTGGTCCCCCTCTATCCAGGATTTTGAGCATAATTGCTTTCAATGCAGTTGTTGTGGACAGCTGGGCACCATCTAGTTCTGGTCTGATATTTTTGTGGTCCAAAGTCCATTGGATTAGATGTTTCCATATGTCTTTCAATTTTCATCACTCTTCTTTCCTCTGGACCCATAGAGACCAACGGTTTCAACTAAGTTGAATGCTGAAAAACTTTTAAGACTCTATTAGCTACTCACCCAAGTAGCTAGTTTAACAATGTGTTTGTGTCCCATATTGTGCCAGCAGACCTTGGTGCTGCTAAAGACTGTGGTTCTGATCTCACGAGCTGGGCAGTTCATTCCAGCAAGAGTTTGATTATGTCTAAGAAATACCGGTATTCATAATTTTACCTCCTATATACCACATTCATTTGCATATTTGCAACAGAGGTAAATATACATTTACAAATATTCTCTGTAAAATCTTCTTATAGTTTGGGTCTACCCACACTCCTGTTGAGTGTTCATATCTCACTAGATATTCCACATTTAGCTCAGCACTATTGTAGCATTGTGTATACAACAGGTTAGCCTCTGTTGCTTTTAATTCTTACAAACCTCCCAAGGCCTTGCCGTTATTTTTTACCAAATTCCTTATTAAACATTGTCTTCCATTTCATCCACGTTAATCCCAGTCTACCTTCTTGCCTGTGATTCTCCCCCTCTCTTTGTTTTAGTGGGAAAACCCCTTTCTTGACACTTTATTATAGTGGTTTCATAAAATAATTGGTTTTGTGGTACTTGACATTCTTATAATACAATGTACCATTGTTGACATTAAACCCTTATTCATTCTGCTTTGAGTATTTTCTGTGACTTAGCCAAATTAGCTAAATTATAAATGTTCAAGAATTCACCATACACAAGAGAAACATGGACATCATGCCAAGCAGAGTGAACCCAACACACTGTGGACGATTCAACAACGACACAGCAATGAGATGGTACTTTCCCACGTCTCAGACGTGAGCTGCTAAGCAGACTTATTTCTATGTAACAATTTCACGAGTGAATTTTCTTCTGGAAGAAAAAGAAATACAGAAAGTTTAAAGCCACATCATCCTGGTAACTGCCTTTTAAAAAGCTAACCGTTATTCTTAGAGGCACATTTGATAAGCCCTTACTATATGCAGAACACTCTGCTTAGGGCTGTGGAATCAGTTCATAGGAGAAGGAAACATTTTTCTTCCTCAAGGCATCTTCATTTTCCTACTCAGGAGCTGTGTCGCTCAGCCAGCACGAGGTTCCCCGAAGAACCTGGTCCAACCCACAGTCATGCAGGGCCCTCTGGTGACTCACTTGTATTCTTAAGCAGTTGAGGGAAAAGCCACCCTGAGGACTCTCAATGACCTACTGAAAAGCAATATTTTTGCTGTCTATTTGCTTCCCCTTAGAGTCAATGAGAAACAAGGGACTGCAATCTGATATAATTCCATTTAAATGGGCTCCCCATAGCTCAGGTGTGCAGACTTATTCCTAGTACCACCTAGAGGTTTGGAGAGACTATTAGTGGTTTACTACTAAGCAGTAATGTCATAACAGGGAATACTTTCCTTGGCTATTGGTCCATGTTTTGAAATATTATATAAAAATACCTACAGTACTTAAAACATTTCTGATGTTTTGAACACAGAAATAGTCTATCCTCATAAATAATACACACACATAAAGGGAAGAAAAATCTCTCTCATACCATCATCCTAATGGTATACTTTCCCAAGAGCCCAATGATTAAATTTACACATGTGCAAACGACGTGAATACTTGTGAACAGTCTGTAATTCAGGAACACTGTGTTGTCAGAAACAAGCACTGGGCAAAGTGCCCTTCAACTCTGGCAATAAAAAAGAGGAATGAAGAAAGGGAGGATGGAGTGAAGGAAGGAAGAAAGAGCAGGAGGATGAGAAGGAAGGCGAGGGGAAGAAAAGAGACATCTTCCTATGGAGAAAAATGTCAGGTGAGAACCTGGAATTGATATTATTTAGTGTTTTCATACATAATAATAAACAAGATGCAATTACAAAATGCTACATGGCATGCTAAAGATAGACTGAGCTCCAACATTTCCTTCCTTAAGCCTCACATTTTAAACTGCACCTTTTCATGAATTAATTTCCTATCCACTTTCTCAGTAGTTAGTTATGCACGACCACTTAGATATTTGTGTCATGTAATTGTCAAGAAGTTCCGTGCCCATTCACAACTGTGTGCCTCGTGTCTTCTATGTGACTATAACTGGGGGAAGAGGTCACCCTTTGCAGTCTCCACCGTTGGAACCGCATCTATTATCTCCAGCTAATCCATTCACCAGAGAAAATAAAAGCTCAAAATAAAACTAATTATCATTAAGGCACAAATATAGCATAACAGTTAATTACATATTAAATGGAAGGCAGCTTAAGACAATTCTTCAGTTCTTTTGGGCTACCGGTTTTTCTTGCTTTGAACACTTTGAGGCATTTCTCATGAGCCAAAGGTGGCAAAAGCAGTTTTATGGAAACTTCTTGATGTTTTACAACCTTCCTTTGGTCTACCTCTAGGCAGGGAGCTATCTTCTGCCTCCATCGCTGAGGTGGACAGTGTGATTCATCAACTAATTAAGGGGGGATGAAACCGTGGCATTTTGGATTAGTAACACTTAACACAAACATCCTGTCTAAACCGACAAGACAATCGACTTAAACAATAAAACCAT
The DNA here is from genome assembly GCF_000313985.2 of Echinops telfairi. Taxonomy (NCBI): domain Eukaryota; kingdom Metazoa; phylum Chordata; class Mammalia; order Afrosoricida; family Tenrecidae; genus Echinops; species Echinops telfairi. Next base: position 6,664,448 of record NW_022103899.1, on the reverse strand, counting down.
AAAATAAACAGAGCACAATGAAGTGTTTGCCGAGAGAATCAAACAGCGCAGTAAAGGGAATAAAATTGTGATGAAATCAGACTTACATGTATCTATTTAATTCCATCATCAACTACAACTCTTTTCTTCTGGTACAAATTGGTATTGATGACTAACCTAAATGTTTAAACTGAATGTGTTACAGCAATGCTTCAGTATTGCTCAGAGGAACAAAATAATCACCTTAAAAGGTGTGTGTGTGTGTGTGTGTGTGTGTGTGTGTGTGTGTGTGTGTGTGTGTTTAGGGGCTGATTCTGTATGAAGACTTTAGGGCCATTTGGTACTAAAAGTGAAGATTACTCTATTCAGGTGAGTTTTAATCTTAAGTTTCAATGTTCTTCTGCTGTCGGACACAAGTCTGTGTTTTAGTTAGAAGATGCCATAGAAGACCCTCAACGAATGGAACAACAACGGCTTCAGCAATGGGCTCAAACGTAGCAGCCTCCTGCGAGGGGAGCACAGGACCAAACAAGGTTTTGTTCCATTGTTCATGGGGTCGCTCTGAGTGGGAAGTCACTCAACACCATCTAACTGGAACAGATAGCTGATGGTTGGAGAAAGTGATGAACGCAATTGAAATTAGTTAATTGTTATCCTGTAAAATGATCTTATATATATTTTACAATCACAAAAGAAACAAAGATTCAGAAATATTAAAATGGACAGGGCTTTACCCCTCAAATGTCACAAAGAAAGAACAGAAAAAAATTGGTGAATATCTAAGCATAAGAATTAAATGGTAATTTCAAATTTTTATCCTATTTGGGTAAAAAAACAATGAAAGAACTGATTTTAACCCCCCAATCATTTTATTGGGGGTTCGTACAATGCTTATCACAATCCATCCATCCATCCATGTGTCAAGCACATTTGTACATTTGTTGCCATCATCATTCTCAAAACATTTGCTTTCTACTTGAGCCCTTCGTATCAGCTCCTCATTTTCCCCTCCCTATCCACTCGCCCCTCCCTCATGAACCCTTGATAATTTATAAATTATTATTATTTTGTCATATCTTACACTGTCCAAAGTCTCCTTTCACCCAGTTTTCTGTTGTTCGTCCCCCAGGGAGGAGGTTATAGGTAGATCCCTGGAATAGGTTCCCCCTTTCTACCCCTCCTTCCCTCCACCCTCTGATATCGCCACTCTCACCACTGGTCCTGAAGGGTTCATCTGTCCCGGATTCTCTGTGTTTCCAGTTCCTATCTGTACCAGTGTACATCCTCTGGTCTATCCGTATTTTTAAGGTAGAGCTGGGATCATGATAGTGGTGGGGAGGAAGCATTTAAGAACTAGAGGAAAGTTGTATATTTCATCGTTGCTGCACTGCACCCTGACTGGCTCATCTCCTCCCCATGGCCCTTCTGTAAGGGGATGTCTAATTGCCTACAGATGGGCTTTGGATCCCCAATCTTCAGTCCCCCTCATTCACAATGATATGATTTTTTGTTCCTTGATGACTGATACCTGATCCCTTTGACACCTCGTGATCACACTGCCTGCTGTGCTTCTCCCATGTGGACTTTGTTGCTTCTGAGCTAGATGGCCACTTGTTTACCTTCAACCTTTAAGACCGCAGACCTATGTCTTTTGATAGCTGGGCACCATCAGCTTTCTTTTTTTTTTTTTCAGCTTTCTTTATCACATTTGCTTATGCACCTGCTTTGTCTTCAGTGATCTTGCTGGGAAGGTGAGCATCATGGAATGCCAGTTTAATAGAGCAAAATGTTCTTGCATTGAGGGAGTACTTGAGTGGAGGCCCAATGTCCATTTGCTACCTTAATACTAAACCTATCAATATATGGACATAGATATATTTCCCCATCATCATATATAAATATATTTACATATGAGCAAGGCTGTATTTAGACCTCTATGAGTGCGCTTTGCCTCCTAGTTCTTTGTAAGAGGTATTTTTAAAATGGATTTAACATACACCAAAGATTTGGTCCTTTTATCAGGGTCAAATATATATCTATATATTTTGGGATGAAAATTGTGTGTGTGTGTGTGTGTGTGTGTGTGTGTCCATAGCATGATGGTACTTAATTGAGAAGATACTCTGGGTGTTTTAAAATAGAGTTAGTCATGATAAGGGAGTGCTACAGCTGGACTGTGAAAATAGGAGAGAGAAGGATTCCAAGTGGGGACCTACATGGGCAAAGGCATAGTCATTGAATCATGTCTATCATACACAAGCACATTGCTAAGGGAAAAAATAAAGTAGAAGCAAATGTAAATTTGAAGCAACTGTTTCCTACTGTAGCCTTGACTTTAAAAGATATGTTTTAGTAGACTTGTAGTCACTCTACTGAATTCTTTTTTTTAAATTTCTAAGCTGCATTTTCTTTAAGACTCAAAGACAAAACCTAGTCAATTAATGTTTAGCTTTATAGTGACATTCTAATTTTGAACTTAAACGTGATTAATGCAATTTTACTTATAGATTCCCTCCCTAACTAAAGACTATCCACATAAATAAAACTATAGGCCTTCAGAACACAGATTAATGTACGTGCAATGTCTACATTTCTGTTGTTTTATAAATATATTTCATGAACTAGTACCCCCCCTGAGATAGTTGATTGTGCCGGCCTGGCTGATAAACACAAGTGGGATTGACTGAGGGGCGGAGAGATAAATGGCTTGGTGAGCCTTGCCTTTCTTGTCTCTCGCTCTGTGATCATCGGACCAGTGTGCGGCTGCCTTGCTTGTTCTGTGCTTCAATTTAAAGGCTACACTACCTGTGGGCCACCCAGCCTGTGGACTGTGTCACTGTAAGTTGAGGTCCCTTTAAGACATCTCTGGAGCTGGGGACTGGCAGTTGGTGACCTGGCTGGCAGTTGGTGACATGCCTTGTGATTGGCTGTGTGCTGACATAGCCTAGCTCTCTCTACAAATAGAGGAAGATCTGGCATCAGATAGAGACTTGAAGGACTGCTAGTCTCTCAACTTTCTCTCATGGACGTGAGTTGCACTGAGCCATTTGTAGTGCTTTTTAATTTAACTGTTTATTTCTTGTATTATATATTTATCTGTATATGATTTAACAGCTCATTTCTTGTTATATATCTAATTATCTTTATAAATAAATATATTAAATTATCAGCAACTTGGTTTTATCTCTCTAGAGAACCCTGTCTAACACCCCCCCCCCCAAAAAAAAGGAGTGCTGGTAGTTTAGTGGGTTACACATTGGGTTGTGAAGTGCAAGATCAGAAGTTGGAAACCACCAGTAGCTCGTGGAAGAAAGAGAAGGCTTACTGCTGCTGTGAAGATTTACAGCCTCAGAAACCCAGAGGGACAGTTCTACTCTGTCCTGTAGTGCCCATTTGAATTGGAATTGAGTTGATGGCTGTAAGAATATACTGTCAAATAACAGAATCAGAAAGTTAAGACCTACCATCTTAGTTACATAGTTGTGCTATAACAGAAATACCACATAGATGGCTTTAATAAAGAAATAGTTTTTTTCCAGAAGGCTAGAAATTCCCATTCTAAGTCCTCTCTGGGGAACGGCTTTCTTTCTGTGTATTGGCTCTTGGCTCTTGGGAAGGTCCTTGTTTCTTGTGGGGTTTTGTCCCTGGGCGATCTCCATGTGCCTTGACAACCCTCTTCCCTCTTCTCTGCATCTTTGGCTTCTATTTAATCTATTTTATATCTCAAAATAGATTGAATTAAACACACATTACACTAATACCGTCTCATTAACAGAACAAATACCACCCATTCCTAAATGGGATTACAACCACAGGCACAATTCAAACCAAAATTAAGCACATTGCCATTGAGTTGGCAGCCACAGGGTTTAGGAATTACATATTGTTTGGAGGGTGTGTGTAATTGAATCCATAGCGCCAACTAATGACACTTGTCCATTGGGCCCTGGTCATCAGAGAGAAGTACACGTCAGCCCCTCCAAGGGGGAGAGATGAGGCGCTCCAGTCCCGTAAGGATTTACAGTCTCAGAAACCCACAGAGGTTCTACTCTCCGCTATGAGTTAGAATTAACTCGAAGCCAGTGAGATTTGTTTTACAGATTTTTAGCCCTTATATCTATAGATTAAATTGTATTTGAAAATAGGGCTTTCATTGCTATTTTATTTAGGGCATGTGGTGTGTTTTATGTCAATCAATCTGAGATATATGAAAAGGAGCAGATTACACAAAATGACAATTAAGCAGAAAAGGGTAAAAATAGATGCCATTTGGGCATTTCCAAAGAGCCACTAGAAGACTGCTAGAGAAACGGAGAGTAGAATTTTCCCTCAGAGTGGACTGAAGAGCCTTCCCCTGGATGTGGTACCAGAATTTGGACTTCTAGCCTCCTAAATATTGAAAATGCCACAGTTCACTAGAAGAACAAGAAAATTACTCTGGGAAGAAGTTCAACCAGAATTCTTCTTCGAAGCAAGAATGGAACAACTGCTCCTCATGCAGAGGAGCTTCGTCTTGGAGAAGGACATCCTACTTGGTAAAGGGGATGGTCAACAAAGAGGACGGAGACTGTCAAAGCGATGATTGACCCAGTGGCAGCAATGATGGGCTCCAACATAACGGTTTGAGGGTGGCACAGGAGCAGGCAGTGTTTCGTTCCATTGTACATTGAGTCATGGTGTGACAGAATCAACTTGATGGCACCTAACAATAGCCTCCTAAATTGTGAGAAAATAAATTTCTGTTTATTAAGGTATTTCTCTTACAGCAGCAGCAAAAACAGAGGTGGACAAATATTATTCCATCTCCTCCTACAAAAATTCAGAGTCTGAAATGCCAAACATCAAATACATGGATAGATGGTGTGGAGAGAATGAGGATACAGACCAACATTGCATTCTGCCAAGTACTGTGAGCCTAAAATGTGTCTAAGCAGGTTTCTTTTCCAGGTTGACCCAGCAATCTTTGGATCCTTCCCTTGACATTGGGACTGGAGAGTTGACTAATGACACACCTGTTCTTTTCCTGCTTAGAAAGATTGTGGTCTTATAATTGTGCCACGCACATAGAGGACCTTCAGGTTAACTAAGCCTGAGGACCAAAGTGAAAGCATGTTCTTAAACTAAAGGTGAGTGTCTTTCAGCTTTTTAATTGTCTGATTTGAGGATAGATGATGACTTGGTGAGATTTCATGTTCCAGAGATGCCCTGGGATTCTTATATTTAGAACTATTGTTTCTGTAAAGACAGCATTTTAGTTGCTTTTAGTCCTCAGCAATGACAGTGGCTCAGAGTAAATTATTATTTCTCTCTCCTACTGATGTTAAAGCAGAAAAGAAAGGAAGAAGTCGTCTCTGTTTCTCAGCAATTCTAGGCCCTCCCGTGTGGGTGCTGTAGCGAATTACACATTGAGCGCCCGTTGTTATTCCACAGAAGGCAGGTGAAGCCGTCTGCTCCCATACAAACTGACAGCCTCAGAGACCCACAGAGGCTCTTCTCGTCCAGTCTATGGGTCACTACAAGTAGAAATTAATGTGATGATGGCAGTGGGGGTGCCTCCCTCCAGGACTTGGTTTTATTCTTCTATGGTAAGAGAGGTGACTCCCCAAAGGTAATAATGCTCTCAACCCTTACTTAGCCCACTTTGCTGCCAGGTTACTTCTCTAACTGGGAGAGGGTAAGAGTTTCTTTGCTGAACTTCTGCTTTTTCTTATTTTCTTGTGTTGCTTTCTCAAGAATTTGCGTCATCATTTGATTTGATCTAAATTGTATCATGCAATGAGATAAATACACTTATGCAATAGAATGCTCTTACAAAGTCAGTTCTGAGGCTACTTGAAAGAAACAGTGGATGAGAAATTTGGGATATGCAGGGGAGACAGTCACAGGCAGGCTCAAGACAGAACAGGAATCAAAATCTACCCTCCTCCAAGGAAACAAACGGGCAGGCAAGCGTGATGGGAGATAGAGAAGAATCGGTGTCTGAGAGGGAGTCAGCATAGTTGCGTCTCTTCAGTTTGACAACTGTCAGCCCTTATGAAACTCTGTCACCTTCTCAAAGATCCTGGGGACTCTCACCTCCTTTCTCTGTCACTTTCTCAAAGATCCTGGGGACTCTCACCTCCTCTCTCTGCACCATCATTCAGCTTCATGTTCTGCAAAGTTGAACTGCTCTCAGATTCCGTGCCTGGTAGTCTCCCTAAAGCATTCCTCATCTGTTGACCAGGAGTGCGATGACGTTTACCACTCCCAGCAGTACTTCTGGAGAAGACAGGTGCTGAGCACATTGTAATATGTCACAAGAATGGTCAAGTTGGAGAGGGAGGCAGGGCATAGCATAAAGAAAATGGGTGGGTACCTTTAATTTTGATATGAGAAGTTCTAGAATTTGATGATTTTGAGGACTGTTTCTTAGTTTTTTTTCTCCTTTTTTCTTAAAGAGACGAGAAAACAAAGCAAATACAGAACTACAACAACAAATCTCCTCAGCAGTTTAGCTTCAGTCAGTTGTCCCACTGAACTCTTGATCATAATGAAATCACTGTTTCTGTAAAGCAGGCAACCTTTGCGTTGAAGATGAATTCATGCAATACTAAGTATGAAAAGATGCACATCACATGGGGAAGAAGGGATGTTGTGTGCTGCATGTTCAAAACAAACAACCGCCCCCCCCCACCCCCTCCACACACACCTGACAGCCAGTGAGTATTCTGACTCACCGCGACCCTATAGGACAAGGTAGAACTACACCTGGGCATTTCTGAGACTGTAACTCTTTACTGGAGTAGAGAGCCTAGTCTTCCTCCAAAGGAGAAGTAGGTGGTTTGAACTGCTGATCTTGGAGTTAACAGCCTAATGTTCAACCACTATGCCACGAGCGCTCCTTTACAGAATATGTCTATGTGCTGTGGTAGAAACCAATGACAACACTTCTTAGAGACCAGAAATATTGAGCAGCGGTATTGTAAGAAGAGACTAAATAGAAACATTTATTTTTAATGTGCAATGAAAATTAAGGTAAATCCCAAAACTGTCTATATGTCTTTAGCGTTTTATTTGCTTGAGTAATTAACAAGATAGAATATTACACTCTCCTTGTTAAGAAAAGTCATCTTGGAATAAGGTCAAGGGAATGCAGCATATCCTTACAGCGTAATACTGGAGATTGTTAATGTGACCCAGTGGCTTAGCCTGTCACATGGTTTCCATGTCCTGAGAAACTCCTCCATTCTATGCAAATGGGCCAGTTGGTCAGTCTACACAGGTGCTGAGGGAGATGTGCTTTTATGGGATTTTGGCATTTACGTTATTTCAGAACTCAGACGAGGTGAAGTTACATGTTGATTTATAGGTTTTGTCTGGTAGAGCTATACATTGATTATCTGATGGAAAGGATAGCCTGTAGGTTATGGAGTGTTTTCTGCCTTACAGGACATTATCCAGTTTCCTATCTACCCTCCAAGTATCATTTCAACATTAAATTAGTTATAAATACCCAATTCATCAAAATACTTTACCTTCTTAATGGTTTCCTCATTGATGAGTTAATAAATCTTTGACAGATGTTTATTGTATGACAGTCATGCTTCACATTTTAGAAGCTTGTAATTTGGCTTCATTAAAAGGACAGACCATCATGATTTCAATGCAGTTATTTTAGCCAGTCAATCATCTTTTAACTGACAGACGAAAGTATCCCTCTAGGTTTTAGTTTAACCATCTCCAAGAATGAGGCCAACATGGGGATTTTGGTTAGGGTCCCCTGAGATAATGTATACTAATTATGAAGATGTTTGACATATTGCGAGGCTATATTTGTATTTTACCATCATGAGTTAATCACCAAAATAGTCCCCTGGCCTTTGCAACAGTTGATATTAGGAGACTATTTCTTTTTATTAAATACTTTTATAGGGGGTTCTTACATCTCTTATCACAATCCATACATTCATCTCTTGTGTGAAGCACACTTGTATATATGCTGCCATCATTATTTTCAAAGCATTTTCTTTCTGCTTGAACCCTTGATATCAACTCCTCACTGCCCCCCTCCTCAGCCCACCCTCCCTCACAAACCCTTGATAATTTATAGATTATTATTTTCATATCTTACATTATCCTCTGCCATCCCTCACATACATTTCTGTTGTTCTTGCCCCTGGGACGGGGTTATATGTTGATCCTTGTGATCAATTCCCCCTTTCTCCCCCTACCTTCCCTTTATCCTCCTGTTATCTCTACTCTAATTGTTGGCCCTGAGGGGTTTATCTATCCTGGATTCCCTGTGTTGCAGCTCTTATCTGTAGCAGTGTGCATGTTTTGTCTAATTTGATTTGTAAAGTAGAATTGAGGTCATGATAGTTGGAGGAAGGAAGCAATAAAGAACTAGAGGAAAGTTGTGTGTTTCACCAGTGCTATAGTGCACCTTGACTGGCTCATCTCTTCCTTGTGACTCTTCTGTGAGGGGATGTCCAATTGTCTACAGATGGGCTTTGGGTCTCCAATCCAGCCCCCCTGCCCCCCCATCCACCCACTCCCTCCCATACACATTGGGTATGATTTGTTCTGGGTTTAGATGCCTGATACCTGATTCCATCGACACCTCATGATCACATATGCTGGTGTGCTTCTTCCATGTGGGCTTTCTTGCTTCTTAGCTAGATGCCCGCTTGTTTATCTTCAAGCCTTTAAGGACCCAGTTGGTATTTTTATGTACCCCTTTTATCTTCAGCGATTATGTTGGGAAGATAAGCATCAGAGGATGCTGGATTGTTAGAACAAAGTGTTCCTGTGTTGAGGGAGTACTTGAGTGGAAGCCCAATGTCTACCTGCAACCTTAATTCTTAACATATAGATATAAGTACATAGATCTATTCCCCTCTCGATATATATAAATATATTTACATATGTACACACCTGTATTTAGACCTCTATAAATGTCCTTTGCCTCCTGGTTCTTTCCTCTACTTCTTTTTACTTTCCTCTTGTCCCACAATCATGTTTGGCCTTCATTCAGGTTTAGTAATTCTTGCTGCTACATTGCCCTTGATTAAGCCCCAGAATGCATCTTACACCCTTCTCTTCATTGATTTTAATTCACTTGTTGTTCCTTTGTCCCTGGGTTGGTTCCCCCCACCTTCCTTTCTCCCACTACCCCCTTCTCCCGTATCCCCCCACCCTCTTGCCCCAGAACCATCAGTCCCATTCTTTTCGTTTCCTAATTGTTTACCCCACCTTTCTTATCTAGATATACATGCAGAGACATTAATAAGTGCAAAAACCAGGCAAAGCCATACAAAACAACAAAGGAAGTCAAAACCAACAAAACAATAATAACAACAAAAACAAAAACAAAATAAAAACAAAAAGAAAACCAATGACAAAAACGGAAAAGATCAGTCTGTTTGTTGGCCTTTATGAGTGTTTTCCAGTTGAGTCTGATGGGTTGCCACACGTTGTCTCCAAAGTCTATTTTTTGGTATTACCTGAGGATTTCATCACTTTGCTCCCCTTGCTGCTCTGTTGCTCGCCCTTCATGTTTTGTCCTGGTGTGATGGGGTCAGACAGGGCACAATTCCCTCACTGTGTCTCCAGTGTTGTCCCCCATAGCGCTATGGGTCAGTGAAGGATGTCATGTCTCGTGGTGGGGATGGCCCAATAGTCCTCTCTGTGTGTTGTCTGCTCTGAGCAGGAATATCGTCCTTGGGGCTTGGTGGGCCAGGATGTGTTCCCCTCCCTCTCCTTCCCTCTTCGTTTCTCCCGTGTGCTCTATTCAGACGTGCCCCTCTCCCCAAGCTATAGCTTCAGTGCTGTCCTCTGAAGTGCATTCTTCGGGGGGGGGGGGCGGTGTCCACATAGCTGGGATTGGGACCGGACTCGCAGACCTCTCTATTGGTTGCCTGGTACATGCCGGTGTGCTGTATTCACATCTTGGTGCATCGGGTTGAAGCCTGGGCTCTCTCCAGGAGAATATTTCTAATCATCTTTATCAATATGTTCTCATAGGAAGATTCAATGACTCAAAAACATGATTGGATGACTCTAATGACTAGCTTTAATAAATTATGTTTCCACACATGAGTTCTGTGCCTTTTGAAATCTTTTTGTATATGCATGTGGTTACTATTGTTCAGAGAGTGTTCTCATTTTGTATATGTGGGAAAATCAATCAGTCCTAAATATGCTACCTTGCATTTGTTCTTATGGAATTTCATCCCTCTTACTCCAGGGTATTTCTCTACAATTGAAAGATTATTGCGTGTTTGTGTATTTTTGTTTTTAACTAATAGACTTTATATTTAGAGCAGTTTTATATTTCTGTGAAAAGAAGATGAGCCTTCCTACTCCCGTAAAGAGTCACCGTCTTGGAAACCCTCCTGGCCGTTCAACTCTGTTCTCCGTGGCAGTGAGTTTGAGCGAGTTCCAGGTGCTACCCACCCATTGCTTTGGCATCGATTCTGACTCACAGTAACTTCACAGGTCGGAGTAGAATCACTTCATTGAGTTTCCTGCGGTGAGTTCTTTATGGGAACAGATCACCAGTATTTTTCTCCACAGAGTGTCCCTGGTGGGTTCAGACCGAACACCTTTCTCTAAGTAGTCAAAAGGGTACCCATTATGCCACCAGGCCTTCCCGTGACATTTCATAGCAACCTTACAATACTACAAAAAAGAAAAACGAGTTAGAATTTGGCAAAGAAAAGAGAAAAAGAATCTGGAATGTTTTAATAGTTGTTGGTAGCTTTGAAAACATAACATTATGAACTATCTTCCTTCCTGCTACTTTGCTGAAACTCTCTGAAGGTTAATTGGCTAATTATATTTAAGAAATTAGAGAACTGTTCCAAGCATGCACTACAGAAACAAGTTACTATTGGATTAAAATGTTCTTTATTATATCCTCAGTAATGTTTCTGAGATCCTTTTAATTCTGGAAAACAGAATTTCTACCTTACAGTATATATTATCTTCAAAAGAGGTACTAAGAATATTCAAGTAGCAAGTGGCTTGAGAGCAATTCAGATTGATGCTAAAATGTTTACCTGGGGCTTGAGTGTAACCTAGTCAAGCATTGTGCTTGGCCACTAACCTAGAGTTTGGAGTTTTGAAACCAGCCAGTGGTTTCCAGGAGAAGGAACCAAAGATGAGTTCCCATAAAAATGATAGTCAAGAAAACCTTACCGAGCAGCTCGACTCTGCCCAATGGGGTCGCTATGCATTGACATTGACTTGATTTATCCAACAACTATAAAATACCATAGAACCTCCTTCAGGAAAGACATCAAAGCCCAAAGATGCTATTATGCTTTAGTAGAAATGCAGTATAGTGCAATGGGAAAGAGATTATCATTGAGATCAGACAGACTTTGGTTCAAACAAAGCAAAACTACTGTATAAGATGTGCAACTGTCCCCAAGGTTCCCTCTTTCTCTCTCTCTCTAAACATCAGCTCACTCAGATAAAGTGGGAATAAGGACTGTGCTCATTTTAAGGCAGTTTGCTGTTCAGTCAATGAGATAATAAAGCACAGAGCAGATCGGCTGGTTCATAATTGTTGCTGTTGGGTGCAACTGAATTAGCATTCAATATATTTTTGCTATTTATGCCATGGTTGTAAACTGAATTTCAAATTCAAAACAGGATTATATGAAAATAAACCCTAATTTACTATACAAGAATCATAAAAAAAGGACAGAAAGATCAGATACTGGTAGGGGATAAGATTTCTCTTGTCATTCTGCTACCCCGCATGCTTTCTGGAGGCCCATATGTGGTGCAAATGGTTAGCATGCTCAGCTGCTAACTAAAATGCTGCAACTTTGAGTCCACCAGAGAGGCCATAAAACAATGGCCTAACAATCTCCATTCAAGAGAGCAGCCATGGAAAACGCTGTACTCTGATGTACATAGCATCATCATGAGTCAAGAACAAAGGCTTAACAATCTCCATTCAAGAGAGCAGTCATGGAAAGCACTGTACTCTGATGTACATAGCATCATCATGAGTCAATCAACTGGTTGGCAACTGGTTCTCGTTAGTTATTATCTATTTAAGATTGGATCAAGAAAAGGTGGTTGTTTTGTAGAATAAATGCTTCCATCTGGTTAAGGAGAACCGTATGGAATGACATCAAGCTAGGGCAGTGGTTCTCAACCTGTAGGTCATAACCCCTTTGGGGGTCAAATGACCCTTTCACAGGGGTCACCTGATTCATAACACTAGCAAAATTACAGTTATGAAGTAGCATAATGAAAATAACTTTATGGTTGGGGGTCACCACAACATGAGGAACTGTATGAAAGGGCCACGGCACAATGAAGGTTGAGAACCACTGAGCTAGGGCTTTATAGGTGTTGGATATTTCCCAGATTAAATGAAAGGATGTGAGTCCAAAGGCCAGGCTGCCCAGATTGCTCTCAAAAGATGCAGTCAATCCAACGGTGAGTTCCTACACCCTCCAAGCCCAAATTGCTGAAGAGATTTTAGGCTCAGAAATACATAAAGGGTGGAATAAAATTTGAACGGACATATATTATAGAGTGACCAAAGGAACTGAACTCTTACACGTACTTCTACAAGTCAATATAAGACGTAGTCAAAATCGATCCACTTAAGGGGACAGTTGTTTTAAAAAATTATCAGACGGCCAATAAAATAAACTGAATTAGGTTACTAAACGTCTTTCTGCCCCCTTTCCCGTTGGGTTTACTGGTTGGGCACTACTCAGAAACCTGAGTGCTAGTTGAATCCAACTTCCCTCTGATCGAAGGCACACATGTATTTCCTGCTATGATGGAAACATGAGATGAAGTCAGAGAACAGAAAACTGTTTCTTTTATGTCAGGAGCCATCAAAAGGCAGGCCGTGGACCAAAGACCATTTTGTACTGCCTGTGAACTGAGAATGGTGTTTGCATTTTTTACATAGTGGGAAGGAAAAAGAACACAATTCCGATTAAGTGGCAGAGATCATGTGGGACTCTGAAGCTAAAATGTTCACTACCGGGCCCTTTGCAAAAGATAGCTGGCTGATCCTCGCATGAGGTCTATGAACCTTTCAGTCAGCAGTTTTCTGTAGAAGGTCAGAGTCGGCTTTGCATAGGGTCTCACTTGAAACTAATGTATTCGACCCGATCATTGTAGTGTGACAGTAAATAGAGGCCATCGGCATGTAAGTGAGGGTGGCTGTGTTCCAACAAAGCTTTATTTCTCCAAACAATCAGAGATCTAGATTTGGCCCATGGGAAATCGTTTGCCAATTATGTTTGCCCAGCAGACCATTCTGAATTTTAAACTTGATCTATCTATTTTACTTTCTATTGTTGCCTTTTTTTGTTGTTTGTTTTTGCCTCTGAACTTCATTGACTTCTAAGGCATTTTTGCCACCTGTTAGCTTTCTGTACTGAAGCCCTGATCGTGTAGATTATATGCATTGGGCTCTGAAACACAAGATCAGCAGTTCATGACCACTAGTCTGTTCTTGTGAGAAAAATGAGACTTTCTGCTCTTGTAAAGATTTACAGACCTCAGGAACCCACAAGAGCAGTTGCATTCTCTCCTGTAGGGTCTCCCTATGACTGGAACAGATTCGATGGCAATGAGTTTCTTTTCCAAATACCATGATTTAATTCTTTTTTAAAATCATTTTATTAGGGGCTCATACAACTCTTATCACAATCCATACATACATCAATTGTGTAAAGTGCATTTGTACATTCATTGCCCTCATCATTCTCAAAACATTTCCTCTCCACTTAAGCCCCTGGCATTAGGTCCTCATTTTCCCCCTCCCTCCCCACTCCCCGCTCCCTCATGAGCCCTTGATAGTTTATAAATTGGTATTTTGTCATATCTTGCCCTGTCCTACGTCTCCCTTCACCCACTTTTCAGTTGTTTGTCCCCCAGGGAGGGGGTCACATACAGTTCCTTATAATAGGTTCCCTCTTTCCAACCCACTCTCTCTCTACCCTCCCAGTATTGCCACTCACACCACTGGTCCTGTAGGGCTCATCCGCCCTGGATTCCCTGTATTTTCAGTTCCTATCTGTACCAGTGTCCATCCTCTGGTCTAGTCAGCCTTGCAAGGTAGAATTCAAATCATGATAGTGGGGGTGGGGAGGAAGTATTTAGGAACTAGAGGAAAGTTGTATTTTTCATCGTTGCTACATCGCACCCTGACTGGCTCATCTCCTCCCCGAGACCCCTCTGCAAGGGGATCTCCAGTGGCCTACTAATGGGCTTTCTTTTATGATCATTAATTTCCTAATGTTCCAGGCTTCTTCAAAATGGCCTCTTGTTTGCCTGTACTCATATTATCGGTCTGATTATGTGTTGTATATTTTTATCTCTCTAGCTAGGTATGTACCCAAGGCCCAGATGATAATTCACTCCCCACACAAGCCTCCTTCTACACCACTTTTTCTACTTACACAAAGCCATGTGAAAACATGCTAGGATCAGAGGAATCCTTATTTCCTGATAGGAGGCAGATGGATATCCAAGAAATACTGTGTTTTAGAGTTAAATGGAATCAAGTTCAAATCTTTACTTACCAGTATTTGGTAAGAAAGAACTTGGACATATTTTCTCTCTGGAGTTTTTCTCCCTTCATCCATACTATCTATGCCTAACACTTTTATGAGGATTAAACATGTAACTATACAAGGGTAACTGGAATGTTATAGGCATCCGTCAGTATTTTTTTGATTATGATGATCCACAATCACAATTGCTATTATTGTCTTCTAGAACAATCCAGCTTCCAGTTTTCTCTCTCTCCGTTTACCAAGGACACCCGTTGTAATATAATCTTTTCTAAAAAGCTTCTCTCCATTAACATGCCTCAAGTGACTTTCTGTAGCACAGTTGGGACATGGATCCCAATAACCCAAGCCTAGAGGCTGCATCGGGACTGAGTTTGCTCTGTTAGGATTGACCAGACGAGAAGTCATTTGAGAAACAGATCATCCTTTAGTCTGATGGCTATGGACTTAACTCTTTAACTTGTCAACACTGTACTAATTTCTTCATAGCCCTCACACATGCACATGAATCAACTCATACCAGTAATTCAAATGTGACATCTACTTGAACATATAATGGTTATTATATTCTGAAACATATGCACTTTTATCTAGACTTCCCAATTACTGTGTACATGTTATTTATCTAAGGTTGCTGGACAACACAAATGATTAGCATTTACACAGATCTAAAGATCGATTGTTCAAACCTACTCAGCAGCACTGCTGAAGAAAGTCCTGGTGATAGCCTTCAGATTACAGACTGAAGATTACAGGCTCAAGATTGCAGTCAAGAAAACCATATGGACACGTGGGTCCCCATGACTCCGAGTGGACTCGAGAGCCGTGGTGTTCATTATTGCTGTTACTTAACTCTTACTGTGAGAGACGTGTGCGCGCGGATGAAGACACTGAGTGTGTCGGCTGATAGGAGCTGTTCGCAGGGACTTTGGGAAGCAGATGCGGAGGCAGAATTCATTGAAGAACAGGAGGACAAGAAGTGCTTGAGGATGATACGAGGGGAATGAAATCGGATGTAGGTAGAGAAAGCTGTCTGATCATCATGTTTATGAGGGAGGGCATCAAAAATATCATGGAAAAATGCAATGGAAAGATCATGGAAGATAAAAAGTCCTGCGGACTTTTTAAAGTTCCAGAGTATCTGACCAATTATTGCTCCACACAATGTGGAGCCCAAAGGCACAAGTGACTGCTAGAGGGGCCCCTCCCTCGATGGAAAGGCAGACGCTGGTGCTCCCATGGAGCTCAGTCTTAACCAGACTCTGTGCCTGACTTACAAATGGGTTCAGAGCCTCAGGCTGCTAGCTGCTGGAGGTTATTATCCATTCAGTGTACTTCTATCGCGGAACAATTTGGATTTTAATAGTTTTTTGGCATATAATTTGAATATCCTAGTTGAATAGTTCAACCATATTAAGAAGAGGTGTGCAATCATCACCACAATCCATTTTAGAGCTTATTCTCCATTCTTGTATTCATTGCTGTTGCCTCCCCGTTTTTCCCAACCTCCCCTGATTTGCCCCAAGGGAATTATTAATATAGTTAATGTCTTTATTGATTTACCTATCCTGGATACAGGAAACATCCAAAACAAAGACAAAAAACAAAAACAAAACCACCACCAACAATAAAACAGAGTCAAATCTCAAATGAAAAGAAAGCAGAAAATATTAAAACTGGGACATTTAAAATGGGTCAAAAGAGAGATCAAATGGTAAGGTGTTGCATTTTAACCAAACTACATCTGCCTAATCCACTTTACGATGCTCTCTGTCTGATATCAAGGCTATTCCCATCCCTGGATGATGGTCGTTCAGAGGGGATTCACAGGAGGCTTACTGACCATGAGTGCCTGCAAATGGATTTCTGGACTTCCACTATCATACATAGCCGACCCTCAATACCAAGCAGTTGATTATTATAAGGTGTGTACACATAGTGGCTTGTTCTCTTTAGGTATCTGTCTATTGTTTGGCTGAAAATGGAACAACAGGGTGATTTCAGTTCCAGACCCATAGGGTGACCAAGGACCATAGTTTCCACTAGTCTCTACAACCACTGTCAACCCGGTGTCGAGACTTTAAGCTCTAAGACCACAGCATATTTTCATAGTTATCATTAGAAGACAAAGACACACAAACCATTACAGTAACATATGAAGTCAGATGTGTGTATTTTTGTACACACATTACATGTGTTAAAGGATAAAATTAAGGCAGTGATGTTAAGAAAGGCAGCATTGAACAGAAACCAATTTGATTCTCCTAGCCCCTTAAATGAGAAGAGTCGGGAAAAATCCAGTATTTCAAGAGACATGTTTCAGCTATCAATATCTTTTGGAAAGAAAATTTACAAGTTTTTCTTAGAATTATACACAAATTAAATTATTTTGCATAATTCCATTATTGCAATACTATGGCTGAGTGGCTGAATGTGTTTTAATATGAGAGAAAGTTAAAAAAGTAGTACTAAACATTATAGAAATCTTTATTAAATGAAAATATCAAAATCTCAAGTGATTGTTTTTAAGCATATCCTCCTTATAGGCCTATTCATGTCTGTCTAACTCCCTGGAAGATTCTTCTTCCTGGAAGAATCCTGTGTTGTTCAATTTACACCATGTGAAACTAGTGGTTTTGACATCTTCGTAGGATTCAAATCGAGTTTTGAGATGGGAGAACAAAGAGAATTCTGAAGGTACAAGAGCAGGGCTGTCAGCTGGTTGAGGTAAGGTTTCCCAATGAAGTTATTTTAGGATAGCCCATATTATCCTCAAAGAATAAGCAGGTACGTGGTCTTTTTCTCATCAAGATACTTTTCAATTTTCTTAAAACATTTTCCTTAATGAGCCCCCATGAATAAATGTCCTATATCCTTCCAGAACATTTCTCAAGATTGCCCTTTTGGGATCTGCCAGGTGGTCACCATAACCTTCTGAGCTAGCTTCTCTGTCTTGAATTTAGTTGATCCAGTTCAGTTCTTTCAAAGTCACTGTTTTGATTGTACCTTGCTCTCTGGATCATATTGGAAAATCAAGATTTATCCCTGGTTTAGATTCCATTCAGAAAAGTATCTTCATTAGCTTCAATATTGCTTGAAAGATCAATACAGAGGCCAGTTCTTGGAGCTAGCTGATCTTCTTGCCAGCTCTGGCACCCATCCTCTCAGCTGCTGCTCTGGAGAATGACGGGGCTTTTATAGCACCGATGAAACATACAACTTTCCTCGAGCTCTTTGGTGCTTCCTTCACTCCACTATTATGACCTCAATTCTACCTTACAAGTCGGATTAGACCCGAGCATGCACACTGCTACAGTTAAGAGCCCGCAACACAAGGGCTCCGGGATAGATAAACCCCTCAGGGCCAACAAGGAGAGTAGAGATAGCAGGAGGATTAGGGGAGGGTGGGGGGAGAAAGGGGGATTCCATCACAAGGATCAACCTAGAACCTTCTCCCAGGGGGATGAGCAATGGAAAAGTGGGTGAGGGGTGACAGAGGATGATGTAAGATATGGAGAAAAATAGTCTATTACTTATCAAGGGTTCGTGAGGGAGGGTGGATGGGGGAGGGAGGGGGAGGAAATGGGGAGCTGATATCAGGGGTTTAAGTGGAAAGAGAATGCTTTGAAAATGATGATGGTGGCATATGTCCAAATGTGCTTGACACACTGGAGGAATGTATGGATTGTGATAAGACATGTAAGAACCCTAAATAAAAGGAAAAAAAAGAATTACTGTCTAGGAAACACACGATGGTGGTGGTGGGGCTTATACCCTGTCAGACAGGGTCACTAAGAGTTGGCATCGACTCAATGCCAGCGAGTGAGTGAGTGAATGCGATTAAGACCAATGCATTATTACTAGAACTTATCTGCAGCCAACCACTGATAGCAGTGACATGTTTAAACACATTGTTTTAAAAAAAATAAAGAAGCATGAACTAGAACCCTAGTAGCAATACCTACCCTCCTATATTGATGCTAGATTAAAAAAATAATAATGACTCCTTATGAAATAAACCCACTCAGGATTTCCTAAATGGGAATTCCCTGGGTTGGTATAAGAAAGCACATCAGCCTGTACACGTTAAAAACAGTCATGCTCAAGCTAATTAGGGAGATGGAGGAGTCAAACAAGAGAAGCTCAGCTGTTCACGGAAACATTTCTCGGAGCCACTCCTGTGCTAAGCCATGATGAGCTAGCTGCACATGCTGGACGGGCAGGGTGCCTGGAGTTCACGAGACCTCACACACTTCACAGAGCAAAGATGCAAAACTAGCATGGGGATCGCTGCACTCACGAACTTTACGTTTATCCATACAAAGCAATTTAGCTCATTGTTCCTAAATTTTGAAATATCAAAAGAATAGACCAATTACTTTTTCACAATCTCCCCCACCCCCCGCGTATTTGACATTATACAGACAAAGCCCAATTCTCAGTTTCATGGTTAAAAGAAAATGTTGTTTCTAAAATAAATCTCATATTTTGAAACCATTAGTTAATAACACTAAGTAGAGGCTAAAGGGAGCTATAATTACTGGCATCATCATCTGGAATTGGCTTTCCTTTTAATAGAGCCCATTTGCACTATAATAAAAAGCACGATAGGAACTGATTACGCTGGCTGCAGCGGTTTTCACTTAAGAATTTCTCTTCCTGTGTCAGCCGATGTTTCCTTCTTAATGCCATTTTAATGCAGTCATTTTATGTTTGAAAATGAAGGCAGTCATGTCAATCCACGAGCTGGCAAAGGACAGTTATTGATTTTTACAAATCAGTCACCTTCAAGA
Organism: Echinops telfairi; assembly: GCF_000313985.2. Classification (NCBI taxonomy): domain Eukaryota; kingdom Metazoa; phylum Chordata; class Mammalia; order Afrosoricida; family Tenrecidae; genus Echinops; species Echinops telfairi. Next base: position 6,645,136 of record NW_022103899.1, on the reverse strand, counting down.
ATCCATATGGAATGAATATTTATTGTTTTGCAAGTACAAATCAGTTTCGGTAGAAACAAGGATGGATGTGCCTGTATGATACAGCCATGCCTTTTGAAAAGAAGAAAACGTGAGAAATAACTTCCTTTCCTGTGTTCCTTACACTGTGCCATCGTCATAAACATTCCTCATTGACTATTTCTTCCCAAGTATCAGCAGTTTTCATTTGCTCCCCATGTTGCCGAATGTAAAACTGACAAATTAAAAATGAACCACCTTTTGCTCATTGAGCTATTGCGGTTCCGGTGTGATAGTACAAATGTGTCCAACTTCCCAAACAGGCGTATTCCGACTGTCGTCCTCTGCAGAAATGCTGCTGCTCAATAAACTGCACTGTACCAGGCCCCTCCCTCATCCGTGAGACAGCGCGCTCATTCTGGAGTGGTGTTCTGGAGAGCCTCGGCACAGGGTGCATACAGGTATTGGTTGAAACATCATTTGTCCACGTGATGTTGCCTCCAGGGCGTGGGGGAAAAGGAGGGACAATTGGATGGGCGGAGGCCTTCCCACATCTCCCTCCCACTGGGAAAGTTGCATATTCACATCTTGGCACTGATTTTTCTGCTGCTCCAACAACACGCAAACCCTAATGAGCACCATGCAAATTTAATTTTCAAATATTTATCATTGCTGACCATTTAAAAGTATATACTAGTGACAGATAATGTAAAAATGTGTGATTTTTATGTAACACATGCTCACGTATCAGAATCCTTAAATGAAGTAACTCTGGATGTAGCATAAAGATGATGGAAATTTCGTAGCTAGCTAAAGGTCCCTAATGAGATTTGAAAGGTTTTCCCTTCCTCTCATTTTCCATCATATCCTTAATGTCATGAGGGAGCTATGAGAAGTAAATGGTTCCAGAAAGTCTATGCTAAAGGTTAAAGTGTGGTGAAAAGGATTATCATTATCATTATTATTTTTTCCCCCAAGCTCAGGATCCCTAACAGAATGTAGTAGGGCAAACTACTACACGCTCAATGATGTGAGCTCCCATGTTGGAAATACATATAACGCTTCCTCTAGATTCAATCCCCAAATACATTTCATCCCTAGAGAAAGGCAATCCTGCTTTTTGCAGGCTCCAGGTCATGTCCTCCTAGAACTGCGGCCAGTCTTGGCACTTTCCCCCCAGAAACAATTGACTTGACAGAACAAATAAAGGTCAAAAGGTCTTTAAATGTGACCTCCCATCCAAACCACTGGTATGCACTTTGACAGCAAGTTATGGACATAATAAGGCAAATCTCATCCAATTTAGCAGGGTCTTGAATCCAAACTAGAGGAAACAAGTGCCTGTCATGTGAGCCAAGGAGCTGGGCACAGTTTCCCAGAAGGCCATGTTTCAGGTCCACACCACAACAAGGTCTGTAACTTTGAACATGAGGGAGCGAGCTGTCAGAATTACAATCTCCTTCACCCATGCATCACCTTGAATCTTTACTTAGCTCAGTATTCTAGGAAAGGCATTGTAGTCAATCCAGAAATAAAGAAATAAAAATCCAGGGGATGGTGGATGTGTGGCCTTGGGCTTTGTAACAAACCCCAATTCTTGTTGAATAGCTTATCCTGAAATGTCCTCAAATGTTTCAGTTCTTGCAAAATAAGGACTACCAAAACTTCCCCAGCGGCAGGGGAGTCTGCGGGCTTCCAATATTCAAGGCTTCTATCCTGGGGTGGGGTTCATTCCTAGACTAGTCAGGTAGGAACACCTGCTGATCACTCCCGAGGACAGTGCAGTTGGGCAAAGACCAAATGAGCCCGAGGATCAGAGGCAATGACAATTTTTCAGTGGCTCCAGACTGTGTGAGAGCAGTTGGGTTGGGGCAGATTGTTTAGTGAAGGCGCCTAAAGTCCTAAACAAGAGAAGGAAGCAAAAAACCCAGGGAAAAAAATCGGAAGTGGAAAATGCACATTTGGAACAGCTATCATTTGCTTTTTGTGGTAGGTAGATAATCAGGGTGTGTGTGTGTGTGTGTGTGTGTGTGTCTCATGGGTGCATCTTTGTGGATTTTAGGTACTCTCTGCTGAGAAAGTTGCAATGGCAATGGCAATGGCAATGGCAATGGCAAAAGCATGCCCTCCCCCTTCTCCCTTAGGCACAGCTACCCCTGTGCTGGGCTTCCTTCTCTCTGGCCTGCTTTTCTGAGGGCTTCTCAGGAGCCTTCTCATGGGATGGCTTGGTTATCAGGCAAGGGAAACACTGGCCTCCATTCCTCACTTTGAGTGATCTGAGCAAGACTCAGACTCCAGTCCTTCAAGCTCCAGAGAGCCGACGACTCTCTCGTAGGCATGTTATTGTCCAGTGCCATTGAGCTGATTTGGACTCACTCAGATCTACCCATTGGGTTTTCTAGGCCACCATCTTTATGGGAGCACATCACCAGGTCGTCCCCGTGTAACCCTGGGTGGGTTTGCAACACCAACCTTTTGAATAGTAGCTGAGCGCTTACCCATGGTGCCACAGGCTTCTGCCTGGTGGGAATGGGAGTTATCCAACGGTACAACTATCTCTAAAGAAAGTGTCCTTCTTGAACTTCAACATCCCCTTGTTCTCCTTGACACATTCTCTCTCTCCCGTCTCTCATATAACCATCACAATAACCTGGCTTACTCTGCAATGTCTGGCAATTTAAGCACATATTTAATTTCTCTAAATCTCAACTTACTCATCTAGAGGAATGTACAATGTGTATTTTTAGGCTCATAGAAAACATACTGTGTGAAGCACCTGCTGAACAACAGGTGCTGAATTAGTCTTTATTATTTATAGAGTTAATAATGGTATTGATCTTATTTATAAAACATATACTGTACAAGTGATACGTATTAATAAAATTCTTATCATTTATTTGCTTGTTTACACCTCTATGCCACACACTGTTTTGGGGGACCTGTGTGGCCTCTTGTTTTATATGATTGAGAGGTCCCACCCGTCCTCGAACTATCTGGGAAATAGAAGTGTGGCATTTTAGTTAGTGAGATACAAGGCATTCACAGGTTATGTTACCTGGGTCAAAACCAGGTTAAACTTGAATCAAAGACCATTTTTGTAAATCAGTAGGTTTAATGTTTAGCAAGTGATAGAACCCCAGCCTCTGTGACTTTTATAAGAGAAAAACACAAAGCAATGCCTTGAAAAATCTATGCAGGTGAGAAAGATTACTCATCTTGAAAACAAAAATTGCCACCCTTATTGAGACCTCTACCCCTTATTAGCCAGCTGCTCTGTGGCGCAAAGAACCCTTTCTTTGTGATTTGTACCTTCTCCCAAAGTAATGCTGTTGTGTGTTCTAACACCTGGTCCCACCTGCAAGGCTGTGCAGACTCCTTGACTTCGAATGAGAAGATACAATGACTGTGTGCAGATAGGAGAATGTATTATGAGGATACGGTATTGGCGAGAGGAATAAATTAAAGCAGCTCTGATCTGTGCCTTTAGGTAAGAACAGACTTAAGAGCTTTAACTTTGGGTCATCTGGGAAATCCCACAAACAGCTGGCTGGATCTACAGGGAATTCTGTGACAGATATTTGGGACTCAACTGTCAGGAGGCTTTAGAAATGTTACCACAAGACCAGGGTCAGAGGAGTTTCCTGTGATGGTTCCTGATCATCTCCAGGGTGATTTCAGCTTATCAATAAAGAGTGTATATAATTTAACAACCGATAAACATAAGTTTTTCATTTGCTTTTGTTTTCAATGACTAGCTCAGATGAAAAAAAAGTGCTACTGTATGATGTGCTGGGCCAACCAATTACCTAATTAATTAGGGGGGGAAAAGCAAGATAGAGAAAAAAACAAGTGCTGATGTAGAAATGCTCTCTAACAGAACACTTCTTAGCTTTTTGGTAAGAGATATTAATTTTATAGTGAGCAATACAATGCAAGTCAAGGGGGAAAAGAGAATGTACAGTGGATAAGGTAAACATATGAACTGTATTGGTCTTATTTTAGGTAGAAGACATGTTCAAGAAGCATTCTCTACCACTGAAGTTCTATTCCCTTTGTAACCCCCTGTTTGTATGGTCCTCAAGAGAAAGAGATGCTTGGAAGGCAGTGTCAGGTAATGGCTAAACACGAAATTCTTGAGTGTGAGAGGAAATATGATTCTTTAACTTTTCGTCTATGTGAATTTCCAACTGCGTTCTTCTGTCACCTCATCTGTAGAATGGGAACAATCATACTGCCCTCCTCCCAAGGCTCTCGCATAGTCTCAGCGAGCTAATCCAGAGGAGGCACTCAGAGCCATGGGTGGTACAGAGTAGGTACTCAGCAAACATTGGCTGCTCAAACTTTACAGAGATTTCTGTTTTTATTTTTGCTGAAATGTCAATGCTAACCATGCTACTTTCTTCTAAATTATTTTTTCCCTTAAAATAAAAAAGAGCTTTGTGTTAACGTTATATCTACCTACCAACTGGCATCTAGTTGATTTTGAATAATATGACTCTGAGTGACTTCTGAGACCGTAAATCACCACGGGACAGAATCATCTTTTACCATCAGACTGGCGGCACTGACCATGCCGTTAGAAGCCCAATACTTATTCAGCAGTGCAACTACAACAATGATCATAAGTTCTGTTCATTAAGTTAGCGCTGCACTGCTAACCAGGTCAGCAGTTCAAATCTACCAGTTGCTCCATGGAAACAGTTGAGACTATCTGCTGCTATAAAGATTTAAAGCCTCAGTAACCCCATATAGTGACGTTATGAGTTGGGGTCGACTTAATGGTAATGAGTTTGGTTTTAGGTTTACTTACTGTTTTACAATAATAGAGATCAAAATTCTTACCACACATAATAGCACCATCATGGATTTTCCCTCCCATTCTCATTTACCTAAGAATTGTATTTTCTGAACAGTATCAGGTGATTCCCAATTGCATACAGCTTGCTCAGGAACACAGAGACTGCCTCTGTCCATGAGTAAAGATGTATTTGTTATTTAAGATTGTGGTTACTTCAATCCCATATTCTATATATTAGCAGGGTGTTTTCTGCAGTAATTATTATGGTGCTATGGTTATATGTTGGGATGCTAACCTCAAGGTCTGAAATTCAACACCACCAATCACTCCCCAGGAGATAGATGGGGCTTTCCACTCCCATGAAAAGTTACAGCCTCAGAAACTTACAGGAGCATTTCTACCCTGTCCTATCATGATGCTAGGAGTTGTCATCAATTCAATAGCAGTGAGGTTTGTTTTGTTTCCTCTGCTTTTGAGTGTGCAAACAGCAAGTACCAGCATAATCATTTTAGAGTTTTATTTGGGTCTCAATCTGTCCTTTTCTTTTGTCACTTCCAGCTCTTCTATTTAATAATGTTATTATAAGCACAGTGCAAACTAGTCTACATTTTACAATAGCCTGTATAACCTGTAATGCATTGGGTCCCCATATTGATAAAGATCTCTTCTCGCTCTCTCATTGCCATGGAGTCCAAACCAACCCCTAAAGAGGCCCATAGGATAGGTTAGAACTGCCCCTGTGAGGTTCTGAGACTTTAAGTCTTGACCGAAGGAGAAAGCCCTGTTTCTCTCCCTCTGAGCAACTGGTGGTTTTGAACACTTGACCTTAAGGTATAGTCATGGTATATTGTTCTAATCCCCAACTCCAGCATGATGTAACTGTGAGCAACTTGCTTTATCTTTCTATGGTTATTGTTACCTGCCATTGAACTCCACCCCACCCCCTCGCAAACTCAGGGGAACCCATGAGTTTAAAGCGACAAGTACTCTTAGGGTTTTCTTAGCTGAAACATTTATGGATACAGATCATCAGAATTTCATTCCACAGAGCCACTGGGTAGATGGAACTGACCAACGATTAGGTTAGAAATAGCAAACCAATGATACTTCCTGGCTTCCTTTTATCCTGCTGAGACTTAGTAGGCCCATTTCAAACAGAGTTTAATAATACAAACTATCTATGAGCTTTGTTTGGTAGATGAAATGAGATAATGTTTTAAAAATGTTTATTATGGTTCAACTTGGCATAAATATACTAGCTGTGGTTAATCAAGAAATAAAACACACCAAAAATCATCCCTCAATCTTATTTTTTCTCTCTCTGTGGACACCACACACACACACACACACACACACACACACACTTCATGACTGACAAAGAGAATATTGTCATATTGTGCATATTGTTGTGGTTAGGGGTTAATTCAGTTACTACTCACCTTGCGAACAACAGAATGAAGACACTACTCACACCTGCACCATCCTCACAGTCGTTGCTCCTTTTGACGCCATTCCTGCAGCCACATGTGGTGCCACCCCGTCTCTCTGAGTCTTGCTGTTCGTCACCGACCCTCTGCTTTACCAAACCGGATGTCTTTTCAGGAGCTGATCTTTTTTGATAGCCCATCCACAGTGCTTGCGAGGAAGTCTCACCCTCCTTATTCTAAGGAACACTATGGTTGTATTTCTCCCGAAACAGAGCTGTTTGTTCTACCAGAAGTCTGGGGCATGGTCGATATTCTTCACTAACACCATAATTCAAATGCATCAATTCTTCCGCTATATGCTCGGCGCTTGCACTGTCTCAAATCATTTATTTCAGTTATTTAATAAGTATTTATTGAAGGAATAATTCTTTTCAGACAGATATATTTAAAAAAACATAAAAGCATGTCTCTCAAACATGACATGACTAAATATAAGGATTATTTCAGCAAATCCTCCATTACGCAAACAGGGAAACAGCAGACTACAAAGGAAAAGATAATTCCTTGGGAATCCCTAACACCTTTTTGCCCTGGTTTTCATTTATTGAACAACTATGGAATGCTCATTGTACAACTAGCAAAAAGCTATTTGCTAGATAAACTATGCAATAGCCTTTTCCTAAAAGCAATAGTATTCTAATCAATTAAATTGTCTCTGTATACTTGAATTTTATCTTCTTTTCCCCCTCCAAAATCTTTACCTTTAAAGTAGATGTCATGGTCGGTACACCAAATTCACCTTTTTAAAAGTAGCAAATGATTTGGCAAAGCATTTTTTAAAATTCCTAGAGAATGGAAGTTTCAAATATTTTCTGGTTCATTCCTACTGATTTATAGTTTAATGAGGGCAAATAGACACGTGGTCAGTTAGCAAGAAATTTCTGACATATGTTGCAATTAATTTTTCCCCTCAAATGTTTGAAAAGAAACAAACACCAACTTGTTTAGCTTTAAGGTTAGTCAAATATCAATTTACTCAAAACTAACCCAAATACACTGCTGTGGAGTGAGCTCTGATTCAATGTGACCCTATGGGACAAGGTAGAAATGTTGTATAGGGTCTCAAAGATGGTAAGTCTTTAGGAAAGGCATTTTTGGCTAGTAGCTCATCTTTTGGTTGGGAGCTGAGTGCGTTAACCATTGTGCCATTAGCGGTCCTTTCATTCTGTTTATGTGTGTTCTAGTAAATCATCATCAGTACAGTTAGAACATTCTTTAAGTAAATTTCCCTTTTCTGTCATTAACTTCTTTTCACAACAAACTTTTTTGTTTGCTTTGAAAAGGATAAATCTGTCTACTATTATAGCTAGAGGGGCATTTAGGATACTGCTTTGCACCTGGGAAGCCCATTTAATTATTTGAGCTGCCAAAACGTTTTATAGTAAAGAGCTTTTCTGATGGGTTCTGTTTCCTTTCTATGAACTATCTTCCCCAGAAGACAGTCCTCTTTACAGGGAACTAAAAGTACAGGTGCCATATTTTAGAGGGATGAATGTTTTATGTTTGGAAATATCCCATATCCCTTCTTGTGTCTATTAAGAAATATTGTGTGTTCATATTTTGGTAGTTTATGTGTATTATAAAACATTATTATATTAAGAAGATTTTAAATATTAAATAGAATGGGGTGTCTAAGCTATAGGTGAAGTAGGTTTTATTTGTGATACAAAATAAGATATTTGAAGATGTACATATGTATCAAGTCTATTCGGAGTACAATTTAATAACAAAAGATATCTAGATTTAGTAAAATACGTATATAATTTAGGAGACCTGGATGCTCAATGGGAAATGGTGCCTGGTCACCAAAAGGTTGATGATTGGAACCCAGCTCTGTGGGGGAAGGTGTGGCAATTCACTTCTGTAAAGATTACAGCCTTAGAAACCTCAGGGAGAAGTTTTGGTTTGAAAGAGGAGAACGAGCATTGGAACTGACAGCGATCATTTTAGGTTATTTGTTTGGTTGTTTGGTTAGTTTGATAGCTTATATCAAATGTCACTTAAATAAACACTAGTGCCAAGGCAAGCTCCTGGGGTGTATCTATAAGTGTTTCCAAAGAACACGGCTCTTGTCAAGGAGTATTTGTTTTTTCTGGTCTTGGTTGGTGCTAAAATCTTCAATTTTTGAAAATGTAAACTTGAAGTACTAAGAGCATTTATAGCTACAAAATGTTTTTCTTTTTTTGTGTGCAGAAAACATGTATCATAATTCTGAGTTCAGGAGTTTTCTTATAAACGTGCAAGGGTGGTTATTAGGTGTGGAAATACAGCAATGGCTCTATTATGACTGTTAGAGATCAACAGTTAATGACCATAATTACACAAGAATAATTAGCATATTCATTTAAATTATGCTCCTAACTACAGTCTTATTTTAGGAAATAATCTTTCATGCCTATGCCTTGATATCTATGATGTGAAAATATGGAATGAACTCAGTAGTTACTGTGAAATATGTGTAAAATTTAAACATATTATCTCTTAATGGTCATTAGGATAATTAATATACTAAGGAGACTTCCCCAGTTGCAGTTAATATTATTATAGTCCCAAATGGAAGTCTAAACTCAATCAGTGAATGGAGTTGTTAATAGTTCTCTAGTAAATATTCGAGCATTCATACATACTTTCTCATGTGAACATAGGTGTTGGGCTGCGCATGCTTTTAGTGACAGTCAGACTACGATGCTGTGTTTGATATTGCTTCGAAGCTCTCTCACGCAGTTCCTGGGCTTGGACTCTGCACTAGGATCTCAGGTCTCTCTCTCTGACGTACTCACTCACTCACTCACTCACTCACTCACTCACTCACTCACTCTCTTGCAGCTTCAAGGGCAATGATTGCGGTTTATATCTCAACCACTAACATAGGCTCTGGTTATCCAAGGAGACAACATGTAAGCAAATATGTAGGCTAGTGGGGAGATTTGCAAAACATTAGACAACCAAGGAGAAATAGAAAAAAAAAAGATACAGACAAATAAGAAACATTATTGGTGAAAACACAAATGAGAAGGATAAGAGAGGTGATGGGAAGCAAAAACTCCTAAAACATATACGTGTGTGCGTGCGTGTGTGTGTGTGTGTGTGTGTGTGCATGCGTGTGTGCGTGCGTGCGTCTGTAGACCAGTAGTTTTCAATCTCGGCTCCATAATAAAATGACCCGAGAGCTTTAGAAAATGCTCTGCTCTCTAGATTATCTTTTAATTGGTCTAGGGTGACACCAATGAAATTTAAATTTCAGGTAAACACTGACCAATCTTATAGTATGAGAGAGCTTCAGAAGCTCATGGGAAAATGGCACTAAATGGTAATGAAATTTTCTGAATTACTGAAACCCCCTTATATAACTATATCCCTAATATAATACGGGGCATATTATTCTACATAAAGTTGCTTTTCAGAAATAAAATTTAACTGGACATCCTAATTCATATTTATCAATCTGGAAAACATACTAATACTGAACCATAGGATTATATTTACCTTTGAGTTCTGGTAGGCAATCTGTTTCTATTGTCTACCAGAAATCCAGGATCCACCCTACTGAATCAGGATCTCTGGAACCAGAACTGGAGTTTAGCCATTGTTGTTTCTGAGGTATCTACAGGGTGACTCTGAGGGCATGATCAATTTCAGAACGACCATGGTAAACAACAGTGACTCTTCCCACATAAATCCTCTTGAGTTTAGTTTTAGCAGTCTTGCAAATGGCTAAGAGCTCTGCTGCTAATTAAAAGATTGGAGGTTTGAATCCACACAGAGGAGCCTCAGAAGAAAGGCAGGATTTTCCCACAAAATGTTCAGTGACATTAGATAGATATAACACCGTGTGTCAATATTCTCAACTATTGTGTCTTGTTTGTTCCCTTTCTTTTTTTTAAATTGTTTTATTAGGGGCTCATATGACTCTTATCACACTCCATACAGACATCAATTGTGTAAAGCACATTTGTACATTCATTGCCCTTGTCATTTTCAAAACATTTGCTCTCCACTTAAGCCCCCGGCATCAGGGCCTCATTTTCCCCTGCCTCCCCACTCCCCCCTCCCTCATGAGCCCTTGATAATTTATAAATTATTATTTTGTCATATATTGCCCTGTCCGACGTCTCCCTTCACCCACTTTTCTGTTGTCCGTCCCCCAGGGAGGAGGTCACATATAGATCCTTATAATCGGTTCCCTCATTCCAACCCACTCTCCCTCTACCCTCACAGTATCGCCACTCACACCACTGGTCCTGAAGGGATCATCCGCCCTGGATTCCCTGTGTTTCTACTTCCTATCTGTACCAGTGTACATCCTCTGGTCTAGCCAGACTTGCAAGGGAGAATTCGAATCATGATAGTGCGGGGGCGTAGGGGGGTGGAGGAAGCACTTAGGAACTAGAGGAAAGTTGTATTTTTCATCGTTGCTACATTGCATCCTGGCTGGCTCGTCTCCTCCCCGAGATCCCTCTGCAAGGGGATCTCCAGTGGCCTACAAATGGGCTTTGGGTCTCCACTCTGCACTCCCCACATCATTCACTATGGTAAGATTTTTTGTTCTGATGATGCCTTATACCTGATCCCTTTGACACCTCGTGATTGCACAGTCTGGTGTGCTTCTTCCATGTGGGCTTAGTTGCTTCTGAGCTAGATGGCCACTTGTTTACCTTCAAGCCTTTAAGACTCCAGATGCTATACTTTTTGATAGCCAGGCACCATCAGCTTTCTTCATCACATTTGTTTATGTACCCATTTGTCTTCAGCGATCATATCACGGAGATGAGCACACAATGATATGATATTTTGTTCTTTGACGCCAGATAACCGAAACCTTCGGCACCTCATGATCACACATTTGCTTATTCACCTGCTTTGTCTTCAGCAGTTTGTGCAGGGAAGGGGAACATCATAGAATGCCAATTTAATAGAATAAAGTATTCTTGCATTGAGGGAGTACTTGAGTGGAGGCCCAATGTCCTTCTGCTACCTTACTACTAAACCTATAAATATAGGCACATAGATCTATTTCCTCATCCTCATATATAAATATATTTGCATATGTACAGGTCTTTATCTAGACCTCTATAAATGCCCTTTGCCTCCCAGCTCTTTGCTCTATTTCCCTTGACTTTCCTCTTGTCCCACTATCATGCTGTCCCCACCAGGGTTTCAGCAATTCCTCTTTGTTACATTACCCTTAATCATGCCCTACTAGGCCTCCCATACCCACCTTACCACCAGTTTGGATCACTTGTTGTTCCCTGTCCCTGGGTTTGTTAACACCACTTGCTTTCCCCCCTATCCCATGTCCCCTGGAACTGTCAGTCCCATTGCTGTTTTCTCCTCCAGATTGTTCATCCAACCTATCGTACTTAGACAGACCAGTGGATATACTAACATGCACAAAAACAAGACAGAGCAAAACCAAGCAACAACATACAACAAAACAACAACAAACCACTGACAAAGAACAAATTAAAACACAACAAGGAAGAAAAGCTTGTAGTTAGTTCAAGGATAGTCTAGTTTCCCTAACCCCATATCATCCCCCTCTTTGCTTTTAGGAAGTGTTGCATTTTTAAATTTCTTGCTGATGGCTTTTAAGGACACTGATCTTATGGTATAATTCAAGCATTAAACTCTCTGAATAGAGCAAATGACAATTTTTTATTTTAATGTTTCCTGTATCAGAGCCTCAGGAGGCCAACCATATAGTGCTCCCTGAATCCACAAAAATAAAAGTAAGGAATGACAACACTTATTCCTGTAGGCTAGGCCTTTGGCTGCTGATTGAAAAAGTAGTGATTCAAACCCACCAGCCATGCTGAGCGAGTGAGATGAGGTCTTTTGGTCCTGCATTGATTTACCATCTTGGAAACCCTGTGTAGGGTCACTATGAGTCAGGCTGCTTTACACAGTCTCGTTCCGAGGCCCAGTCTTGGATCTAACCATTTTGATGTAAAAAGAGCAATGCCATGAGTTATTGGTCATTGAAAAATGTTGTCATTGAGAAACTTTGGAGGAAGACCACTAGAGCTTTAATCCTAACAGAGGTCCTACCTATCCCTTCAGCTCTCACTGGACCAGGGGAGAGTCCTCTTGTGTTGGCCTAATCCCATGGGAAAGACAGGGTGTTCTCTGCTGGTGCCCCATGACTCTTTTCTCCAGCGTGTCTATATTTCTTTCTGCAAACTGAGTTTATTAAACTTGGCCTACTTCTGAGGTTGGCTTGTTTCTACTATGTGAAGGTTAAAGCTGTGTGCTCTCTATGCAGCTTTCGTTCCCAGAGTTCCTACTGGGATTATAGGCCCCAAACTAGTCTTAAGCTGATTTCATTCCTCACTGGGTTGCTGAGCTTCTTCTTTTAAAGTGAAAACGATAGTTGACAGGGTAAGTGACAACGTAGAAGGCTTTTCATGCTTCACACTGATACTTATTCTACTTGTGAGGAGGAAACCTTGTTCTGGGAGCAAAAGTGTTCCAGACATGAACTTTTCTACATTTTACTAAATCCTGGAGTATAAGGTGATTCCACCAAGTCCCACCTCCATGTCCACCCAGGTGTGTGACTTCTACTCAGCCTAATTTGGGGTCTTGCCTCTTTATGCCCTGACCAGGAAAAAAAAAAGATTAGAAAGATGCTGGATGTTTAACAGACATATATATTCTTTTTTGGTTTTGCTTCTAGTTCAACCTTTCACACACCAAATTCTGAGACCATGATTTATACAATGAATAAATTGAGATCACGTGGTTGGGTGGGTCAAAGAGGCTGAAGAAAATCCTCAGGCATTGCCCTGAGGTGAATCTGGACCACTTTGGCCCTGAGATGGTTAAACAGTCCAGGGCAAAATAAAGAATGACAGACTCCTGGGCCAGCAACCAGGTAGCAACGTCCAGCACTTGACATTAGAATCCCCAAGTCGGACAAAACAAGCAAACAAATAGACTTGTACAACACAGCTATACTGGTTTTCGGGGACCTGTGCATTTTGTTGGTATTTTGCCTGGGATATCAGTTTCAGACGTTCGGGATGTCGGAGGCTTACTTGGTGATTCTGATTAGGTAATCCACAGTCAGCTGTATCGCCTGGGAACAGGCTAGAATGACAGATTCTCAAGCCTAACTCCAACCTGGTGAATCACAATCTCTGCAACTGGAGCTCAGCCACTGTCGTTTCTGAAGAATCTACAAGATGATTCTGATACCAGCTTCAAGTTTTAGAATGGTCATTTTAAACAATAGTGATTTCTTCCTATATACATCCTCTGAGCTTAGGTTAGTCTTCTCTTGGTAGTGCAAATGGCTAAGAAGCTCTGCTACTAATGAAAAGATTGGAGGTCCACCCAGAGGAGCCTCAGAAAAACTGCCTAGTGGTCTGTTTCTGAGCAATCTGCCATTGAAAACCCCGTGGAAGCAGTTTCACTCGGACGCACAGGAGGTTGCCAGAAGGTGGAACTAATGGTTTGGTTTGGGAACCCAAATTGCATTAGGTCCCAATTGTGCTACTCACTTCCATCGTATCCTTTCTGATCCCTGAGAGACATGTGTGCATAGAGGACAGGGCAGGGCAAGGAGACAGCACAGTATCCCCACCTGCAGCATTGGCTGCAAATTACAGGCTCTCCTTCCATCAAGGATGTTGGTAGGATGACAGTTACACACTGGACCACAATCAAAAGATCGGTATTTTGAACCAACCATCCGCTCCGTGGGAGCAAGTTGTGGCAGTCTACTTCTACAGAGTCCCATCGCCATCAGGCTAATTCTAACCTGTAGTGACCCTATAGGCAGAGGAGGACTGTTCTATAGGGTTAATGAGGCTGTAACTCATCATAGAAACAGATAGCCTCATCTTTTTCATGAGAAGCAGCTGGTGAGTTTGAACCACCACCTGTTGGATAGCAGCCTAATGCTGAAATCCGGTGACAACAGGGCTCCCTCCACAGAGGACAGCTTAGAAATGTGACGGGCGGCTCTGCTCTGTCCTCTAGTCTCTGTATGGCAGAATGGATCGGATGACTGACGGCAATGGCTAGTGCCATTGCGTTTGCAGCCCATGATAACAGTCACAAGGAAGCCAGTGAGAGGGTGAGGGTCTCCCCCGAGGCAACATGCTCATGAGAGAAAAGAATGACATATCCTTACCACCACCTTCATACCAGCTTATTGCAGATCAGAGCGAATTCCATCATTCTACTGACGATTGTCCTGGGATTGGATCAATATCAGAATAGCATTTGCAGTCCTTGACTAATAGGGAGGAGAAGGAACAGCATTGCACTCTCAGAGCAGTGGTTCTCTAGTTTTGTTTTGCACAGAAAACCATGAGGTCATTGAAAGCACAGATATCCAGTCCCAGAAACATTCTGACGCAAGTGATTTGTGTTGTCAAGCCCAAGAGCCCACATTTAATAAGAAACCTTACTATATTCTAGTGTAGTTATTTTCATGAGAAATGTAAAGAAATCACTGCTTCATGCCACTTTCAGCCTGAATATTATATCTATTTCCCAAGGCTCTTCCATGAAGATTCCAGGTTCTTCTCTCAGTTAAAAATATGCAGGAATAACATTGAAATAATAATGTTCTCTTATGCTCATATGGCATTGTATATTTTAAAAGTTCTTTCATATGCATCATTTCACTATGTCATTGCTTTGCGAATTCTGCTTTTTCCATCCAAGTAGCTTCATAAAAATGTAAGTGTGTTAGTCTGGGTACATTAAAGAAACAAATCCACAGAAACTCATATGTATGAGTATTATATAAAGGGTAAGTGTACATCAAGAAAACATCCCAACCCAGTGCTGCCTAAGCCCACAAGTCCAACATTAACCCATATGTCTGACACCAATCCACAAAGTCCTCCTCCATCTCACAAAACACACACTATGATGCCAACTGCAGGAGGAAAGCTGAGTCAGTGAACGTGTAAGCATCTCAGCGCTGGCAGGGTTCTCCACACGGCTGGTTCAGCATCCAGGGCTGCATCGGAGTAGGTCCATGTGGCTTCTCCTTGGGGGTGTCTTGCAGGAAGTGAACCTTGACATCTGAAGCAGGGAACTGGGTAAGGTGGCTGCACTCTGGTCCGACCATCACAAAGCAAGAGACTCGAGAACTAGAAAGGCGAGGCTCACCGAGCCATTTATTCCTCTGCCCTTCAATTAACCCCACATGTGTTTATCGGCCAGGTTGGCACAATAAACTACCCCAGTAAGCATATATAAAATGTAGGGGTTAATGGCATGGATGAAAACAGCTACCACAGAACAAGCTGTCAGAGGAAATCCAAAAGAAGATTTCTGTTTTCCCTAGTAAAATATAAAGTAACTTTTAGTGCAAATACACTGTAGTTGTTCACTGTCATCGCATTAGCTCTGACTCATAACGACCCTATGAACAATACAATGAAACCATGCATGGTCCTTGGAGATCTTCACAACAGTTTCTATGTCTGAGCCCATTGACGCAGCCACTTTGTCAACGCACCTCATTGAAAGCCTTCACCTTCATCGCTTCTCCTCCACTTTACCATGCATGATGCCATTCTTCAGGGACTGGTCTCTCCTGAAAACATGCCCAAAGTATGTAAGACTAAGTCTTGTGATCCTTGTCTCTATAGAGTACGCTGGCCCTACTTATTATAACATAGATCCATTTGTCTTTTCAGCAGTCCATGATACTTTCAATATTCTTTCTCCAGCACCACAATTCAAATGTGTGTATTCTTCTACGGTCTTCCTTAATCAATGTCCAGCTTTTGCATGCATATGATACAATGGAGAATATCATGGCTTAGATCAAACTTTAGTCCTCAAAGTAATAACCTTGCTTTTCAATACTCTAAAGAGATCTTGTGCAGCAGTTACCTAATGCAATACAATTTTTTGATTTTTTGACTGATGCTTCCATGAACATTGATTGTGAATCAAAGCAAGACAAAATCCTTCACAACTTCAATTTTCCCCCATTTATCATTATGTTACCTATTGGTCTAGGTGTGAGGATTCTGGTCTTCTTTACAGTGGGGTGTAATCCATACTGAAGGCTCCAATCTTGATATTCATCAGCAAGTGCTTCAAGTCCTCATAACTTCCAGAAAGCAAGGTTATGTGTTATCTGCATGTCTTAGGCTATTAATAAACCTTCCTCCAATCCTGATGCCAAATTCTCCTTCATATAAGCTAGCATCTCTGATGATTTGTTCAGCGTACAAATTAAACAAGTATGGGGAGTGGATACAATCCTGATGCTTTGCTGATTTTAAACTGTGTAGTATGCCCTGGTTCTGTTGACACAACTACCTCTTGATCAATGAACAAGTTCCACATGAGCACAATGGAATGTTTTAAAACTCCATTTCTTCTCAAACTTACACAAAGTTTATTATGCTCCACACAGTCAAATGTCTTTCTATAGTCAATTAAACATCTTTCTGGTATTCATTGCTTTGCTTTGATATTCCTTGTTCTACCTCCTCGTCTGAATCCAACCTGACCTCTGGCATTTCCCTGTTATTGCTGTAACCGATGTTGGATGATCTTAAGCAACTGTTCTATTGATTCCTCAAAATTTTAAGGATGAGGTCTAAAATACTAGATTAAAGGAGGGGTCTCCAAGATGTTCACAGAAAAAAATGTATTATAAAAAAAACTATGCATGGCACTGGCCTTTAGGAAAAGATGACGCAGGTGATGGAGAAGAATATTTACTATCTGAGAGAAACAAAGGTAAAAGAAAACATGGCTACAGAGCCAGATGCCCTGTAACAAAACAAGGATTTCAAGAAAGTGGTTAAGAATAAAAACTCAAGTTCTGAGCCTCCCTGAGGGAGCAGAAGTCTGAACCAGACAGTCTGGCAATTCAGAAGAAGGAAGCTAAGGCATGGAGCCCCTAAGAGGCTGTGGATTCTTGGCTGCATCAGCAAAATGCAACAAAATGGCCCATCTTCCTAGCGCTCTGGACCAAAGCACTGGGAGAACAGCATAAATGACATGACACCATGTACCATACACATGCTTGGACCCTAATATCTAGTTCAACCCCACAGAGGACAGTGGTACTTCTCCCTCAACATACATAGGGGTTTGGGGAGGGTGAACCTGATTGCACTCATTTGGGTAACTTAGCATTAGAGAGCATGAAGTTCATTAAGTTACCATTCAGGAAGCTTAAAAAAACCTCAAAGAGAATTGACCTCAAAAGAAAATCAGCACAGCACATCACAGTCAAGATGATAACATCAAAGAAAAGGAAAGAATCCTGGGAGTAAATGCAAGAAAAATCACCTATAAGGGTGAAACAATAAGAATATCCTCACATTTTTCAATCGAAACCATGCAGGCAAGAAGGTAACGGATTGATGTATACAAAACCTTCAAAGAAACAAATTGCCAACCAAGAATCTTATATCCAGCAAAATTACCTTCAAATTTGAAGGGGAAATGAGATCATTTACAAAAAGGAAAAGGAAAAGAAAAAACACACTAAAGGAATATCTGAAAATAAAACCAACCTCACAAGAAATACATTATCAAGAAAACAATACACTCAAGTAATAAACAAAGTGAAACAAAACTACAAGATTCAAAATGTAGAACCAGAGGTAACATTCTGCATTGAAGACAACAATAAGGTTTCAGAGGGAAAAGAGTAGATATTAAAAAAGGAGAGAGAAAAACTGTAAAACTTACTAACAAGTAAGGCAAAAACAATAAAAACCAAAAAAAAGGATAAAATGACAAGTTACAGAAGAACTAAATAATACTAGTAATCAACAATATTAAGACATACACAGAACACAAGACAGTATACAGACTTCTTTTTTTGATGTTGTACAAGGCTAATTTTTAAAAGCAGTTTTATTATCATTTAATTTACATGTCATACAATTCAATAAATCAATCATGTTAAAAAGCATTGTATAATCATCACCACAATCAATTTTAGAGCATTTTCTTTTTTGTATTCATTGTTATCACCTCCCCATTTCCCCCCAACATCCAAGAAACCATACCTGCCATATCCTCCAAGAAGCCATCAACGCCACCAGCGTCTATATACCTTTATCTACCCTGGATTGCACATAGAGAAAAACCATATACATTCTGTTCCAGTGCACATGGAATGTTGTCTAGAATAAGTGTGAAGCCACAAAGCAAGATTCATTAAATTTTAAAACATCAATATTACAGACCATCTTTTCAGATCACAAGGCTATAAAATTATAAAAGAATAATAGGAAGATGAAGCAAAACAAAATAAATGACATAGAAACTGAACAACACCTTACTTAAAAACACTTGATGGATGAAGCAAGAAAGAGCACAATGAAAATGCCCTCAAGACAAATGAGAACAAAATTGCAACTTACCAAAACGTTTGGGTGACAGCAAAAGCAGTACTCAGAAAGCAATTTATATTAATAAATACACACACACACACAAAAGAAAGAACCCAAAGCAACGTCTTAACCCAGTATCTACAACAATTATAGCAAACCTTAACCAACAGAAGGAAAGAAATAATTAAGAGTGTAGTCTAAATGAATGAATCAGGAAACAGAAAAACAGTAGAAAAACTAATCCAGAGAAGAAGCTGGTTTATGAAAGGATTAATAAAATTGATAAACCACTGGAAATTTAACAAAATCCATATATACTCGTGTATAAGCCAAGTTTTTCAGCACATTTTTAATGCATTTGTGGTAAAATTAGGTGCCTCAACTGATATTCAGGTCGGCTTATACTGGAGGATACATGGTAAAAGAGGGAGATGCAAATATTATGAATAAGAAATAAAGTGAGCAACACAACAATAGAATCAACCAAAATAAAAAAGATAATTATACAATTTTATGAAAGACTGTTAGCTCTCTACCTGCAGATGAATTGAACAGGACCCAGACCTCAAACCAACCATTTACAAAAATGAACTCAGCGTGGATTAAAGACTTAAATATAAACCCTAGATCTAGAATGATCATCAATTAAAAAATTGGGAATAATTCATGGGCTCTATCACAGACATTAACATACTACCAAACATAATAAGAACACCTACACAACAGCAGACAAACTAGAGGGCTGGATCTCCTAAAACTCGAGCATTTGTCTATAGCAGAACACATCATCAAAAGAGTAAGAAGAAAACTTACAAACTGGGGGAAAAATTGTCAGTGTTACATTGCCTTAAGGGCTAGTCTAGAATACCTTTGGAAAATAGCAACTCCTCAATAAGAAAAACACAAGTAATCCCATTTTTAAAATGGGCAGAAAGCACCAATAGACAATTCCCCAAAGACAAAATCCAGGTGACCAACAATCATATCAAGAAATGATTAAATAGTATCTCACACCAGCACTGGTAGTAAATTTTTTTAAAAAACCCAAATGCAAAATATTAAATACTGGGAAGATTTAAAGAGATTGGAGTACTTACATTTTTCGAAGAATTGCAGAATGTTACCACCACACTAGAAAATAGTATGGTACTTCCTTTGTTGTTGTGAAGTGGCCTTCAGTAGGTTCTGTCCCATAACAGCCGTCTGCATAACAATAGAACACTGCACAGTCCTGCTACATCCTCACACTTGTTCCTTGGTCTGAGCCCATTGTTGCAGCCACTGTATCAGTCCATCTTGTTGAGGGCCTCCCCCTCTTTTGCTGCCCCTCCACTTTGCCAAGCATGATGTCCTTTTACAGGGACTGGTCTCTCCTGACAATATGTTCAAGGTATGTAAGATGAAATTTTGCTATCCTTGCCTTGATGAAACACTCTGGCCAGACTTCTCCCAAGACAGATTTGTTTGTCCTTTTAGCAGTCCATGGTACTTTCAATGTTCTTCTCCAGCACCACCATTCAAATGCATCTTTGATCTTCCTGATTCAATGTCCAAATTTCCCATGCAAATGAGGCAATAGAAAATGCCCATGACTTGGGTCATGCACACCTTATTTCTCAAAATAACATCCTTTCTTTTCAACACTCTAAACAGTTTTGGTGCAGCAGATTTACCTAATGCAGCTTATCTTTTTATCTCTTGACTACTTCTTCCATGAGAATTGATTGTGAATTGAAGCTAGACAAAATCTTTTACAACTTCAACATTTTCTCCATTTATCATGATGTTACCTATTGGTCCAGTTGTGAGGGATTTGGTCACTTTGACACTGAGTTGTAATTCATACTGAAGGCTGCAATCTTTTATCTTCATCAACAAGTGCTTCAATTCCTGCTCACTTTCAGCAAGCAAAATTTTTTGTCATCTGCATATCTCAGGTTGTTATAAAGCCTTCCTCCAATCCCAATTTCACATTCTCCTTCATAGAAGCTAGCTTCTCTGATGATTTGCTCAGCATAGACATTGAATAAGTATGGTGAAGATACAAGCCTGATTTAAAAACACGCCCCATTCCCTTGTTATGTTTGCACAACTGTCTCTTGACCCATGTACAAGTTCCACATGAGCACAATGATATGTTCTGGAATTCCCATTCTTCTCAAGGTTATTCATAGTTTGTTATGATCTGCACAGTCAAGTCCTTTGTTATAGTTAATAAAACACAAGTAAATATCTTTTTGATGTTCCCTGCATTGAGCCAAGATCCATATGCTATCAGCAAGGATATCCTTTGTTTCATATTGTCTTCTGAATCTGACTTAAATTTCTGGCAGTTCTGTGTCAATGTAGTGCTGTAACCATTGTTGGATGATTTTCAGCAAAATTGTATTTGCATGCAGTATCGATGATATTGTTCTATAGGTATCACCTTTCTTTGGAATTAGCACAAATATGGATAGTTTGAGTCAGCGGGCCAAGTACGGTAGCTGTCCTCTCAAGTTCCTGGCATAGAAAGTGAATGCTTCCAGTGCTTCATTGGCTTGTTGAAAAATTCCTTGAACAAATACAAATAGAAATAGCATGACCCAGAAACCTTTTTACTTGCTATATATCCCAAAGAAATAAAGAGCAAACTATGAACAGATATTTGCATACACATATTTATCACACCACTATTCAGAACAGGAAAATATGGAAAAAAACAAAATTTCTATTTGTGGAAGAATTGGAAAATGAACTCTTATACAAACAAGCAATGAAATACTATACATCTCTAAAAAATGATGAACCCACCACAATTCTTTATGACATGGAGAAATGTGGAGATATTATGCTTAAAGTTAGTCAATTTCTTAAATACAAATAGTGCATGAGACCACTGATATAAAAGAAAAACACTTGATAAATTGTTGTCACACAAAAAGATGTAGACTTTGAAGGCTACTGGGAGGCCAAGGGGTGCAGGAGGTGGAAGGAAAATGAAAGAATAGAGGAGGGAAGGGGAAGAAAACGTATGCACGTATTTAAAATTGTTTTGTGTGGCAAAATAAACTTCCACCAACTTGTTATAACCTGTCTGAAGATTTAGTTTGAGCCACTAAGAAGGATAGGACATCAATTTTGAAAATAGCCTCTTATCAGAACAGCATGAACTCAACTAAAATTGAAGCAAGAAAAAAATCAAATTTCTGGTGAGATGCGGTGGAAGACTGGCAAACTCGTTGATAATTTACAAAGAGTTTCCAGGGACCCAAACTCAAAGAAATCAGTCATTACAACGGAATAACTCATGGTCAGAAGGGAAAAGGCAGTTCTGAAGATGAAGCTCAGATTGGCAGACTTTTGAGGGGAAAAAGTAA
This sequence comes from Echinops telfairi, assembly GCF_000313985.2. Classification (NCBI taxonomy): domain Eukaryota; kingdom Metazoa; phylum Chordata; class Mammalia; order Afrosoricida; family Tenrecidae; genus Echinops; species Echinops telfairi. Next base: position 6,623,160 of record NW_022103899.1, on the reverse strand, counting down.
TCTTGGTAGTGCTTTAAATAAAAAGGGCCAGTGGTTAACAGCAGCAATAAATAAGAGAAATAATGACGGATAATTTCCGTTGGCTCAGTTTCTATAATTATGACTGAAAAATTGAAGTTGAGCTTGCTTGATAGGTGCCAAACTGTTGCACGCATGTCATTTGCTGACAAGAGCAGAGCTGTCAATGGAAGTTTTAAACAAGTGAGATCAAGATCCTGAAGCATTTCTTGGAAGAACTGTTCCAGAAAATGGAACATGAAACACTTGTCCTGATAAAAGATTAATTTGTAGACAAAGCACAATAGAAGCAGTGGTATCAAGAGGTGGGGGTGGTACAATGACAGCAACAGGGAAGGGTGTCCCCTCAGAACTTTCCTACTGGATTATAGGGACCAGTTGCTTCCTAAAAGTTTGATGGATACAAGGAGGAAACATTGGATTACAAAAAAATTAAAAATGAATGGGTTTGAGGTATTAATGCAGTTAAGATCACAAGTCTGATTCCCACAGAAAAAAAATGTTTTCTGGGTACAGGCCACACCCTCTTGCCAAGCCGATGCCTTTCAAATGTTTGCCATTCCTCAGAAGGGTTTGAGAGAAATTAGGCATTTATTAGTACTCCCACACAATAAATAAATTTTCCGTCTTATTAGTTGCTATGGATTGAATTGTATCTGCCTTCCATTCACCCCCCATATATTGTAATCCTAATTCCCAAACCTGTCAGTGTAATACTGTTTGGACATAGGATTTTCTTTGTTATGTTAATCAGGGAAGAGCCCAGTGGTGTAGCTTGTAAATCTAATCATTTCTGATTTATAAAGAGAGCAAATTAGACACAGATACATGCATCTATGGGGGGTGGGGGTGGAAGTGGGAGGAGAGAGATGTCTTGGCCGTGAGGATCACGAAATTAGGAATAGCTGAGACTGACTGCCTGCAAGAAAGGATTCAACATGGCTGAGGCCATGACTTGAGCTTTCAGCATTCAGAACTGTGAAAAAATAGATTTCTCTTCTTTAAAGCTACTGACTCTTCCGTTACAGCAATAGTCATGAACTCCAGCATTAGTATACGCAACTGGGACTTCATCTTCTGATGTGTCCACCACTGGGTTCAATTGCAGAGCAGTGAAAGCCTCATCCCTTCTCTTTGTAACCAACAGTACAACGGTTAGGTGATTCAAGCCAGAATCTCTTATGTTAGTATATAACACTTTGCTGAACAATATTCATGATTAATTCTAACATTTTTACCTGGCTATCTCTATTTTACATACAAAAGTAACTGTCATGGTGACCCTACATAGAATTGCCAAGACTACAAATCTTTTCGGGGAACAGATAGACTCCTCTTTGTCCCTCAGAATGGCTTATGCACTTAGGCCCAAAGCCCAACCCACAGTGCTATCAAGCCCCCTTCTATAGACAGACTATTTTCAGCTTTTTTTAAATTAATTTTTTTGCTCTAACAGCTGCTAAATCGATATACTATATATACTCCAATATAAGCCCACCCGAATATCAGCCAAGGGACTTAATTTTACTGCAAAACTGCATAAAATATGTGCTGAAATACTTGGCTTATACTTGAGTATATACAGTATATGTACTGCTTTCACTTCTTATTGGATCTGTTTAAGGTTTTCTCTCACAGTTTTAGATAAGAGATGTCAAATAGCATGTTTTGCTATTGCTGCTAGGTGCCGTTGAGTCAGTGCTAAGCCACAGTGACCCTGCACCCCAAAGAAGGAAACACTGCCGACCCTGGACCATGCTCAAGCTTGAGCCCCTGGGGACAGCCACTGTGTCAACCCACGTGGTGCAGGCCTTCTCCTTTGTGAAGAAGCCCACGGTTTTACCAAGCACTGACGTCCTACTCTACCAAGCATAACGAGCACTAACTCTAAGTTGAAAAGGTCATTCTAACTAAAATGTCTGCTGAAAGATTACATTAGTTTCCAAATACGTGGAATGAGTTGTAACTACTCGTTACAGAAAAAAACACCAATGTCAAACATACATCAGCATATCTATGTCAGATTTCTTCAAAGAGGAAAACAAGACAAAACAAACCTAAGGAAGGGTCTACTTGACTTCTTTTCTCTCAGTTCTAACATAACAGGGGGTTTCAAAAAGTTTGTGGAAAAACAGAAGGAGAGATCATGAAAACTTCCCGCAAGCTTTGTGAAGCCTCCTCTGTGTTTTCTCTTTTGACTTTTCTTCTTCCTAACAACAATAAGGGAGAATAAAAGGTTAAAAAAAATTCTCTGCTCCAAGAAGAGCTGTGTTACGGAGAGCTTTCAAGGCTACAGACAAAGCCTTCTCCCACGGGCTTCGGAGCCAAACAAAAACTGAAACAGAAGTCTGCAGATAACCAGCTGTGACGATCCCTGGGGCTGGCTTCTCAGACTGAAGCAGAGTTAGATTCTGCCACTACTGGTGACCGTTAATGCTTCTGGCCCAGATTCAAGGCACAGATAGAGGGGTCAAGGCTGTGCTCCAAATGTGATTTTTTCCTTAAGCATCACTTTAAGCCACAAGTGAGTTATGTGCTTGAATAGAAACATACGATTAATGTCACCTATTGAGAGAGAGTCATGATGAGTGAGAAGCGACTCTATGGAGTGGATTTTGAGGTTTTTGCCAAGATCCAAATCCCTCAGTTTTCAGATAAGGAATTAGACAAATGAGGTAAAAAGACTCACTCAAGGATATACAATTGATTCCACACCGTGTATCCAAAGAATAAAAGGAATCACCACATGTTGACACGTGAGATCTTTTGAATGCCTTGAAATCACACTCAAAAGGGGAAACAAGAGTTGCCAGCAATAGTGTGCCTGCACTCTACCCACTACATCATCCTCACTTCCTTTTTGAACCCCACCCCTTCCTCTGCTTCCCAAGAGTTTACCATCCTCCTTCAGTTTCACCTCATTCTCCAAACCTTCCCTGACCCTCTTCCTCATTCTATGTCCTTTGCTTACACACACATCTGAGAGTTAAGTGATAACACAGATTCAGAAATAGGGAAAGGAACCTACATGGAAGAAGCACACCAGCCTGTCCCGAGTCAATCCGTGAGGACAAAGTGGTTGCATAAGCAAAAGTGCTGAAGAAAGCTGATGGTGGCCGGCTATCAAAAGATATAGTATCTGGGGTCTTAAAGAATTAAAGCTAAACAGGCAGCCATCTAGCTAAGAAACAACAAAGCTCACATGGAAGAAGCACACCAGACTACCCCAACATGCACGCTGAAGACAAAGTGGGTGCATAAGCAAATGCAGTGAAGAGAGCTGATGGTGCCCGGCTGTCAAAAGATATAGAATCTGGGGTCCTAGAGTATGGAAGATAAAAAAGGGGCCACCTAACTGAGAAACAACAAAGCCCACGTGGAAGAAGCATACCAGCTTGTGAGATCACAAGGTGTTGAAGGGATCAGGTATCAGGTATCAGGTATTAAAGACTCAAAAAAAAATCATTGCACTGTGCATGAGGGGGAGTGTGGAGTGGGGACCCAGGGCCCATCTTTGGGAAATTGGACATCCCCTTGCAGAAGGGCTGCGGGGAGGAGACAAGCCAGTCAGGGTGCAGTGTAGCAATGATGAAATATATAATTTTCCTCTAGTTCTTGAATGCTCCCTCCCCCCCACTATCATGATCCCAATTCTACCTTACAAATCTGGCTGGACCGGAGGATGTACACTGGCACAGATAGGAACTGGAAACACAGGAAATCCAGGACAGATGAACCCCTCAGGACCAGTGGTGAGAGTGGTGATACGGGGAGGGTGGAGAGAAGGAGAGGGAGAAAGGGGGAACAGATTACAAGGATCTACATATAACCTCCTCCCTGGGGACAGAAAGTGGAGAAGTGCGTGAAGGGAGACATTGGACAGTGTAAGATATGACAAAATAATACTAATTTATAAAATATCAAGGGTTCATGGGGGAGGAGGCAGTGGGGAGGGGGAAAATGAGGCGCTGATACCAAGGGCTCAAGTAGAAAGCAAATGTCTTGAGAATGATGATGGCAACATATGTACGAATGTGCTTGACACAATGGATGGATTGATGGATTGTGATAAGAGTTGTACAAGCCCCCAATAAAATGATTTAAAAAAAAGAGTGATAGGTAGGTAGGTAGATAGATAGGAAAAAAAAGAAATAGGGAAAGGTATTAAGAACATTTACCACCAACATCACTTTATTAAAGTTTAAAGGGTTTCATATTTTAACAAGATCTTCCAAGTGGCCCTCCTGAAAGTGTCTGCAGCAGAATGTCTTGTTTTGTGATTAAGAAGATCCATAAATGACCCTAGGAGAGAGATTGTACATTTCAATTTCCACATTACTTTTATAAAGTCAGGGGACTCAATTCGTCTTAAGCATCCATCTGAAATGTGGAGTCACAGCGAACTCTTTGTGGACACAACAGCAGGGATCAGCTCTGAATGGACTACAAGCAACCCTGTGAAGGCGCACCTGCTAGTGTTTTTTTAACTCATCCCCTGTACCATCTCTTTCTCTTCTCAGCCCTAGAGCCTCCATCTCAGTACTAATGCAGGCGCCCCATAGATTCATTCGTAATGTCCAGATATGCACAACTCAAAAGTGGGGAGAACTTTTACCAATGAAAAATAGAGCTAGCGAAAAACCATTCACCTTCCTCTCCAACACCAACTCTAGGGAATGTGCTGACACAAAATTTGTATGGCTCTTTGGAAAAGAAGTCCCTTGGAGTAGGCGCTCTGGCATCCTTCAATAGGTTCTCTCTCCTTTCTGTTTCACCACTGTTGTATCTCATCTATGTTGTCCGGGTTTGGACTTTAATAAAGTAACAGCATGTAAGTCTGCTTTTTAGGCAGTTCAGCCTAAGGGGTATGCTGTAGTATTTAACTTTTTATTTCCAGTGGAATCTCAAAATGTCATTGATGAATATTTTATACTATATGATTTCTTTTCTCATAGTGTAACTATAATGTACACAAATTTTAAAATTAACCCAGGATCAATTATTAATGCCTTTGACAGACTCAAGAGTAATAAAAAGAACTCTACTTTATATTTAAACTTCACTTGCTTTTGGATAATATATGAAATAGTGGAAAGAAAATATAATAAATATAATATAAATTGATGCTGCCTATGTTTTCCATCTAGCCCAAAGAGTTGAGTTCATTTGTGAAAAGACAAACAAGGTATTACTAGATATTTAAAAAGTAAGAAGTGGGCATTCTGGTCATATAGCTTTGGAAAAATTTGAATTAAATGTAAATACATTTTTTCTTTGTTGTACATGACTATTCTCAGAGTCTTTATTATGTACAACAATAATTTATTAATATGAATCAATGGGTCAAAGATCTCAAAATTCAATCATGACTCAGGAAAAAAGATCTAGTCTCTCTGACTATGTTGCATGCTGGTGATTTAGAAATAGGCAAAAATACAGGAAATCCTTGCCCTGGTTATTTTTCATCTTAGTAAGTAGTGAACAATATCGATCTAATGAGCAGGCATTATGAATGTAAGATTTGCAATGTCACAAATGTTACATAGAAAGGAGAGATATACCAGGGTAAGTGAAAAAGTTTTTCTTATTCCAACCAAAAGGTGTTTAAATATTCTGTGATCAGTGTGTGGCTGCAGACAAATTATTTCTGTAATACACTTGTCTCTTTAAAATGCCTTCCAAAAAAACAGAAGGTCCCATCAAGAGTGACTTGTAAGGGGATCTGCTGGGGCAGTTAAATTTAAGGCAGAGAGATCAGCTCAGAGTTATGGTGTTTTTTGCTTTCATTTCCAAAGAGGTAATCTTGACTGGTTTTCTTGGAAGGCACATAAGGATCACAGGGCTTGTTATGAAGAAAGTTTAAGAAAATCAAAATGCATCGGTGAGGAAAAGGCCCAGAAAGTTGTACTGAGGAATTGTTTTCCCGTCGTGACAATGCACCTGCTCATTCTTGAGTGCAACGAAAGCTGTCCTAGGAAAATGTCACTGGGAACCTTCCCACATTCACCTTCGAGCCCTGATCTTGACTACTGAGAATTTTTTATGTTGTTTTCCCCTAAACTCAAAGAACATTTCTTTGAGGAACCCAATTACATTTCTTTGGGAATACCAAAATTGCTTTCAGAAATATATACTAGTTGAAGGACATACTGAAAAACATTAGTTTCACATTTTGATATTGTTATTTAATAAACGTTTCTGTGACAATCAAGTCAATACTTTTTATCTACTCTAGTATTATGTCTCAGATTTTGTAATCAAAATTCTGTAGGGTTGCTACTATCTAAGAAAGCTAACGTGTGTATGATTTGCCATCATACTTTGATCCACCATGATCTGTTAGGGGAATTTCTTTTGTAGGGGGTGGTTGAGATGGGTTAGGTGGGGAAAGGAAATAATGGATCAGAAATAAAAAAATCTCAGTTTGGAGTTGTGATTCAAAATGCTCAAAGGTTTGTCCTTAAGGAAGGTTTGTAGCTTTACTAGGGACTCATCTGAGAATGAGAATTCAACTTGTCAGTGACCCATAGTTTTACATTGCATGACTGAATAATTCTGAGTAAATTGTCTAGACTGTGATTCGAGTATATAGTTTGTGATTTCTCCAGGCTCCATACTGCTGTGGTTTCTGTCTTCTGCAAAATCTAGCAGTTATTATCTCATCCCTTTGAATGATCATGGGAGAGAGGCAAGGCTTTCTACTCCTGTAAAGAGCTACTGGCTCTGAAGTCCACAGGGTCAGTTCTACCATGTTGTACAGACTAATGGCACAAAGTTTGGTTTGGTATTTGGTTCTAAATGATCCTAGGAAGCAGAAACCATGAACCCTATCTTGGGAAAAATCATTTCTTCCTGTTAGCTCTTTCCAGGAGGGAGTGCTGAAAGCGAGTGTACTCGTTAGCCTAAAGAGAAGGCATAATCCATAAAAGGCATCCTTTGAGCTCAGAGGTGGTGCAATACTAGAAAAATGTGTGGTATAAAGTCTATTCCATGTTTTCTTTGGTGAGCACTCTTGTCAATAATTGTATTGAGTTTCGCGTACATATCTTTTCTGTACACAACAATGAACTGTACATATTATACATTCTGTACACATTACAAACTGTTTACAATAAAATTAGCAGAGATTTCTATTTTAAATTCCATTTCCAGCCAATTCCTATAAGTATGTAGACCTCTGCAATCCATTTACTGCCTCCTTAAGAAAAGCTTTATTGTATGTCATGTATGCTTAATCTATCCTGGCTAATATGGATTGAATAAGACATGCTTCCTTAAATGTAACACTTGGAAAAGATCTTGCTACAATTTACCGCTTTAGATGACACACATCTGGTGCCATTTTGACCTGGTAATTACACATAGTTCCTTACTCAATTTCTTGGGGATAAAAAAAAATAATGATGTGACAAATTGGGACTATGTTCAAATTAGCTTTTAAGTTTCTCCCAGTCGAGTAAACTGAGCAAAGATTTCTATAACCATTTACTTCTTAGAATTACATAAAACTATCCAGCCTATTTTTCATTGTCAAAATATGTCCTTTTAAATATTCCAAAGTCAAATTTAATGGTAGATTCTAACATTAGTTCAAGAAACTGCTTTACAAATCTGTGCCAGATTTATTTCTTGCTTGCTATTGTGTATCTGAAATCCACCCATTTTGCCCTGGCTCCACCATGTACAAATGCTGGGACTGTGGTCAACTCATCCAATCCATCTTACCTTTTAAGTGGGAATGGAACTATGTGATCTACATATGTTATAGGATCAACTTAAGAATCGAACCAAACTATTGTGAAAATATTTTGGAATCTCAAAAAGAATTGTGAAAATATGAGACTGCTCTTATTGAACTCTAAAGACTAATTTGAATAAGCTGTCTAGACATTAGCAAGATTTTAATAGGTGCTATAGAAGATATGGAAGTTGTACTGAGAAGTGTTTTTTACTTACAAAAGATGACCCTGACACACATCAATCAGGTAAGAATAAACCATTTATTAAATACTGTGTACTTTGATTTAAGAGGTAAAAGAGACTCTAAAATAATCAGTGTAAACTAGAGTAAGCTGAGCGAGCTTCATGGCTGCATGCTAGGCAATGGGAAATCAATTGTATCTCACTAAATAATGTTGATTGGCACAGGTGGGGAGCAAGAAGGCAGGAGGCGAGAAGATGCTCAGCAAAAGCCAGAATGTCAACGCGAATGAACCACTACTCTGACTCCATGGCCGAACCCACGAAATACATGGTTAAATGAAGCAATCCTGTTCTTGTTCATGTACAGTCCAACCCCTGCATTCCCTACCAATTGGAATATGCGGAAGAGTCAGGACCAACAAGTCATGCAGGAGCACGTTGTTCTCACGTGCTGAACACCTCCTGTCTCTCATTGCTCTTCCGCCACCAATGACAGTGCAGATCTCTTGTGGCAGCCTGTCAACACGCAACCTGTCACCATACTAATGAATATGTCTATGGCTAGAAAGGCAGTGATAAAAATGACAATCTGATGCTTCAAGTTTAATCTCTAACAGCCACTTACTGAAATACAACCTGCAGCATTTACACAAAAAAAACCCGGGAAAACCTGTTCATTGTTTCAAATCAAGCACTAGTCAGGATTGGCCGAGTCACTTTGGGCAAAAAGCAAGGGGAGCAGGGATTCAAGTAGAACAGGGAACATCGAGAGTGTGTTTTGTAATGGTGGCATTCAGCATGATCGTATAACGAGGGGTTGTCAACAACCATGGGATCCTATTTCGTGCTACATTTTGTTTTGGTTAGCTCAGAAATCAGGAAGGAATATACGACCTGCTGGGACACACTCATAGAGTGCTCCTGAGCACTCTGTGCCTCTGCCCGTGAGTTTCCTGGTGCTTCTTGGGGACTACTGATCCAAAGACATGTACTACCCTTGCCTGGAAATTATGTATCAAGGTCACTTCACTGTGGTTTATTATTTCCCATTATGCAATATTTTAATGGCTAAATTTTACTTAGAAATGAGGGGTGAGACTTGTATGGCTAACTGTAGACACCTTATCAGGAGAAACCAATCACTAGAAAAGAAAATAATACTTGGCAAGCAGAAAGTTTAGGCAAACGAGAAAACCCCTACATTAGATGGGTTGAAACGATAGCTTCCACACAGACATGAATATATCAGTGGTCATGAGGACCGCACAGGCTGGGTACAATTTCACAACCTCTCCTTTGGCTACAAGGAAATGAGCTGGAATGGCCTCCACAACCATTGGCAACAACAAACGTTATGTAGCAGCTCCATTTCACTGAGAGGAAGATGGATCAAAACCTTCCACATGGCCCACATAGCCATCCCAAATGTGATGGCACGGGGGTGGGAATGGAGGTCAAAATGCAGGATCTAGCTAGTCACACCTGCCCTACTGCCTTCCTCACTCACATTCTGCTGTTGGCACAAAGGAAGAGAACCGTTTAGGGGGCGTGCAGCACTTCCAGCACCTCAAAACAACCGCACCTGACTCAGGAGGTGGGCCTCAGCCCTGGCTCCCTCCTCATCAGAGACAAACAGGAGCCTTCAAAGACACGAGTAGAATAGTTCTCTCTTTCTCTCTCTCTCTCTCTCTTTCTCTCTCACACCCACAAACTCACCACAACTTTGCATACAGTGAAACAGATGAAATCTCCACTAAAGCCAGTTTAACCTTATAAGTCACAGTTCCGTGGAGGAATTCTGCTGTAAGAACGAAATGGTCTTCCAACATCACAAGGAATTTGCCTGAGCTCTGGGGAGAAATGGTCAGCTCTTCATCAAACCATGAGCCTTCTAGCAATTTCAGTCTTTCATTCTTTGCATGTTTTGTTTTCTGTGTCTGGAAAAGCCATTTCTTGCCACTTGGAGAACCCAACTTAAATGTTATCATTTGAATGATGTTTTTTTCTGACCTCCCTAAGGTAGTGAACAGTTCCCCTTTTCTGTTCTTTCATGATATAGCCTCATAGAACACTTCCACTGGAATACAAATTGTTATAATATTCATCTCAACTTGGCTGTAAACTCCTCATGCGCAAAGACATCTTTTCGCTTGCTTCCCTGGTGTCGGACTCACAGAAGGAGCTCTGTATTTGTTTGTGAAATAAGCATTGCCATAGCCACATGAAGGACGTGGCTAATATTAAATAGACAAGGGTCAGGAATCCTTAACCATGGTTTGTGTGCCCAAGAATGGCCCGAGCTATAAAAGGCACGAGAACCCACCCCTATTCATCCCATATATTCTGATACATACCACCAGTTCTAGATAAAACGGCACAAACACAAGGGGAGTTTTAAAAGGAAAAGGTATTCACTCATTCAGATGGCCTTTCAATAAACATTTACTGATTATTCACTATGTGCCATGAAAAATGAGCTAAATGGAAAAGTCTCTGCTTTCAAGGAGACAAGCAAATAAATCATGATAGTACTGAGTGCTAAACGCTGAGAAAAGAGAGACAGTGAATCCAGATTAGGTGATCTGGGGTAGGATTCCCAGAGGGCATGGGCCTTCAAGGACACATTTGATCTAAGGGTTAAAAAAGCTATAGCAATAAAATACAATGGAGAAGCCACGTGGATGTTCAGTTTTGTGGACGAGTCCAGCCCTTCTGTATATATGCAAGTATAAGCCGAACCACATATCCGCCGAGGCACCTAATTTTACCACAAAAACTGCATTTAAAATGTGCTAAAAAACTCGGCTTATCCACGAGTATATATGGTAGTTTGGTATAGCCAAACTGTGCCCTGGGGTGGAGGGAAACCGGACGAGAAAAGAAACAGCCCATCAGGCTTCAGTTTAGCTATGGGAAGATGTGAGCTCATCTGGTCTTTTATGGTGTGATTGACTGGATTCCAACTGCACGGTTCAGCCAAGTTCTTTTTAGGATTGCCCAATTAACAGCGTCCAGGACAGCCAGTCACACTTGGCATACCTTGGGAATTGTTTTAAAATTTAAGTCCATTATGCTAATCCTAACCAATATTATTTTACAAAGTGGTTTGAATGGGTTAAAAATCTACAGGCCAGATGTGTGAACCAGGTTTTTTTTTGTACCGATGCTTAAAATCAATCATTTAAACATTTTATTGTTAAGTGTATACACATAAGATAAAGTATTAGCTGATTCTAACAAAGCTGCATGGCTAGTTTGGAGAGAAGTGGGTTGTTGTCAAACAGACTATATATTCTAATTCTTGAGCACTTTAAACTCATCAAACATGGCTACAGTGCTTCACCTACTTGGGTGAGTGATTTGATTTGAAATCAAATTAGACTGTCCATAAGAAACTTTGATAGTCATTTCCTGCACTGAACTTAATCTAAATTCAACTTTGTATGAGAAATGCCATGCTTCTGCTAACTCGAATTTCAATCTTTGTCACTGAATTCCTATATCAGCATTACCTCTCTCCAGAGCATATCTGTCAGCTTACTCTACCTAGGTATAAGAGACTTACCTGGTTCTCTGAAAAATTATGGGGCACTGCAATAGCCTTACTTCAAAAACAACACCGAAAGAGAAGAATATAGAATTTCCAAGGAATGCTATAATTGTTTAAAAGACAAGAAAAGGCCATAAATCAGTTCTGATGATAAAAATATCCTTCTGCATGCACCATATGGATGAGTTTCAAAATTTTTGTGGGAAATGGAATAAAAAGATAATGGATTTTTTCCATGAATACTTGTAAGCTCCCTCATATAAGTATGGATGTGTATGATATTATATGTACAATAATTTATATGGTATGTATACTAGGTATTGTCAAAAAGTTTGTGGAAAAATTTCATTGCCATCGAAGTCAATTTCTCCATGGTTCACAAAAGACAGTAGAACAACCTATGCTCATCTCCATGGCACAAAACGCTATGCTGTGTTTCATGTGGTTTACAGTGATGAACCAATAAAGTCCCAGTCCTCAGGGAACATTCAGTATAAGAGTTGATGGATATCCCTCTCTAAGAATATGTCTTCATTATAAAAGTAAAATGTTCTTCTACTGAATGAGCACTCCCTCTTTCCCTCACATGTCAATCAATGTATACATATTTCAAGGTCACCTGGAAGAAATTAATAGGTTTATTGTAAAGATCCAGAATTAAGATGCACTGACCTGTTAGTCTAAAATCCATTTAAATGTCATTCAGGGTTTTTGGCAAGCCAGAGAAAAAAAGTTACTGGATGGCACAATGGTTAAAGCGCTTGACTACTAACTAAAAGGTTTGCAGTTCAAATCCACTGCCTGCTCCACAGGCTCCTTCAGTCTTGTAACCCTAACGCGTCATCCGACTCAGTCCTACATGATCACTATGAGCTGAATCAACTCGAAGGCAGTGGGGTTTTGATTTGTTTCATTTTTCCTATCATTATGTAAAGGTTGTTGGAAATAAGGTAAAAGAGGCTTTGAAAATCAGCAATATGAACAATGCAAGAGAAGAAAACACAGACACAAAATCATGATATATATTTTTTAAATTGAAATATTTCTGACTCCTCTTGGATTAGAAACAAGAAATAGAGGAGAGATGCTGTACAGGTCTAGAGGAGGTGAGATATTTTCAAACTATTTTAACCACACACCTGAGGTCAGTGGACATCATTTTTGCTATTGTTGACAAAAGGTGCTGAGTTGCTTTGTGCTATGATGCTTGTCTCTGTGAAGGAGGTCTCAAATCGAATCCTAGCTTTCAAGTGTTCTCATATCCAATTCACCAGACTGCTACCTTCTACTAGATATTTTTCAAGTTAAGCAATCTTCATTATCATCATATGCCAACTACTTAAATACCCTCTTACGTCTTGAACTATTCTAAATGCTGTGCCTAGGAACCATGAATGCCCTTACAGCCTATTATCTATCTTGTCGTATTGCTTAATTTAGGTGGTAGCAAGGGTCCAAGAGTAACCCCTAGGTGGTGCAAATGGTTAAAGCTATTGCTACTAACAGAATGGCTGGAGGTTCTCATTCAATTGTGAAGAGAGATCTGGCAATCTATTTCCAAAAGTTAGGGATTGGCAATTCAATAGAGCACATTTCTACTCTGAGGCACATGGTTGCTATTCTTTGGAGTCAACTCTATGGTGACTAATTTTTGTTTTGTTTTTTATCTCCTTTTAAGGTATTTTTCCTGGTAGTGTCCTACATAATACTTTGTCTTTCTTCACTTTTTCTTTTGTTTTCCTGATTGTTCCTCTATTACAGTAGCAATAAGATACTTTTCTTCAAGTTTACTGATTTGCTCTTCTACTGATTCAGTTCTACAACTACTACTTCACCACCAATGTTGTGGTGAAGAGAAATTTCTTTATATGACTCTTCTACCCATAATCTCTTTTATGAGGCATTATATATTCTAGCCTCTATACCTGTGGTTATAGTTTAATTTTTGAGGATATTCTCTTTTCTGCTAATTGGCAGGATAAAAGTGGAATGTATTCTGAATTCCTACTTTCCTGTAGGATGTGAATGGAGTCACTATCCTTTGTTTCCTTGGAGGTATGGTCAGTGGAAAGACAAAACCACACTTCTGTCAAAGCCATGCATCCGTGTAAAAAAGAGCCATATTAGAAGCAGACAGAAAGAATTCCTACCATCAAGGAAGGAGAATGACTCTTAGATCATGTTTGAGATTCCTCCCTGTATGAAGTGGCAGGGAATTAGAGGCCATGCCACACCCAGACCAGAGGCTGAGCCAAGGAGACGGTGAGAGAGGAGAGGAGCATCTCTGAGGCTGAGTCTGTGAGGCAGAGCATCTGGTAGACTTCCTGGCCCACTAAGGCAGAGGCCAAGGGACCAGGTGACTGAAAGCCAGGGAGCCAGAGAGAGAGAGAGAGACTTGGCTTCTGGCCGAGGAGATGTGCTGCTGTTCACCAATGACTGTCACCTTAGTGATGGTCACAAAGGTCTTCCTCCAATGCTGAAACTGCTTTCTTCCTCATGTAGTCCAGCTTCATGGATCATCTGTTCAGCATACAAGCTGAATGAGTGCAGTGAAAGCATGCTGATATACACTTGTCCTGAATTTAAGCCAAGAAGCACCTTCACGGTCTGTTTGAAGTAGATTCTCAGGTCTTCCTTTCTAGTCTGCCTTAGTCTGGAATCTCCCCTGAGGCCTCCCCACCATGCACGATGATGGTGAAGAGAAATTGCTTGGTGTGGCTCTTTAGTCTTTGTATCTCCTACAAAGTGACTGGGCAGGCACATGAAATTAAGGGATAGTGGACTCGAACTCGGGGATTGGTGAGTTTTGCTATTCATTGGGTATAAAATGAGCCAACTCAGAAGCAGAAACAGAAAAGACCACAGGCAGTAGAAGGTGGGGGGTGGGGTTTGGGGTGGGGTATATGGCTTGGATTCCTGTGTGTGGAGAAGCAGCAACAGAAATCATGGCAGCAGCAAAGCACGCAGGCAGAGAGGCAGGCTTCCTCCCCGGAGGTTCAAGTTAAGCTGAGTGCCTCCGGACAAGAGACTGGCTTGGCTTACAGAGTGGGTGGCCCTTTGCATATTCATGACCACTAAAGGAGCTTTGAAACACTTGTTGAGCAGGGCTGAGGCCAAGGGAACACACTGTGGCTGAGAGGCTGAGGACCACAGAAAGACATGCCTACCAGGGTGGCTGAGAAGAAGCACTGTGGACAAAGGAACAGTGCCATTACCATTTTATAATCTGTGAACTTCCCTGTGAAACCCTCATAATCATGGATGTGTCTGTGCGTTTTGTGTGGCCCTTACTGTGGATGATCAAACTGAGCGGAGGTAGAGTACTGTAGGAGGCACAGTGGTGTCAGAATAGGGTGAAAGAAGTTAGATGGTGGAAACACATCTGTCATCTGCCATCTGCCATCGGAATCAACCTTGACTGGTGTGGAGTTAGTCTCCTCCCTCACCTGGCTGAAAGAGGTCAGACGGGGTCCCTTACAGCATTTCCTCAGTGACCGTGCCGGAATTTGAAATACTAGTGGCGTAGCTTCCAGTATCACAGCAATACACAAGCCACCACAACGTGACAACCTGACAAATGAGGGATAGTTCTAAAACACTACTTCCTTTATCATCAAACGGCTACCAAAACAACCCACTGGCTTAATAGGGAGATATGTCTCCATCTAACCTGTGCAGTAGTTAACTGTGGGTTCCCCACTCTCCTTTCCACGTCTGCATTTTCAAAACCTTGTTGGTTTGGGCCTTGATAATAATGTTAAACAGGAACCTACTCAGCTAGCATCAGGACTCTGGAGTTAGTTTGATAGCTTTATATTCACTCCATCGAGCCTGGAGCTCTGTGACAACTGATTGAAGAGTGAACAGGTAAAGATAACAAAATGGCGCCACAAAGAGGACTTCGCCAGGGGAAGATGGCATATAACTCAGCAGACCATCAAATTACCTCTCTCAATTTGTTCCAGTAAAATCTATACAGTCTACGTGTCACATGTATCTGAAACTCACTCGGGTTTATTTTATTTATTTTGTTAATCTCCAACGTATCTTAAACCTCCGTTCAAGCAAAATAATGGGCATAACAGAGTCATTGGCATGATCACAGCTTTAAAGCAAAATATTTCCCCCAATTTAGATAGCACTTGAATTCTAATATTGGGACTGGCAGCTGGAACTCTTGCACATGGGCTCATGTGTTCAGCGAATCCTTCAATTAGCCATGAAAATGTATATTGAGATGGTGGAGTGTGAAGGTACTATGCTGAGATTTAAGGAGTCAGAGTTTCGTAGTGGGCTGCCCATTGAGCTGCCAAACCTAAGTTCAATCGTTTGAACACCACAGTCACACGAGGGAGAAAAATTAGGCTGAGTTCGCCTGTAAAGATTTAAGTCTCAAAAGCCCAACAGGGGCAGTTCTACTCTGTCCTACCAGGCTGATCGGAATCAGAATCAACTCAACAGGAGAGAGCTTGGTTTAGTTTTTTTGGGATGAAAATATTAAAGATGCAGAATAAAAAATGTACTCTTTAAATCCAAAATGAGGAATTGCAAGTTTTCAGACAATTACAACAAAAGATGATTAAATGCGATTAAGGAAGTATGCATAGAGTGAAGAGAGGATGTCATTTCATCTCAATAAAAGGTATGAGGCAAGAATTCCTAGAAGAAATGAGACTTGATTTACAGGTGAAGTCATATGAGCAACAAGAAGGCGCGGAAGAGCATTCTACGTAGTCTTCCTGATTCCCAAATGAATTAAAGATGTTTGGCAGGAATCTAAGTTTTGGGCCCCAGGTCAAACATCATGAATTCTGTTTTTCAGTCTCCATTTTCTAGAAACACCCATTAGAGGGTACACTTAACTAGAATCAAAAGCAAAGTTAGGGTGTTGTCATTGTAGGAAAGAGAAATGACTTCCTAGAAGAGGGCTGAGTTACAAACTTCTAACCAAGAGCCAAGCCAAAAATTGTCACTGGCAGTACTGGCCTCGTGATATAATCTCATGGCACAACTTGATGGAGGAGATTCCATGCTGTGGGGGGCTTTCTAGATAGCATTCCCATGTGGGCTAGGACTAGCTAAAAAGCTGGGCTTGTCAGACTAACTCCTGGCTCTTCAAAGCCGTACAAGGCCCCAGAGTCATTATTATCTGAAAGTAGGATTAGAAACTCATGGTTTGTGATGTAAGACATCCTCTCACCCTCGCTAATCCAATATTAGACATTTAGGATATTGGCGTCAGTGCAAGGTGGAATGGATACTCATTCTGTGGGGAAACAAGTGATTATTTGAAGTGGAAGCTGTGTCCCTAAGTTATGACTGAGTGTCCTTTAATAAAATTTATAGGTTTAGTATTAAGGTAGCAGAAGGACATTGGGCCTCCACTCAAGTACTCCCTCAACACAAGAATACTTTCTTCTAGTAAA
>NW_022103899.1:6590157-6605098 GCF_000313985.2 Echinops telfairi | reverse complement strand
AAGCCCTACTCTCAGAAGGTAGCGCATGATCTTGAGCAATCTTCTCCAGTGCACAAATCCTCATGTAAAATGTCCTATTCTCCCAATTCTTGGCCTCTACCATTCACTAACCTTTTGAGTACCTTTGCAGCCTAAAGCTAGAGCACATTTGAATTCCCTCTATGCCACACACACTGTGCAGAGCCAGAAGTGCTGCCTCAGGCTGGCTGCCTACTCAATCCCTGCTACCACTGCTGTGCTGTTTCTCTGAGCCATATAGTAAGTGGCCACTTACAGAGTTTCTTTAGTAAGTGCAGGGAAGTATGCTGATAGCCAACCTACAATTCCTACCAGCATGGTGTTTTAAGAGGGAAGGGAGAATTGTTTTGTCTCCTTCCCATGTAATATGGATACATGGAAACAGATATGTATCTATGCAGAAAGGAGAAACAAGGGGACTTACTGCTGCTATCTCCAACCATGCTGCCTCCATTTTACTTCCCACCAACGAAACAGGGGCCACATGACTCTTCTTGTCTGATTGGACTGCTACTTAAGATTTTTTAAAATAACACACACACACACACACACACACACACACACACACACACACACACACACACCAAGGATCAACTTCTCCTGGGCGAGCTCTAATTATATAGAAGAAAACTCAAAATCGACGGCCAGTTCTGACTCATGGTGACTTTGTAGGACATGGTAGAACTAACCGATGTGTTTGCCATGCCTGTAAATCTCTACAGGAGTCGGCAGACACATCTCTCTCTGGAACTAGTAGTGGCTGATGGATCCAAACTGCTGGCATTTTTGGGTTAGCATGTAACCACTGTACCACCAGCACTCCCTCTTTCATAGACAGAAGAGCTTTGAATGGTAGAATACTTCTGTCTACCATTCAAATACCACAGCAATGGGCTTTTCTAAAAATGATCGTTTACATTTGACATTGTCTTCTGTGTTAGGATCTTTGGGTGATGTACACATGGGGTCGGACTTGAAGGTAGAAGTTAGCAATAGAATACAATATTCAGGAGAAATAAAATAGAGATTGGTTTAATGCCTGCTAAATATTATCTTTATATAACTGTTGAGGAAGCCGGGTAGTGTGATGGTTAAGCACTCAGCTGCTGAAAAGTGGGTAGTCCAAAACCACTAGCAGCTCCATAGAAGAAAAGACCTGGCAAAGTATGCTCCTAAAGATGGGAAATATGATGAGCCATCTCACTGGAACTTGACTGCCTGGCCGGTTCGAGAGCAGTTTTACTCCATCGTCTGGGGTCATGAAACATCAGAATTGACTCAACAGCATGCACTCTAGCAACAACAATGGCATAAACAAAGACACCCTGAGTATTTAGACATATAGTAAATGAAGGAGTAACTGCAAAGAAGTATAGATTTGTAAGTCTATAGATGCAGAGTTACTGTATCTCCAGGCGTAACGGGCTAGGCAGCTCTTGATGAAGTTTTGGTCAAGGGTTTCCCAGTAGTGGAAAAGAACCTCGTATCACAAAGCACTAGGAATTAATTATCTACCGGCAAGAAGAAGGCTCTCTGTAAGGTGGGTATAATTAATTGCCTTGTCATTGCAGGTGTGAAAGCTAGGCTTCGTCCTGGCAGGAGAGGACATGTCTGAGAAGAAAGGTTGTTTAAGTTCAGCTGTACATAAATAAAGACGTTATCTAACATAGACGGAGGAAACTATGACATGTATTAGAGCACATTAATGTAGTGGAGTGCTTTTCAACACAGCATCGTCTGGAGTTTCTTTCAAGCACTTACTGGTTTCCCCTTACGTCTCAAACAGTCTGCAACTGCTTACTGTGATTGAGAGGCACAGGGTCCGATGTGTGCGGGTTTGAGTCAGGTTCATGGTAGAACACTTGACAGTCGTGGGAAAAGTGGAAGAGAATGAAGAAAAAGGATGCTGCCATTCTGAAAATGAATTATCCACTGCTAATAAAAGTGAGACCCTTCTGCTTTTAAGCTGACTGGAACTAGGGAGGATGTCGTAGAGAAGAAAAAGAAGTTCCCTGCTGTTCCAGAGACCCTTAAGGAAAAGAAAAGTAAAGGAATTTCGCAGAATTAAAGAGCAAGCACCTGAGAAAGAAGTTTGTCCACAAGCAGCTTCAGAAGGCAAGGAGGAAGCACATCTCTGAGAAAGCTAAGCACGATCACCAGGAATCCAGGCAGATGTGCAGAACGGAAATCCGAATGGCTCGGATGGCAAGAAAAGGGGGCAACTTCTATGTGCCTGGAGAGCCCAAGCTGCCATTTGTAATCAGGATCAGAGGTGTCAATGGTGTGGTTCAAAATGGTGCAGCTTCTTTGCCTTCCCCGATCTTCAACGGCACCTTTGTTAAGCTTAAAGAGGCTTCAATGAACATGTGGAGTGATTGTGGAACCATACATTGCACGGGGGAACCCAGACCTGAAGTCCCTGAATGAACTTATCTACATGCATGGTTCTGACAAAATCAATAAGTGAACTGTCCTGACAGATAACATTTGATTGCACAATCCCTTGGTAAATATGGCATTGTCTGCATGGAGGATCTGATGCATGAGATCTGTACTATTGGGACATGCTTCAAAGAAGCAAGTAACTTCCTGTGGCCCTTTGAAGTATCTTCTCCATCAGGTGAGATACAGAAAACGACCACCCATTTCACAGAAGGTGGAGATGCAGGCAACAGGGAAGACCAGATCAACAGACTTATTAGAAGGATGAACTACGGTGTCTGCCACGAATACTTTTGTAATCTGGTCAGTTAACAAAACAGTAATTGCTTCAAAGAAACAAACAAACAAAAAAGTGAGACCCTTTGAAATCAAAGGGACTAAATTATGTAAAGAGCACAAAGTTTCAGCTGGAAGGGCTCCAGGTATATACTTCATAATATTTATAATGGTCCTACTTCATGTTAGAACAATATATAAAAATGAATATTTTCCACTACAGAGGATGTGTTCAGAGGAAGTTTTGGTTTGTGTCCTCAGTATTGAAGAGATGTAGGCAAAGTCAGAGCTATTCAGAAAATTGCTCAAATACTCCTCCTCCTAATATTACCATAGTTGCTCTATAAAACTTTCACATACATAATTTTGGTAATAAAACTGTAGGAAAGGGTCTATTGCTATCTCATGTTCCTTGAAATTGGCTCACTTTCACCCCTCTGACTTCTCTTCTCAGCATGGAGAAAAAATGTATACATACATAGAATAAAAAATATATAAATTTACATATACATTCAATACACACACCCACAAGAGGGATTCCAAATTTTTGTGGAAAAGTGGAATAAAAGGTCATGGAATTTTTTCAGGGGCTTTTTGACGCCCCATCATACATATATAATATAATCCATATACGAGTGCACCAAATCAAACCAATCTCACTGCCACTGAGTCTTTCTGACGCCCAGCAGCCTTGGAGGACAGGGCACAATGGCCCTGTGAGTTTCGGAGACGCTAACTCTTCACCAGAGTAGAGCCTCCTCTTTCCCTCGGGGGAGTGGGTGGTTTTGAACAGCTGGACTTGTGGTTAGAGGCCTCATGCATAACCAAGGCTCCTTACATGGATGCACACACTAGAATAAATAAGTATAGTTACATTGTTGAAATATTCATGGATTCATTACAAACAAAGCATATTTAAAGGTCTCTGTGATCAGTGGAAGCCATCAGACAGGTTTTCTCAGTAATGTAGTTATCATTGTCTCATTGGGGTTCCTTAAAATGACAGGCCCTCCCTACACAGTGACGTCTGAGGGATCCGCTGGGCCAGTTTAAATTCAAGGTAGAGCTCAGCCCAGAAGGGTATGGAAATACCCTTTGACAATCCCAACTGGTAATTTTGATAGATTTTTCTTGAAGGACCAACATCGGGGCTTTTTATGAAGATATTGTTCAGTTTTGCTTTCAATTTCTTATTGTGAATTAGATGGGGTTGACATGTCAGATAATCAGTTCGTACTCAATGCATCAAACCTCTTATCAACCCTCCCAAAAGCTTGGCCTGCCTGCTCCCTCACAGAATACGATCTTCTCTTTCACCCATGTTAACACCTGCCTACCCGCCAATATTTCACACGCACACACAGCCCGTTCCCTGTGCCCGCCAAAGCTCATTTCTTGGTATGAAAACCTTTGTCTTGGTTTTTCCTTTATAACAGCTGAATGTTCTCCTGTCCAACCATGCATGCCGTGCTTCAGTGTGTGCAGAAGTTTTAAGAACATCAAAAACTACATTGGTTAATTAATAATTATTAAAAAGGCCACAAAAGTTGCATCAAGGAACTGCTTCCCATCAGGACAATGTGCCCCCCATTCTTCCAGGCTGTCTAGGAGAGAATTCTGTTGGGAGACTGACCCCAGCCATCCTACATGCTGATCTTGCTCTTTCAGACTTCTTGAGCATTTCAAACGAACACAGTATGAGTACAGCAGAGCTCTGGACTTCCCCACTCATCTGTTCTAGAAGGAGCACTGAGATGCGATGCAGTCGAGCTCCGAATCAATCCCAAATTCTACCTTACAAATCTGGCTGGACCGGAGGATGTACATTGGTACAGACAGCAACTGGAAACACAGGGAATCCAGTATAGATGACTCCTTCAGGACCAGTGGTGAGAGGGGCGATGCCTGGAGGGTGAAGGGAATGTGGGGTACAAAGTGGGAACCAAGTACAAGAATCTAAGTATTGTCTCCTCCCTGGGGGATGGACAGCAGAGAAGAGGGAGGAGGGAAACATCGGACAGGGTAACTTATGACAAAACTATAATAATTTATGAAATATGAAGGGTTCATGAGGGAGGGGGGGGGGGAGGGAGGCGGAAAATGAGCAACTGATATTAGGGGCTAGAGTGGGAGGCAAATGTTTTGAGAATGATGAGGGCAACAAATGTGCATATGTGCTTGAAACAATGGATGTATGGATTGTGATGAGAATTGTACGAGCCCCCAATAAAATAATTTAAAAAAAAGAAACTGAAAACAGATTAATCCGTTCTCAACCAGCAAGTTTTTACCCAAACCTCACCTTTTTATACAAAACATTACACAGAAACGTCAAATAAATAAGTTCAGAGATAAACAATATAATTTAAATAAGAAACACAGCATTAAAAAAGCTTTTAACAACTACCGTATGGCGCATGCCTTGAGACGGATGAGGGTCTGGATCTGTGGACACGGATGTGGAGAGGAGGGATGGAGAGAGAGGCATTGTGTGGAAGGGGATCAAATCAACCGGTAGCTGCTTTTCAGGAGTTTTTTCTCTTCTTTGCCTTTTATCATTGGGTCTGGCTGGCTTTCTCTATTTAAAAAAATCTGTCTAATGTGGTCTGCTGTTGGCGCTTCCTTAACTGTTTTCTAAAAGGGTTTACTAAGTTATCAACAGTATCTCTAACAGGGTTCATCAGTT
The DNA here is from genome assembly GCF_000313985.2 of Echinops telfairi. Lineage (NCBI taxonomy): Eukaryota > Metazoa > Chordata > Mammalia > Afrosoricida > Tenrecidae > Echinops > Echinops telfairi. The sequence continues at coordinate 6,599,676 of NW_022103899.1, read as the reverse complement.
CCTTATCACAATGATTCTTTTCAAAAACCTCTTTCTTAGGACCCATGTTTTTTATTTACAAACAGTACAAAAACCCACATAAGCTAATTATAGCAAAACACTTGGAACACAGCTGCAAAAGGTTTAAACAACGCATACTAACACCAACTCATGCTGAGTGACCGAAACATGAGCTGCTTTTATTTATAAGAATCACGTGCGTCGGGTTGGATTCTGATGTTTTGTTCGAGCTCTGATGTAAACTTTTCTCGACATTTGCGTCAAAATCTGATTATGTACTGATATGATTGAGTACCTGGGTTCTACTGTACTTTGAAGATGTCCAAACTGCCCTTTTGACATGATGTAAATGGAAGAGAGGAGGCTCATCCAGGGGAGGGGAGGAGAGATGGAGATGGATGTAGACCCAGAGGGAGGATAGGTTGAGATATAACAGCTAACTTTTTGGTATTTTTGTTTTATAAAGTTTTATATGATTTTGTAGCGATACTTTTACTGGCTCTCGTGTGTGTACGTATATATAGACATATATGCATATGTGTATATGTAGATTTTAAAGCAATAAGTATACATGTATGTGTGTGTGTGTGTGTGTGTGTGTGTGTGTGTGTGTGCATGGTTGCTGTTGTTTGTTTGATTAGGCGGAAGCACCGTCTGCTTGTCTATTTCACCACACTTATTTCTAACCAGGGATTGTTTTCCTGTTGCTTTTAAATTTCCTCTTTGCTCGAGCCTTCAACCAAATCTACTGCCAATGAGTCCGTTCTGACCCAGAGCCACCCTAGGGGGACAGAGGCCAACTGAACTGCTTCTTAGGGTTTGGGAGAGTCTGAATCTTTACAGGAGCATATCTTTACAATCTCGTTTTCCCTTCTACAGAAAGGCAAATGGATTCCAACTACTGACCTTGAAGTTAGTGCCTCAGGGTAGAACCCACCAAGCCACCAGGGGAATCCCCGGAGGTTTGACTCCCTGGATGTGCTGGCCAAATCCCTCCTTGGAGGCGGTCGAGGTCAGGGCCAACGAACCGTTTAAGAGAGGGGGAAGGGAACACTGCTGATTCAGGGCAATACCAAATACAGACACAATATGTCAACACACGATTCCGCCATGCTATGGCATGTGCGCAGAGTTTACAGGGATGGCATGAACAAGGAAGGGCATTTTTTCAAGCACCACCAAGGAACTTGAAGAGGGAGGACGAGAGATGCCTGCTTTGTTGTCCGCAGCTGTAACTCAGGCCCTGGCTCAGAGCAACTACAGATAATGGTAATTATAAATCGTGCACTGCTTCTCACCCTCCGCCTTTCACAGTGGCCTGCAGGTGCCTCTCTTGTGGATTGTGTAATTGGGGCTGACGTCACACGTCCTTTGTAGCACGGCTCTCTCCAGTACAGTACACGTGCCTTAACCAGAATGCCTGATTAGGTGCGTGCACGTTGCCGAGAAGTGAGAGAAAAGAAGCATTTTAAAGAAAACACACTCACCTGGGTGGCTTATTTATTTTTCAGTGAACGGAGCACTTGGATCTGCCCATACATTGGCATGTAAGCTTTTTTTTTGGCCACATGAGTCAATCAAGATGGGGCCAGTAATTAGTTAGCACTGCGTCGGTAGCCAGGTGCCTATCAATGCAGCAGACGGAATACAGAAGAGATGTATGAGTTTAGATTGATTCGAGAAAAATGAAAATTCTGAGTCCTATCTGAAAGAGACACCGAGAAGGAGAAAGGATCGAGTGATCATAAAGAAGGTCCTGTAAGTCCCATGTGGAGACTGTGTGACGAGAATACAGCACCAGCAGTCAGAGCATGAGCGTCAGCACAAGCCTCAGTCGTCGGGCAGCTGAGGTCCCTGTCAGCAGCCAGTTAACAGTCACGTGTGGCCTAAGAGATCCAAAAAGGCCGCCAGCCAAGGAGTGGGGGCTGGGATCTTGAAAAGACACACAGAAATCGTGACCTAGAAAGAAGATCATAAATCCAACTAGACAAAAGATTCACGAAAGGATCTACAACATAAAATGTTGAAGCAACCCACCTTGACAGAAAGCCAAAAGGAGATGAGGGAGTATAGATTCTTGGAATTTAGAAATAAACAATTCTTTTAAAAAGTTTTGTTAGCCTTGGAAGGCGGAGAGGTTTGTTCGTTGTTGTTGTTTCCTGTTTTGCTTTGTCTTTTTAACCGTTCCTGACCCACCATGTCCCTGTACTTACCTTCCTCTGTCAGCATGTGGCTGTATGCAAAACAGCTGCTCACCTAAGGCATTTGGATTCCAAAGCTCTTTACTGAGGACGCTGCAGTTTGCTGCTCAGACGAGGTAACTTGAGTACTCACCTGATACTAGGAGGGAAAGTCATAAACCAAGCAACCATCTAACCAATCAGCCAACAAAATAACAATTAATTGTGATATTCAAATGCTTGCCCTTGTTACCTGGAGACGCCCTACTGCAGGTTTTCTAAATATTCACCAGTTCTTCCCCCCAGTTTGGTTCAATCCTGGGAAGTGAGTGGGAAGACCACCTTTGGAATCTGACATGTCTTGACCTTTGGATATTCTAAGTATCCTTGTCTTATTTTTCCATGGGAGAATCAGAATTGTAAAGTAACAGCTTGAACCTGACCATGACGGATCAGGCCAGCCACTCACGGCTGGAGCATAGTTGGGACTTCAATCCCAAGCAGCACAGCAGTAACCCTGAATGTATCTCTCCACCCTGCCTTCACCCATGCCTTCTTCTTGGAGCTTTGTCCTAGAGTTTTACCATTAAAAATATTTTTTTAGTTTGAGACACATGATTCTTGTTGTTCTTGTTGTTAGGGACTGCTGAACTGATTCTGACTCATAGCAATCTTATTCTCATCAGGAGGAACCACTGCTCACTCCTTCACCATCCTCACACTTGTCAGGTTTGAGCCATTGTGGCAGCCAAGGCAGCCAAGTGTGAGTCCAGCTCATTGAGACTCTTCCTCTTCTCCCTGACCCTCTAGTTTACCAAGCATGATATCCTTTCCCAGAAACTGGTCTCTCCCGATGACATGTCCAAAGTATCTGAGACGATGCATTGGCATTCTCATTTCTAAGAAGCATTCTGGCTGACACATGATTGATCATATTACTAACTTTCTGGACCTCCTGCTCAAATCTGGGTACTGTACAATCTTGATTTGGGGGCGCCCAGCAATGAAAGATGCCTCCACTGCTAGTCAAGCCTGCAGCTTTGGCAGGAAATAGAGGTTGGGCAAAATATCCACTATTGTCAGACCATACTCTAGAACCATGTCATCTTTCCATGTGAGTACCTGCAAACCTAATAAAAATCACAAACTCAGTGAAATCCATTTTACTGAAAAGTAAAGATAGACATTTAGTTTCCTGTTTGCTCAAATACTTTTAATAATGCCCTGTTCATAAGTAAATATTCATTAAAAAATTTCTTTTTAACAAGAGAGACACCTTGGAGCAAATCCAAGTAGCTGTCATATCCTTCCTCAGAGGGGTAGGACTAGATATCTTAACATTTATTATAGACTTGGAAAAGTAAATAAAAAACCTAAACCCCATTGAAAATAGCCTCTCTCGGAGGACTTGTCAGAGGGAGGACTCTCCGGTATTATTGAAGGTCAGCTTCTTTAAGAAAGATTGAAGAGGTATACAATTACACCTAACTGCTGTTGTTGCTCTTAGCTGCCCTAGAGTCGGTTCCAATTCGTAGCTGCCTGAGGGGCAATGAAACACCGCCTGGTCCTGTGCCATCCTCCCAACTGTTCTTATGTTTGAGTCCATCGAAGCCGCCACCGTGTCAATCCATCTTGTCACACGCCTTCTTTTTTTTCGCTGCCCGCTGATTACCGAGCACGGCAGGCTTGGAGAAGAACATCATGCCCAAGGGCTATGAAGATTTAAAAGGAAAAGCTGCCTGGAGTGATTCCCAAGAGGGAAAGAAGGATGTTGGTTTTAGGTCTGTGAGCTGGGAATGCTAGAACATGGTCCAGTACATAGGTTCCTAAAGACAGTTGATATTCTTGAAATGTAATGTGCATAAGAACTATCGAAAATGCCAGCCGAAGTTTGCAAATTTAGAAACCAGATCATTGGCCTAAGGAAGTAAGTTGGTTCCTGGTGGGAAATTGGGTGAGGGAAAAGGCAAGATATGTTAAGAGGGAAATTGAAAAAAAGCGATGGAGATGGGAAATACACTGGAAAGTTGGCCAGAGTTAAAGGCAGCAGTGGTAAATATTGTTACACACGCAATCCTGCAACCACTGTGGTATATGAGTAGATGCATGGATATGCGTAAAGGCTACACAGGTGTGGGGGGAAGACTGAGAGTAGACCCACAAATATAAAGGACAGAGGTTATCTGTGTATGTGTACTTATTTAATGTGACGGAAAAAACAATTTTCAATTGTCTCACATGCACGTGAAAGTGGGACAATGGATATGACTCATGTATTTGAATTATGGTGCTGGTGAAGAATGTCAAAAGCAGCATGGCCTGCTAACAGAACCTGTCTTGAAAGAAGTACATCCAGACTGTTCTCCAGGATGCTCTTTAACGGCAAGGATGCTGAGACGTCGTTTCACAGGCTTTGGTGCTTTGGACATGCTGTCAGAAAAGACCAGTCCCTGGGAAATGAGATCTTGCTTGGTTAAATAGAAGGGCACTGAAAAAGAGGAAGACTCTCCAGGAGAAAGGGTGACACAGTGGCTGCAACAATGGGCTCAACTGTACGAACAATTGGAAGGCTGGCACAGGACTGGACGGTGTTCTGTTTTGTTGTAGATAGGGTCACTCAGAGTCAGAACTGATTTGATGACACCTAGCTGGAGGCAGAGTTATGAAAACATTGTACACATACCTGAACACCCAGAGGAAATGAATTGCTGGATCCAGGGGTTCTGGACCATTGTTTCAGGGGACAACAGGCTGAAATGGGATACACAAAGACAGTGTTTGACATCCTATTTTGGTGAGTGGTCAGGGGAGTCCTATAGGCTCCATAGTTGCAACTATGGTCTCTCTCTTTCCAGAGGAAATAAAAGTGATGAAAATCAAGACACATGGAAATAATTCTTCCAACGGAGTAAGGGCAGCAGCTCACCAAGAACAAATCAAGTGCAGAGGATTAGGAAGGAAGAAGGAATGGAAAAAAGGGAGGAAATGGGATAATTAATGGTACAGTAGAACCCCGGACCTTGACACTAATCATTCTGGAAGGAGCTCCAAGATGCGATGCAGTCGAGTTCTGAATCAATTTTTCCCATAAGAAATAACTGAAAATGGATTAATCCATTCTCAACCACCAAGTTTTTACCTTAACCTTGCATTACACAGAAATGTCAAAGTAAATAAGTACAGAGTTAAGTAATATCATTTAAATAAGAAACACAACATTAAAAAAGTTTTTGACAACTGCAGTATGGCCCGCATGGCCCGTACCTTGAGACGGATGAGGATCTGGATTTGTGGACACGGATGTGGACAGGAGGGATGGAGAGAGAGTCATTGTTTGGAAGGAGAGTCCCCTTCCATCAAATCAACTGGTAGCTGCTTTTCAGGAGTTTTTTTCCCCTCTTTGCCTTTTTCACTAGGACCTGGCTGGCTTTCCCTAAAAAAACAAATATATCTGTCGAATGTGGTCTGCTGTTGGCGTTTCCTTAAGTGTTTTCTAAAAGGGTTTACAAAGTTATCATCAACAATATCGATAACACAGTTAACCACTTCCTTATCAAGATGATTCTTTTCAAAACTCTTTCTTAGTATCCATGTTTTCTTTATCTAAACACAGTACAAAAAGCCACAAAATCTACGAACAATATAGCAAAACACTCAGAACACAGCCGCAAAAGGTTTAAACAATGTGTGCTAACAGCACCAACTAACGCCAAGTGACTAAAACACGAACTGCTTTTGTTTATAAAAATCACGTGCGTCGGGTCAGATTGCAATGTTTTATTTGAATGCAAAATGTTCTCGACATTTTGTGTCAAAATCCAATTAAGTCGAGTACCGTTGTGGTTGAGTAACGGGGTTCTGCTTTACATGGGAAGCGCTCTGGTGGCTTAGTGGTTACAGTTGTGCTGTGATCTGCAAGGTCAGCAGTTCAAACCCGCCAGCTGCTCCTGGGGAGGAAGATGAGGCTTTCTACTGTAAACAGTTAGTCTCAGCACCTCACAGGTGCAATTCTACTCTGTCCTCTAGGCTCTCTCTATCAGTCCGCATTAACTCCACGGCCGTGAGGGGATGGCACACGGAGGGACTGCAGCGAGATGAAACAAACGGTGTACAACTTGTTGAACGTAAACCTGATCTGTCCTCTAAACCTTTATCCAATTCACAATAAGAAGTGTTACCAGGAGGCAGCTCAATGTTTTCGTCTCTCTCTGTTCAAGGAATTCAGACAAAGGGCAGAATTCAGACCAAAGTCAGAGAAAAAACTCGACTGGAACGAGTGAGTTTATTTATTAAGGAGGTGGTTTTGGCGTGAAGCACTGTGGTAGATGTGTATACCAACTTGCTGTACTTGTGTGAAATTAGAGCTGGAGTCCAACCTATTGGGTCACAGCCTAATGACACCACTTGAAAGGTGTGTTGAAAGGCCATGGAGAAATTCTCTCTTGTGCCTCGCCTTTCTGCTTGATGGGATCCTGTGTCTCACGTCTGTCTGTGACTGTGTCTCATGTCTCTGTCAGTGGCCAGGTGGTCCTGGAAACTGTCAGGGCCCTGCCAGGTTTCTGTGAACCTTGGATCCATGCAACTCTGCCCCCAAAGGCCTGTGATTTCCCAGCTTCCCGCTTCATTTTCCTGCTTCATGGATGGCAACTGCATGAGACTGAGGCTCTCTAGTTAGCATCTGACCGATGAACTTGAGTTGAACTGGGTTGGGCCACGTTCTTGATACAAAATTCTTGCCTTGTATAGGGTCTCTGGGTGTGTGAAACTTTACAAGAGGAGATCACCTCTTTTTTCTTCCATGGAGCAGCTGGTAGGTTTGAAACATCAACCTTGTGGAAAGCAGTCCAACGTGTGCCCCGCATTGGCCACCAAGGCTCCTTTATTTTATTTTTTAAACAGTTTGGTTGGCATGTAATTCAGATGTCATACAATTCAATAGTTCATCAAGCATATATACAAGAGTTGCACAATTATAATCACAATCAATGTTCATCAAGCATATTAACAAGAGTTGCACAATGATCATCACAATCAATGTTCTTTCTTGTACTCATTGTAATTAGCTTCCCATTTCTGCCGAACCTCCCCTGCCATACCCGCCCCAAACCATTCATCCAGTTCCGATCTCTGTAGATTTACCTATCCTGGATTTCACAAGCAGAAAAACATACCAGAAAACAAAAACAAGCAAACAAAAAACCCACCCCAATAACATTGACAAATAAAACTTCAATTGAAAAGAAACTGGACAATATTAAAAACTAGATCACATTTTAAATGGATCAAAAAGGAGATCAAATGACTATTTTAAGCTAACTTCATCTGCAATAATCCACTTTCCAATGTGCTTTGCATGCTAGCAAGGATATTCTCATCCAATGGAGGTCTGTGGTCGGAGGGGATTCCCTGGAGGCTTCATTCGCGTGGATTTCCCCCTCACTCTTTTTTTTTTTAAACTAAAACAACTTTAAGATGGGTCAAATGGGAGATCAAATGAAAAGACATTATATTTTAACCTAAGACCATCTGCCATCATCAGCTTTCCAATGCTTGCTGAGGGGATTGACCAGAGGCTTAATCCATGTGTGGACCCTGCACGTGGATTTTGAGCTTCCACTGTCTTCGATAGCCTTCTGCAAACAGGGTGTTCACAGTTTAAGCTCTGCCACCATTTCCTCTTTCAGATTTGGATTTCATTCTTTACAATCCTTGCACCACACAGACAAGCATGCTTCTCCCATGTGGACTTAGTTGACGCCTTACTTAGATGGCTGCTTCTTTGAAGGCAAGCCTTTAAAATCCCAAATGCTATCCTTTCTGATCATTGGCCACCGTTTTGTTTATTTGTCACACTTTCTTATAGCATCTGTATCTTCAGGGATTTCTTCATAAGGATTGGCATCAAGCAGGGCCATATAACAAGAACATTTTTTTCTTCAATTGGATGTAAGATTAAGCGTGAGCCCCAAATCTTTCATATATCTATGGTTTATATATATGTGTGGTTCACTTTAGGGACATCATTATCATTTTGTGATAGAGAATATTATAAATCATCCCCATGGGGCATAGAGTAATTCTATTGATAGTGTCATTAATTTAGCCAATGGTATAGAATTTAAAACACTCTTGGGAAAAGGAAAGTATACAAGTATAGGCTGGCTACAAACTACAATACATAAATTGTTGACTTGTGCAGATTAAACTCTTTAATGACTGGACACTATTTTCATAAACATTGGGGGTTGGTGATAGGGCAAACCTTTCAGTAATTCGTTCAAAAAGGCAGAACCATGCCTATCAGATTAATGCATATCATAATAAACTAAGGGGGGGCATTAAAATAGTAAATATATGGTATTTCTAGGCCACCTTCCTTGAGTATCCTTCAGGTAAGAGATCAGAACCAAAGCCCACTGACTGCCAGTGCTCTGGCTTTGATGTAGCAGTCACCGCTTCTTCTCACACCAGGAAACTTCCATCCTAATCACAATGGCTACAGGCACGTTTGAGAGAAAGCCCAGTTCCCTTAATGGGGTTTTCACATTGAGCGCTTATAGTGTGGCCTATTAAGAGTATTGTAGCCCTTAAAAGAAGAGAGTTTAAAGACATAGTAGTCTATAGCCACGGCCTGGGCCACCAAGGGCTAGATTGAACCTAGGTTAAAAGTGTCCAGTTAGGGGCATAGGACCAGGCATATTCTCTCCTTGAGTTCAATGTAAGTATTGTAAAGTGTTCTTTTATTCCCCAAGGGGAGGTTGTTCCTCTTGTGTTACCCACCAACAGAAATGTAATTGCCTTCTCAGAGAAGACATACATGATATACAGTTTTTGCTTCCACCGTTTCTCTGGACAATTCAGCCTAACAAAAGCACAAAGGGCCCCCAGCTGATCTAAGAATGCAGCAGAGTGAAAGGCCAGGTTTCCATCCTGTTAATGGTGGAGCTTCCACTATTGACTGGATTTCAGGTGGGTCTTCTACTATTATTGGCTTCCTTTATTTTTTTTTAAATCATTTCATTAGAGTTCATACAACTCTTATCACAATCCATATATATGTCAATTGTGTAAAGCATATTTGTACATTCATTGCCCTCATCATTCTCAAAACAACCTAGGGACAAGGGAACAACAAATGGTTCAAAACCAATGGTAGGGAGGAGATGGGAGGACTGGTAGGGAGTGACCAAGGTCAAGGCAACCACAAGGAACTACCGAAGCCAGAATGAAGGCTGAACATGGTTTTGGGACAGGAGGAAAGTGTAAAGAAATAGAGGAAAGAAGTAGGAGGCAAAGGGCATACATACAAGCCTAAATACAGACATGTACATATGTAAAT
>NW_022103899.1:6563582-6589013 GCF_000313985.2 Echinops telfairi | reverse complement strand
AGAGGAAAGCGAATTTTGGGAATAATGAGGGCAACAAATGTATAGATGTGCTTTACACAATTGATCTATGTATTGTGATGAATTGTATGAGCCCAATAAATTGATTTAAAAGAACCAAAAAAACCAAAAACATTTCCTCTCCACTTAAGCCCCCGGCATTAGGTCCGATTGGCTTTCTACAGTGTACTTCCCCTGTCCATGTATGCGCACCTCTGTACCCAGAGTTCACGCTGCACCTTTGTAGCTCAAGCCAAGCAATAAACTCACTGCCATCATGTCGGTTCCATTCACAGGACCAGTCTTAAACCCACGGGGTAGTTCTAGGTGCTAGATGCTAGGAGATCCTGGAACTAGGCCCCTAAAACCAAGGGCCAATCCAGCCACTGTGGGGGTAGTGTGAACATCCTGTCTTTTCCCACCTACATCTTATCATGATTTCTGCCTCTTCTTTTGCAAAGGAAATGCCCTCCACCTTTCTTGATACTGGGAGGCATGGCGGAGAGTAGGTTTACGCCTCCCTTTGTGTTCGAATCCCTCCCATTGTCACTCTTTTTCCCTTTTCCCTGGTTCTGGATGGCTAGCAAAAGTAAAATATAAAAAAATTGAATAACAAAACAGATAAATATCAGAAGTAAAATTTAGAATAATAAAGGGAATGTAAGAATAAATATGCTATAGATTATATGCAAGTAAATTTATGAATGGTTTTGTAACCAAATAAAATGGAATGTTTAGATGAAACCAACAATTTTACTCAAACATCTCCTTTTAAGTTGACTTATGATGAAGCAACGAACGCTACACAATAATCATTAAAGGAGTAGTGTTCCTGTCTCCTCAAAAGAAGACGATCCCGCTCAGAACAGTTATAGGCTAATTTTACCAAACATTCGAGGTGTAATCATCCTTATTTTAAATAAACCAATTCAGTGAATATGCAAAGAGGAAATGTTCTCAGATTCGTTATTTGAGGCTTGTATAATTTTAATATCAAATCCAGACCAACATAGGTCAAGTACAGAAAAATTTGCCGTCAATCTCACTTCCATATAAAATCTAATATTTTTAATTAATTAATTAAAATGTGAGCAATTATGTTTTGTTCAAGATAATATACATTTATTCACTTATAACTTTTTATTGTGAACTGGGTAAAGGTTTACAATGAAGATCATCAGTTTCACACTCAGGAATTCAATCCACTCTATTTCACCTCATGTCTTGCATCCCCCTCCATTCAATACTCTCATCACACCTCTTCTCTGTGGTTCCCCTGCCAGGCCTTTCCTCCCCTAACTCTTCTGCACCCTGTCCTGGGGTAAATGCTGCCCCCTTGATGGCGGTAAGTGAGGGTTTTGTTTTTTTGTTTTCAAATGGTTGATGATTCTCAACTGAGAGCATCTCCCTGGTGTTACTGTTCCCCTTATAGACTTGTTTAGCTCAAAGATGAGTCATGAGGGTGAGTGCAGATCCAGACTGAACGGTGGACTAAGGATCGTGTTCCACGGGATTCCACCATGAACTCAACATTTCAAAAAATATACGCCACAACTAAGTAGGCCTTCGAGGAAGCTTTACCACTTAAAGCATCTTAATGTAATATAGGCAGTCACCCAATTACAAACTAGTTCCTTCCTTATCCTGTACAATTTTTGCACAAATTATAGCAGTTAGGTTCAGTTTTTAACCCCAGTTAAATGTTTGTCTTAGTATATAGTGTGCCTTTCTCTATATAAAAATACCTTAAGCACTTCCAGATACTATAAAACATCCTTAATGAAAGAACATGCAAGAGCAACAATAAAATTTTGATGTAATTTGCGAAGTAGCTCCCATTTGTTATTGTGGACCATGGTGCATTCCATGTGGTGCACAGAGAGGACTCCAGAGCCCTGGGTAGGCAGTAGTAGGATGGCAGTCAGCTTTGTGTCTTCCTCTGGCAGTGGTGCCCAGACCCTCCCTTTTTGCCACTCACGGGTGCCTGGTGCTCAGCTGGAGCAGCACAGTAGAGAGCAATGGTGCAGCTGACGTAAGGTTGGGGCAGAGCTTGGAATAACTCCGTCAGGACCAGTGTCCAGGTCATGGACTGTGCCTAACTGTGGGTAAAGTCAAGATGTGCCAACAGAGTGAGGTCAGGTCCATACCTACCTCTCCTGCCCAGCCTGGCTCCCTTGCCATCCTGTGGAGTCTGCACCATTGTCCACTCTGTGTACACCACCTTCGCAGTCCCAGACTCAGTAAAAGGCAACATTACAGGTCTGAAGTCAGGCATTGCAGGAAGTGCCCAGAGGCTGAGAGGTGAGGGTCAGAGTGGCAGAGGGACACCCCGAGACCCCTGTCCATGCACGTCTCTGAGTTTATGCTCCAAGAAAGACATGCAGGTGGTGATCAGTAACTATTAGCTGTAGGTCCATGAAACATGGAAACCTGTGGGGTCTGCCTGTACACCCATGATGAATTAACAGAGAAAAAAAATCTGTATTCTAAACTTACAATGTTAAAATCGTGAATTAAGAATAAAATAGAATGCTCTTAATAGAAAAAGGAATGCATCAAAAGCCTACAACTAATCTGTTTTTAAAGGGAACAATCCCGTTAAAGGGAAACGGGAACATAAAGACAAAATGAGGCAAGGGCGCTCACCATTCTGGAATCTATTAGTCTGGGCTCCAGGCCTCAGTCAATGTACGTGAGCTGAGCATCTTTGCTGGTGTAAATGAAAACAACCGCAAAACAGTGCTGCCCTTTATCACCAAGAAGTGAGATAATGTAAAGAGTCAAGATTATAGTGGCAATAAGAAGCAACATCTTCCCAGACATCCCTTTGTGCCTACAAGCGCCTGTTACAGTGGTTAGCTGCTGACAAGTCGACTCCGATGCATGGGGAGCCGTGTGTGCAAACTAGAAACACTCCACGTGGATTTCCCGTCTGTGGCTTTTTGGAAACAGGCTGATCCCCAGAGGCACTTTTGGGTGAATTTGCACTGCCAGTCAGTGAGCGAGTAGTTGAGTGCTCAGCCTTTCTTGATGCGTAATGGTCTGGCTTCTGTTGTTCTGTCCGGCTTGTTTTCATCCCTTCTGTCTGCATGGTTAGCACCTAGTTACAGTTCACAGTTTAGTCTGGGCATCGTGTTCCACCCCCAGCCTGACCTCCGTTAGATGCAGCAGGAAGGCCGATACCCTGGGCTCCTCCGTGTGAGGCCCTTTATGTCAAGCACATGTGCGCACCCCTTAATAAACACTGCAGTCCTTTGCTCCCCTGCGATCTTGTCCTGCTCTCAGCACAGCATTGCCTTTAATCAGAACTGTAGAGTCTGATTAACCAAGATCATCCAGGGCCCAGAAAACCTCTTCCACAAAATGTTTCCCTATGCTCCTGAACCCCAAAGTCCCTGCATCTGGAGAGCGTGAGGATCGGTGGGTTGTTCTGCTGTTCACATTGGAGTGGACAGGGTTTAGGGAAGTGGAAACAATGTGAGCCTTGGAAGTGCTTAGATAAGAGAAAAGTCCAATTATTTAAACTTGTAAAATCCTTCCTCTTAGCAGGAAGGCAACAGATTCTTGCGCACTGGAGTGTCATTCTGCAGCATCACAATCGACAGAACATCCCGTTGAGTTTGATTCACTCTGGGCTCCACTTTATGGTTTGGAGGCAATCGTGAATTAATACTGTGTTTGTAAACGTTGCAAATGGTAGCCGAACTATATTTTGCAAAGTTAGCCAATTCAGATTACTCTTATTTGTGGAGGTATATAGGAAGTGTGATTTAGAGTTTTCACTTTGGCAATTATGTGAACATTGAATGTTAGAATAGCACGTTTATTTTTATAAATTATGTAATATCTATTATGATGAATGATTTTAAGAAATTAATAGTATTTCAGCTTTATTTCAGTATTTGTATTTAGTCTTTATATTTAATCATTTATTAATATAATTAATAATGATATTAATCATTTAATTTAATGAGACCAGGTGGCATTGCCAAATAGGCATGGGGCCACTAACTGAAATGTCAGCAGTTCAAACTCACCAGCTGCTTTGTGGTAGGAAAAAGAAGCTGTCTGCTCCTCTACAGAGCTACAGTCTCAGAAATACAATATAATAATATCTCAGGGAATTGGAATTAACTCCAGAGCAGTGGGTTTGAGTTGACTCCCGAGCAGTGGGTTGGGGTTTGAGGGACTAAGTTTAATAGTGAATGTGACTATTTTAGGAGAAGTATATTGTTATGAAAAATAAATAAGGAAAATACTTTTAACTTTTTAGTATTTAAGTGTTACTTAATTATACAGAGAATGGGATATATTCAATTAGTCCATGCTTACCAGCAGAATAATTTATGAAAAAATGAATGAGTCTACTTTAAAAAGGAAATGAATGCTATAGAACAACTTGGCATATTTATAAATTACTCATGTTGCTATGTTAGTAGTCATCCAAACGTTGCAGGCCCAACAACACACTTAGACATGTCAATACTAAATCCACTCATCTTTGTCATGCAGTCTTGCAAGTTTGAAAACTGACACACATAATCGCCAAAATTATTTTTGCGAAGGAATATTTGTCAATGTATGAGAACAGAAAGTTCCCTATTAATGTGCTAGATTTAATAAATATTTCCCCTAAGATATATGGACCTGCACTTTATATTTTTGTCCTGAGTCCTGGGAAGTTGGAGTCCTATTCCTCTAAGGCAGTGGTCCTCAACCTTCCCTAACGCCGCGACCCTTTCATACAGTTCCTCATGTTGTGGTGACCCCCAACCATAACATTATTTCATTTCTACGTCAGCACTGTCATTTTGCTACTGTGATGTATCACAAGACCCCTGTGAAAGGGTCATTCGACCCCCAAAGGGGTCGCGACCCACAGGTTGAGAACCGCTGCCCTAGAAGCTCCTGTGGTGTAGTGGTTATGTGTTGAACTGCTAACGGCAAGCTACTCTGCTGGAGAAAGGACAAGGCTTTCTAGGCTCGTAGAAAGTTACATTCTCTGAAACTGAAAGGGGCGGTTCTATAGGATCCGATAGGGTCTCTTTGAGTCAGTATCAACTCTATTGCAGTGCGTGATTCTTTTAAAGCACTTGTTATATTTTTAATTATTCATTACTTTATGTGCCTTTCGGCCACATCCTTACCAGAGTCTAAACACCAAGAGAACAAGGGCTGTGCCCGTTATGGCATTAATCCCCTAGAATCTTTCTGAGTGAGAGGAGGCTTTTATTAGATGGTTTTGAAAGACGAACTAAGGAATGCTCTGCTCCTTGGGATGAGGTGCTTGTAACCTTAGCTTCTTGCTAACACCACAGTGGTACGCCAAAGCCATGACTGCTTGTAGTTGATACTCACGCTCAGATATCCTTCCGCCCAGCAAGATTACTAGAGGAAAGCAGTTGGGCTGCGAAGGGATTCTAGCCTCCGTGATACATATGTGAGAGCCATTTCCCTGGCCACAACTCTCAATCTTTGTGCTGAGCTAAGTCACCAAGGTAGAAACCCCGCTGAAGAGCAGACCTTGTGGGTTTCCGGTTTTTGCTTCTCACATGGGTTTGTTGTAGGAATTATTAATATTAACCTGTGCCCAGTTCTCATTTCTGGGTAGGTAGGGTGTTACACTTCCCCACCTTCTGGTTCTGCAAAGTCATATGACTATGCGACTTGTTTTGGTTAATGAAATGTGAGGAAAGGCGATAAGTGTCATTTCATGGCCAAAGCACTGAGGTAAACCCATGGCCGTTGAGTCAATATAAACTCATAATGACCTTACAGAACAGAGCATAGCTGCCAGATAGGGTTTCCAAAGTTATAAATATTTATGAAAGCAGACACATTAAGGTAGTTAGTCTATTGTGCCAACCTGGCCGATAAACACATGTGGGGTTAATTGATGGGCAAAGGGATAAATG
Source organism: Echinops telfairi (assembly GCF_000313985.2). Classification (NCBI taxonomy): domain Eukaryota; kingdom Metazoa; phylum Chordata; class Mammalia; order Afrosoricida; family Tenrecidae; genus Echinops; species Echinops telfairi. The sequence continues at coordinate 6,583,101 of NW_022103899.1, read as the reverse complement.
GCTCAGTAAGCCTCGCCTGTCGAGTTCTCTGGTCTCTTGCGTTCTGATGGTCGGACCAGGGTGCAGCTGCCTTAGCTAGTTCTTTGCCTCAGCTGGCAAGGCTCACTTCCTGCAAGACATTCCCAAGGAGAAGCCACATGGACCTACTCCGATGCAGCCCTGGGTGCTAGAGCAGCTGTGTGGAGACCCCTGCCAGCGCTGAGATGCTTACGCATTCACTGATTCGGCTTTCCTCCTGCAGTCAGCATCATTGCTTCTGTTTTGTGAGAGGGAAGAGAGGACTTTGTGGATTGGTGTTGGTCATATGGGTTAATGGGTTAATGTTGGACTTGTGGGCTTGGGAAGTACTGGGTTGGGATGTTTTCTTGATGTGCACTTAACCTTTATAGAAACCTCTCTCTTAATGGGTAGGAAAGAGGGAACCGATTACAAGGAACTATATGTGACCTCCTCCCTGGGGGACAGACAACCGAAAAGTGGGTGAAGGGAGACATTGGACAGGGCAAGATATGACAAAATAATAATTTATAAACTATCAAGGGCTCATGAGGGAGGGGGGAGTGGGGAGGGAGGGGAAAATGAGGACCTAATGTCAGGGGTTTAAGTGGAGAGAAAATGTTTTGAGAATGATGTACAAATGCGCTTTACACAATTGATGTGTGTATGGATTGCGATAACAGTTGTATGAGCCCCTAAAAAAATGTTTAAAAAAAAAAAAAGAATGATGAGGGCAATGAATGTACAAATGTGCTTTACACAATTGATGTATGTATGGATTGTGATAAGAGTTGTATGAGCCCCTAATCAAATAATTTTTAAATAAAAGAAACCTCTCTCTTATACATGAGTCTCAGTGGATTTGTTTCTCTAATTTACCCAGACGATCGCACACATTTTTCCCCGGGGAGGCAGCTGGCATGTTTGAACTACCAACTTTTCGGCTAGAAGATGAGTGCTTCACTATGCCACCAAGAAGCCTGAAGCCCAGAGTTGCTGGTACTCAACTCTGCAGCCAACCTTTTCTTCTCGTGCTGAGAAACCAAAGACGCTTGCCGGGACGTGGCTGAGTCTTACGATGGTAGCATTTCCATAAGTAGACATTAAAACTTAAATCTCCTACTCTTAGTTTTCAAACATGTTTCAGAGTTAGCGATTACTTTCACCAAGAGTGCTTACATTACACATTAAATGGGAATAAGATTCTTCCTAAATATAGAGTAAGTCATTCAGTAAACCCAAATGCATTATAAGAAAATAAAAAAAAAAAGAAAGAAAATAAGACTGGATCAAACACACTCACTCCCTTGGAGTCAATTCTGACTCATAGAAGCCCTGCCAAACCAGGGAGCACTGCCTCTAGGGATTCCCAAGACTTTCGTCAGGATTAGAAATTGTCCTCTTTCTCCCATGGAACAGCTAGTAGGTCCAAACTGCTGACCTTGGGGATAGCAGCCCAGTGGTAACACTATCTGACCAGCTCTTAAACTATTGCTAGGAACCTAGATTTTCAAATAGTTGGCATGAGCATTCAGATGCTTAGTACAATCAAACACACATGCACACACAAATTTGTTGTTTCAACACATGGGAAGGCACATGTACAATATTTTAAAACTAGTAAGTGGTGGTTTGAATTTATTTATTCATTCAACTAATAATTTATTGAGGATCTACTGAATTATAGACCCTAAACTAGGTGCTGGGATACAAGCTGTTCCATGGGAGAAAGAGGACAATTTCTAATCCTGACAAAAGTCTTGGGAATCCCTAGAGGCAGTGCTGGGATACAAGTATGAAAAAATTGAAAATGTAGTGGGTCACACCACATAGCTTGTGCCCTCATAGAGGAGACAGATACTGACTAGAAAACATCACAAGCAAGTATAACATTTTATAGAAAATTCAAAGGAACTTCTCTCAAGAAACAAGATAAAGTTGAGATGTGGACAATACGATGAATAACTACTTCTCAGGTTAATAACAGTATGTACAGTGTAATGTTCTGTCATGGGCTAGAATAAAGCAAGAATGAGAACACAGTATAACCTGAGAAAACCAGAAACTAGGGAAGGCAGAAATCTGCAAGAGAAAGAAAACTGAGATATTTTCTGCTAAAATGAGAGATTGCAAAGTGGCAAGCCTGCACACTGACAAAGATGGAGAATTTGTCCATCCGGAACAACAAGGCAGTCCACTGATTCTCTGCGATCACAGTTTTTATTGCATAAGATACTTAAAATAAGTGTGTGTGAATGCCCACAATAGATGGCCTCTGCAGGATAAGAGAAAGTTGTGAACTAGAACCTCAAATTCTTTTTTAAAATTATTTTATTGGGGGCTCGTACAATTCTCATCACAATCCATCCATCCATCCATTGTGTCAAGCACATATGCACATTTGTCGCCCTCATATTTCTCAAAACATTTGCCTCCCACTCTAGCCCCTAATATAAGTTGCTCATTTTCCTGCTCCCTCCCCACTCTCCCCTCCCTCATGAACCCTTCATAGTTCATAAATTATAGTTTTGTCATAAGTTACCCTGTCCGATGTTTCCCTCCGCCCTCTTCTCTGCTGTCCCTCCCCCAGGTATTCTTAACACAAAACAACAACCACAGAGAACCCTCAGACAAACAGGACTCGTTGAAACTGGAGGGCTCCGTGAAGACTGTGGTCCTGAGATCCTCTTCGAATCTGCATAAAAACTAACCCAGAGGTTGCCTTGTAGCTAAACAACATAAAGTCAATGACTATTACTCCTAAGTACTATACTTCTTTAAAAAAATCACTTGAGGCCAAGCAGTCAACAATCACTTTGAAACAAAAATTAGAATAGAAAGAGACAGGGAAACTAGATTAGTGGAAATTCAACAACCAGGATGGAAACAATGCACGGTTCACATACCGGTAAGAATGCTGCCACAGTTACAGAACAACTCGTGTAGAAATTGTGGACCGGAAACTGCAACTGCTATATAAGCCTTCATGACAACACAGTAAAAGAGTAATTAGAAAAATGTGTGCGAAGCAGAATGAAGATGACAATGATGTGAAATAATGGTGGAGAGGGTAGGGAGAAAGACATCACATTAATAAAAATCTTTTAAGTAAGGGATTTCATGATCAGTTATCGTTTAGAAAAAGCTCCATCTGGCTTCAGTAGGTTGCTGCAAGGCCTGAGATAAGATTATGACATTAATCCAAGTGAGAGGCAATACAGCTAAGCCTGGGCTGATAGTAGTAAGGAAGAGCAACGAAAAAGAAGACAAGATATTTAGGAAATAAAATGGACAGAACTTGATATTGGATTGGTAGTATGAAGAAAAGCATATAACAAAGTTTCAAGATTGTATGAATAGATAGATTAGTGTGACATTCTCTGAGCTAGGAAACTGAGATTCTGAAGGAAATATCAGCTTCTCGTTTAGGTTTGTTGGATTTGAGATATATTTGACAGCCCAAGAGGAGATGTCAAGTAGGCCGATGGATATGTGGTTCTAGATTTCAAAGAGAGTTTAATGAGAGCGAGAAGAGAAGATGACCTAGGATAGAAATTTGAAGAACTTCACGATTTAATGATCTCTAAAATTAGGGTAAATGAAAGGAGAAATGGCCAGAGGAATGGAAAGAAAATCAGCTCATTTTTGTTTCAAGGAAATGAGGAGACATGTTTTAAAGAAGAATGATAAAAACTGTTTGATGTTCCTGAGGACATGTCCAAGAACGTAAGCTCCACAATAGCCGGCGTCTTTGTTTCATTGTCTGATAAATCCCAAGAATTTAGAGTGCTTCTAGCACAGACTAATTCATTAATAAATAATTAATAAATGTTAAATGAAGTTAAATGATAGAGACTAAAATGTATACTTTGGATTGAACTACATAGGAGCTGTGAGTGAATTTGGGGATTTCTGTTTCAAAGGAATGAAACAAGATAAAGTTATAAAACAGTAGATGAGGAGGGAGGGGAAATGAGGAAATGGATAGAAGCAACTCTTCTTGGGAGTAGACTGAAATGGGAAAAGAGAGATGCAGGCTAAAGAGAGAAAAAAAATACCCTGCTTGGTTTCTTTTTTGTTTGTTTTTTCTATTAGCAAGCTTGGCGAGACTTCATCTTGTATTCTTTGTACGTGTTGCCAGGAGAGACCAGTCCCTGGAGAAGGATATCATGCCGGTAAAGTAGAGGCCCTCGAGGCGATGGACTGACACTGGCTGTTGCAGCCTGAGAATGATTGTGAGGATGGTGCAAGCCTGGGAGATGTCTCCTTCTGTTGTGCATCGGGTTGCTGTGGGTCAGAACTCACTCAATGGTACCTGACAATAATCACATTGACGAGCTTTAAGGGAGGATGAAGTTAAGAGTAGGATTGGGCATTCCACAGAAAGAATGGAAAACTACTACTATAGGCTTCTGACAAGGTAGGAGTGGTCGATTTCTAAGTATAATAGAGTCTAAAGTAGTCATTGGACTTAGGTAATCTTTGAGGGGTGAGGGAGGATGTCCTTAATTGCAAAGGTAGGAGAGGAGCACAGAAGATGCTAATGTAAGTAGGATAAAGGTTAGAAACTCACCAAATGGCTCAACACTTTCTCAACAAAATAGATTATTTGCTAAAATAATGAAAGATAAGACAAGGAGAAGGGGTGGGTCTTTAAGGAAAGTAGGATCAGTTTAAACAGTTGTTACATAAAGAGGATAGTGAGTGGCCTGCAGACACTAGAGTAACTGAGACGCATTAAGGGCTCATTTAAGACTGGTAATGGTCAATGTGAACAAAAATATGTCTGCTCTGTTTTGTGTGGGTGAGGACGGGACTATCTTAAAAATGTTTGCTTCACAACCAGCCCACATAAAGCAAATGAACTAAAAAACTTCAGTATAGTAGACTTGATTCCCAACATTTTCATCATTAACACATTGCTCTAGGGAAAAAAACCCCAGCTCATTCAAGTTGAAAATGAGTTTTGAACATTCAAAATACTCTTAAAGAGTTTATTTTTAGTATATTAATATTTAAATATATGTGTATTATCTTTATGATATTTGGTAAATTATGTTTTTATTTGACCATATTGTTATGTGAACTTAAAATTCCTGGAACCGGATAACATATATAAATCTGAAACAACAAAATGCTTTCATTTTTGTCAATCTGATGACTCGTTAAGTGTGCATACTCTAATATGTTGGCCTTAATTTTATTGGAAAACTGACTTGATAAAGATTAAATTACTACCAAATCCATATGAAGACATTTAAGAAGATTTATAGCTCTGGTGGACATAAAATCACAGCATAGAGCAAATAAGGGGAACTAAATAAAACATTATGCAAATAAATTAGGGTACTTTAAAATTGGTATTCATTATTCATTTTTGATAGGAGATAATCAACTAAATGAGTAGGGTGATTTGACAACATTTAACTCCATTTATAAATAAAGGTAAGATAATGCGTGACATTTGGTCAATTGGGGTGTTTATTATGCTATTTGTGTACTGTATTCTTTGCAGGAAGCATACACTTGTCCACATACATTATTCTGATTATACATCAGAATTAAACATGGACAAATGTAACCATATTATTATAAACAATTTTTATATATACTTAACTTTTAAAAATTAACTAGTTTGAACTCTTTTAAGATATAATGTTAAAAACTTAGTAATATGTGTAGTTGTAGAAAAGAGTTGTTGCATATAAACTATTATTCTCAAAGAAAATACCTCTTCTAGAGGATTTATTTCCTGTGCAAATGTGTTAGAGGCGATTAAGTATTTCCTGACTAATCAGTGTTAGGACTTTCTTTTTCACTAATAATTTTGGTCTTTGTTGTTATACTTTTATGTTGATAATCTAGCCCTTATTTAGTGGGGATCGTAATCAACATGGAATGTAAAAGTTAGGAAATAGGCTAGATTATTTAACGCAATAAAATTTGGCGACAGACATTTTAGCAACTCTGTGTATGTCTTAAATAACTGATGATCTATCATTTAGTGTTTAAGATTAAATTTCACAAAGTAATTGTTTGGGAGCTGATCATGATGAAATTTCATCTCAGAACGCACTGCCAGTGGAGAATTATGTCGGGAGTCAGAATGGGATCAAAGTTTTAGTAGACGTCTTTGAATTTTCAAACATGGCCTTGCAACTTGTTTCTTGGGTCAAAGGAGACATTGTGAAATAAAAAAAAGAAAAACGTTTCTGTAATTATTGATGCACCTGTTACTCCTAATGTATGGTCATTTTCTGTGCATATATAGATACATTTTCTGTAAATACCTAGTAGTTGCTTAGTGTAGCTCTGATGGATGTGTGGCTGTCTTCTGGGGTATGTGGCCACTGGCATGGTATTGAGACTTCATGTATATGGCCTATGCAGAAGCTATAGGTTTAAGGACAACAAACCTGGACTTATATCAGAAATTAACCCACATCAATTTAAGGCCTGAGTGATTCTGCCTATTACAGGAGTATTCTATGTAAGCACCTGGATCTCACCTCCTCACACTCATTGGTAATATACCCAGAATCTTTCTGAGCTATTCAGTTTTAACCCTGGGAATCTGTGGACATGCTTTACATCTGTGTAACGTGTCCTTTCACCGTTCGCTTTACTCTTAGCTATTGCTTTCGTTGACCTCCATTAAGAACTGAGGCCCTCTCAAGTTTGTGCTCCTGCATAATTCTGTTCAAAACTCCATAATAACACTTGGCTTTGTCTTGGTACTGCTTGCATATTCAAACATTTAATGTTGCGCGTTTTCCCGGTGCTGAGCAAAGTGTTTTGCGCTTGCATCAGGCAAAGGAAGAGCAGGTGTCAGGTTGAAAAAGGTTACCTGTAAGGGGTTGCAGATGATGGTGCTTGATCAAAAAAACAAAAGATGAAAATTATCAGTAAAAGGGTAAAATAAGAATATAGGAGCTCGAGAATTCATATTAGTATTAAAGAAACTGAAATTTATCTGGTTTAATATTATGCAAAATAGCTGTAGTCGTCATGAAGCATTTGTTCAATAAATATACTTTGAGGATTGATTCATATAAAGTTCTAGGGAGGCAAGAGCCTTCTATCTGTTCATTACCACATACGTTCCTGAGTCTTAGCACATGATTTCAACACTTGTCTGTCAGTTTGTCACACTGTGGTGGCGTGCCTGGTGCTGTGATGCTGAAAGCTATGCCACCAGTATTTCCAACACCAGCAGGGTCACCCATGGCGAACAGGTTTCCAGACTAAGAATAGAATACAAAGAAGGAATAGACGGTCCGCTGACGGGATTAGCCACTGCAAATCTTATAAACAGCAGTGAGACATTGTCAGATGCAGGGCCAGAAGAGGAGTCCTCCAGGATGGAAAGCACTTCAAATATGACGGAGAAAAAGCTGCCTACTGTAAGTCGAGTCTGTCTTCATGAAGAGGAGAGAGTAAAGCTTAGGGACCTTCTTTGTTTAAGGGGAACTACTCAAAATGAGAAGAAACAGCTGCAAACAACCATTAATAATCAGAATGTGGATTTCAGGAAATATGAATCTAGGAAAACTGGAAAACATCAAAAATGAATTTGAATGTATAAAGATCAATATTAGTGAGCTGAAATGGACTGATACTGGCCATTATTAAACAGACAAACGTGTTCACAATACTAGGAATGACAGTTTTAAAAGGAGTTACGTCACATTCATTGTTGAACAATGTTTCAAGATCCAGCTTGAATTGAAATGCTGCCTGTGATAGAAGAAAATCTATATGCCTACAAAGAAGTTCAATTAATACAATTATTATTCAAATGTATACACAAACCTCTAAAGCTAGTGATAAAGAATCTAAAGAATTCACAAATGTCTTCAATCTGAAACTGATAATGTCCAATCAAGATGTACTGATAATTATTACTCATTGGAATGTAAAAGTAGGAAACAAAGAAGGAACAATAGTTGTAAAATCGGGCTTTAGTGAAAGAAGCAAAGCTGGATATTGCACAATAGAATTTTGCAAGGCCAACCACTTCTTCACTGAAAATCCCTCTTTCAACAACATAAACAATGACTGTACGTATGGACCTGCTAGATAGAATGTTACGTAGGAGTCAAATTAAGTAGATCTGTGGGAAGAGAAGATGGAGAAACTCACTATCAGCAGTCAAAATGAGGCCAGAGGCTGACTATTGATTAACAGCTCACATGCAAACCGAGGTAGAAGCTGCAGAAAATGAAAACAAATTCATGAGAGTCAAACTACAACCTTGATGAAATTCCACCTGAATTTTGACATCTCAAGAATAGATTTGACATGTTGAACACTAATAATAGGACAACTGGTGAACTATAAGATGACATCAAGATTATTATATATGAAGAAAGCAAAAGGTCATTAAAACAACAACAAGAAGGAAAGAAGCAAAGTGGATGGCAGAAGAGACACAGAAGTTTGTTATTGATCATGGAGTTGCTAAAACAATGTAAGAAATGGGGAAGTAAAAGCTGAATATAAAGTTTCAAGAAGCAGCATCAGAGGACAAAGCAAGTACAATGAAACGTACAAAGACCTGGATTTAGACGTCGAAAAAGAAGAATGTATTCCGTATATCTTGTTGAAAAAAATGAAAAAAAACTCCCAAACCTTGAGTTGCAATACTGAAGGACTCTATGGTCAAAACATTGAATGATGCAGGAGCATCAAAAGAAGATGGAAGAACACCTAGAGTCACTGTACCCAAAAGAACTGATTGGCATTCATCCATTACAAGAGGTAGCATATGATCAAGAAACAAAGGTACTGAAGGAAGGAGTTGCGCTGAAGGCATTAGCCAAAAACAACTTTCTAGGAATTGATAGATTATCAATTGTAATGTTTCAACAAGCTAACGAAGCACTGGAGGCACTCACTTGTCTGCCAAGAAAGTTGTGAGATTTTGAACCAATTGGAAGAGATCCACATTTGTGTCCATGCCAAAGAAAGGCGGCCCGACCGAATGCAGAAATTATTGAACATTATCATGAATATTACATGCATGTGCATTTTTTCTGAAGACCACTCAGCAACAGTTGCAGCAGTACATCATCAAGGAATTCAAGCTTCCTTCAGAAGAGGACATCATATGAAGGATATCATTGTTGACATCAGATGGATATTGACTCAAAGCAGAGAAGACCTGGAATATGTTTGCTTGTGTTTTATTGAATATGCAAAGGCATTTATTTGACTGCGTGGTTCATTGTGCTCATGCAGAGCCTGTCTGTACCTAGACCAAGAAGCTGTGTTTCAGACAGAACAAGCGAGGACCACTTGGCTTAAAATCAGGAAAGGTGTGCATCGGAATTGTATTCTTTCACCACACATATTCAATATGTATGCTGACCAAATAATCTGAGAAGCTAGACTATATGAAGAAGAATGTGGCATCAGGATTGCAGGAAGGTTTATTAACAACCTGCAATATGCAGATGACAGAGCTTTGCTTGCTCAAGGTGAGGAGGGCTTGAGCATTTGCTGAAGTTCAGTAGTAAGGACAGCAATGTAAACAAAACCAAAATCCTCACATCTGGACTAATAGACAAAATCATGAGAAATGGAAGGTAGATTGAAGTTGTCAGGGTTTAATTTTCCTTGGATCTGCAATCCATGATCATGGAAGCAGCAGTTATACAAACCACCAGTCGAGGAGTGGCCTACAAATCCAGAGACACAGCTATAAAGACTTAGCAACATGCAGGATCACCCACCTCCTGCCTCTGCGCTTTTCCTTGTGGAGCACACTTACAGAGCTTCCGTTCCTCCCGGGACTCAGCCAAGGGGCCGTTGAAAGAGAGCGGTGCAGCGGAGCCCTGGACCACCTGGATTACCATCTCGGACTGCTGCAGAGGGACAGGGGTTTGGGTTGATGACTAACAGACTGCCTTGAGGAGGGAGTAGCCCAGCTGTTGCTTTGCCCATGGGTAGAACTCTGGGGGCCAAATGCTAATAAACATGAGCCCCTAAGAAAGTTCCTAAACCCATGAGCCATACCTCATTTCCATCTCCCTTTCTCCTGGTTGGGGATAGTGGCACTGTTTTCCCTGGGGCTGTTGTCTGAGTGCGATTCACATGGTCTCATTGGGAAGAACGCTGTCCGGAGCTAAGAAACTGCACCAGCCTGGTTAGCAGTCTCGGGGGATCACCTTATTGACCAAAGTGAATTGCTTATTTTGGAATGAAAACGCCATGGTGAATTCTCATTGAAATGTATTCAGTTAGCATGAAAAAAAAATACATTGCATTGGACAAATCTACTGCACGAGACATTTTTAAAGCGTTGAAAGCAAGGATGTCACATTGAGGCTGAGGTGTGCCTCATCCAAACCATTTTGTTTTCCATTGTTTCACATGTGTGTGAACACTGGATAATGAATAATGAAGACTGCCAGAGATTTATGCATTTAAAGTCTGCTGTTCATAAAGAAGATTACAAATCCCAGGAAGTTTTAGAGGAACAAAGGTGTCTTGGAAGAAGTATAATCAGAATGCTCCTTGGAATTGAGGAAGGAGAGACTTGTCATGTACTTTGGACATCAATTATCAGGGGCGATCAGTTCCAAGAAACCGATGTCATGCTTGGTAGAGGGTCAGTGAAAAATAGGAAGGTCTTCAATAAAATGGGTTGAAACAGTGACATCGGCAATGAGTTCAAGCATAGCTATAATTGTGAGCATGGCATCAACCAGGCAGTGTTTCATTCTGTTTTACATGGTGTGAGACATAGGTTTATTGTGCCAAACTGGCCAATAGGAACATGAGGGATTAATAAGGCCGAAGTTTGATTGGAGGGCTAAGTGATAAATGGCTCTGCAAGCCCCATCTGTCTCTCTCTCTTGCTCTCTGGTGATCAGACTAGCAATGTGGCTGCTAGTTCTCTACCTCAACATGTGCGCTACATACCCATGGGACACCCAAACTGTGGATCGTGTCACTAGAGCTTGAGGTTCATTTGAAACCTGCTTTGCCATGCTGCTGTGTCTATATCGCTTGAGCTTGGGACTGTCGGATCCTGTCATCTGGCTGACTGTTGGTGACCTGCCCTGCTGTTTGCTGCCTGTGGCCTGACTACCTGCATTGCCCTATAGAAGATTCAGCTGTCTGTTTCCTTGACCATGGACCCAGCAGCTGTCGTGAGTTGAAGGACTTCCAGTATATTAACTGTCCATGGAAGTGACTTGAACTGAGTCCTCTGTACTGCTGTGTGGACTAATTAGCTGTTATATTCCTTTTGCTGTATATATTTATCATATATATACATATATATAATCATAAGTGTCTTGGTTTTGTTTCTCTAGAGAACCCTGTCTAACACACAGGGTTGCTATGAGTTAGAACCAACTCAAGGGCACCTACTAACAGCAACAACTAACACACTCCTTCTCTAAATGTCAGTATCTCTTCTACACAAGCTGTATCTGAGATGAAAAACTGCCTGCTAGGTCTTAATGCTGAAACGCTCACATGCCTCCCTGAAGAATACAGTGCACCTGTTACAAGTCATGCTTTCAATCGCCTCCTATCTCTGTGAGAGCTAGGCAATGAATACGGAAAACAAAGACGTGATCACTTTGAAGTAGGGTGTTGGTGAAGATTACTGAATGTACCATGGATTGCCAGAAGTAAAAAAAGAAAGGTGTCTTGGAAGAAGGAAAACCAGAAAAGTCCCTTTCTAAGGAATGCTCCTGAGAACAAACCAGGAGTAGGCTTCCTCTCTGATACTATGGACATGTTTCCAGGAGAGATCACTTCTTGGAAAAGAACATCATGTTTGCTAAAGTAGAGGGTCAAAGAAAACACTGAAGATCATCAGAGAAATGGATTACCAACAACTTCGATCAAACATCAATTGTAGGGATAGTGTAGGACTGGGAATGTTTCCTTCTGTTGAACTTAGGATCACTGTGAGTTAAGCCGATTTGACTGTACTTCACAGCAACATATCACATTAGCACTCTTGATAGATATTACAGATGTTTTATTCTGGTCTTTCATTTGTCTTAGAACTTTGCTTTGCTTAAGGCATCTTTTGCTATATAGAAAAAGCGAATAATTATAATTATTAATAAGGTAATAAGTAAAACTCTTAATATTTTCCATAACAGCTCGGATCTAATTTAAGAAAATGGTTCCCGTACAGAAAATTTGAAAATATCGTTCCATACTTTCATCAAATATTTTATTTTTAGTCTTTTCAATAACTGTACATTAAGCCAATCCTTTTTTATCTTTCTGACTGCCATCAAGTCAATACTGATGATGGCAACCTCCCTGTGGGTTTCCAAGACTGTCACTAAGTAGAAAGCTCAGTCTTTCTCCCTTGGAACAGCAGCTGATTTCGAGCTGCCAACCATGCAGATCGCAGCCCAACACATAACCACTCCACTGCCAAGGCTCCTGTCATAGATTTTAATTAATATAGAGGAATTAATTTTTTAATTAATAAAATTATTTAAAAAGAAAAACTACATAGAAGAATTTCACTTTGGCAATTTGAGGGCCAGTTGCTGAAAATTTTGACCATTAAAGGGACCATTTCAGTTTTTCTGTGGCTTAGAACTTCTAGGATATGAAAGCCCAGAAAATGATAGAGATGTGTTAAATGACTGCTTCTAGAATTATTAAATATCCCCCAAATGCAAGATCCAAGGCAGGATTTTTAGCCTAATGAGACAAAGCACACACATGGGAAAGAGTGGTTTTATTACTTTGGGAGTTTGTCAATTTGAGGATTAAGAATGTAGGGGTGAGTCTAGCCTGTCAATCAGAGCATAGCCAATGAGGCCTTTGTGTGGGCATGGCCTTCTCTTGAGAATTCTGGAAAATCCGGGATTTCCTCCTTGGAGGCAGGAGAGACTCTCTCTCACTACTTCATTCCCTGGGAGACATTGCAGCTGACAAGAGACATGGAACCACCCTAGTGCCCTGAGCCACATGGATACAACCAGACCTCTGAAGCTGGAGAAACCACAGAGAGACTCCTGCCAGCGCTGAGATGCTTATAACGCCACTGGACCCAAAGACTTTCTACCCACTGGCCTGTAATCGTCCTGCATTCAGCATCACTGCATGTGTTTCGTGAGTATGAAGAAGACTTTATAGATTGGTAGCGGACATATGGGCTAATATCAGACTTATGACCTTGGACTGGACTGGGTTGGGATGTTTTCTTTATGTACAATTATCCTTTATATAAAACTCTCTCTTATATACATATATGCTTATGAATTTGTTTCTCCAGTCTACCCAGACTACCACATTAATTTTATTCTAGGTTTTAATATTTTTGAGGTTATTGTTTTCATTTTACAATCCTGATTTACCAGTGGAAAAGAGCCCTGGTTCCAGAGTAGTTATGCATTGGGCTGCACTTTGAAAGGTCAACAGTTTGAAACCACCAGCCACTCCCAGGGCTTCCTACTGAAGTAGAGTTACAGTCTTGGAAACTCCCAGGGTAGTTCTACCTTGATCTATAGGGTCACTATGAGTCACCGTCGACTTGGTTTTGGGTATTTATATGTGGCTGGAATATATAAATACAATTATAATCCTTGTATCAAATTATAAAACTTATTATTTGCTAATTTTAGTAATGAACTTTACTTTACTTTTCAATCATTTTCCTGCTTGTTACTTATTTTCTCTGAGCAGTTTAATAGGAGAAATGTGTGAACAGAGAAACCACTAAGAATTGCACCTTTTGCTTGGTGTCCCACATTTCACCTGTACAAAGACCCTCTAATCAAGGGCCTTGACCCTCAATTTTTGACCTTGAGCCCTTGGAGACTTTGCTCAGCTGGCCATCCTTCCTCTTCCTCATGTCCTTTTGCATGAATTCCCAGCCATTCACCCAGATCTAAGATATGTAAGAACTCTTGGTGGCATAGTGGGCTACATGTTGAGCTGCTAACCACAGGTCAGTAGTTCAAACCCATAAGCTTCTCCTCAGGAGAAAGATGAGGCAATTTAATCCAGGAAAGGTTTAAAGTTTTTTAAAAGCACAGAGGCAGTTGCACTCTCTTTTCTAGAGTCATTGTGAGTTGGAATCTACTCAATGGTAGTGAGTTTCTCAGAGAAACGTGGTTCACAGAATATTAATGGCCTTTTTTTCTCTGAGATCTCTTTTCTCTGTTTTTTTTTTTCTGGTCTTGATTGCCTGAGCAGTCCTGTGATGGTTTAAATATCTCACTGCAATCAAGTCCTAGCAACCCTATAGGACAGGAACAAATACCCTGGAGACTTTCAACTGCAGACTTGTGGCCAACAGTCTGAAGCGAGACCACTCTGCCACCAGGGCTCCACTCAAAACTGCATATATCTACTTAAAAATCTCGATCTTCTTTTTGCCTTTGGTGGAAGAGTTTTCTGCCCTCAACTACTCAAGGGCATAAGTCATCTATGAGTGATTCTTTTGAACATGGAAATCTGCCACTGTTTACGATAATCATCTGTCAGTTAACGTAAACATATCAACTTCCCAATATAAATAGGACATGAAACTAAGATACTTTCTTTAGTTGCCAAATTAAATGTAAGTTCAAATACATTAGTCTTAAACAATTTACTTTATAGCGCCATTATAGAACACATGAACATTTTATTCTATTTTAAAAGGAAATAAAAAGTTCTTAGCTTTTTTCAACCAATTAAATAATTTAGTTTTAAATAGTACAATACTAAGACCAAAAGGAAGCAGAGAAATGAAATTTCTCTCCAGGAATAAAATGTTTAGAAAACAATGAAATAATCTCTAGTAATATTCAGCAGCTATAAATGACATAAGGATTTTATAATAGGGTACTTACTTCCAATTTCATTAGCAAATGTTATAAATATAAGCTCTTATGGTTATATATTAGGGTTAATAAGATGAAAATCCATGCATGTAATGACTAAAATAGTTTTTCTAGATGATGTTTAGCATACTCTTTATTCAGTATTAGAGAATACCAATTTTGTTTGCTCATTAATAGAAGTTGCTGATTTTATTTTACTTTCTATTGGTGACACTGATTAATGACCATAATTAAACAACTGAATTTAAATGTGAAACTATAATTCCATGGATCACTTAGAACTTTGACCAGTTATTTTGTGTAACTGTGAGATTAACCAAAATTCATATTATATATATGAAATGAGAACACATAGATAGTATAGCTTTTCTCTTAGTAATAGTTTGTTCTACACTAAGAATACATGTTTTTATTATTTTTCTCTTAAAGAGAATTGATTTAGTTCTATACATGAAGTTGTTTCAGTTTGCTATTATGAATGTTTTAAAAGTCAGAAAAGATAAAAATATGCTAAAGCTTTCAAAATAGTAATGCATAGAACTCTAGAAATATTAGAGTTGATTATGCACACAGATTTTAAAAATACAAGATCCATGTTTGAATTCTGGTTTTACAATTTATTAGATATATGACTTGGGCAAGTTATTTAAGTTCTCTGTGCCTTGGTGTCCTGATTTATGTCATCATGGTATTAGATTTCATTTGGCGTCCATTTACTCATCTATTAAATGGGATAAATGGCTTTTGGAGCTGGAAAAATTATGTAAAATATGACATTATTAAGCCACTGTTAACTTGGACAAATGACCAATTCTCTTATCCTCCACAAATTATATCTTCTATAGCTAAAAATCAAAATAATTAGAATGACTTTTTAATTCTGAAATGGGGAGTATGTATAATTATAACTAGTTAATATTTAGTATGTAGAGTGCTAGTGTAACACAGTCTGTAAATCTCTACATACAGTGATATTTGTAGAAAAATAGCATATTGATGTCGCTATGTGCCATCAAGTTAATTCCCATTCATAGTGGTCCTTTGTACAACAGAGCAAAGCACGCTGGGTCCTGCATCATCCTCACAGTTGTTTTGTTTTAGGTCTGATTGCAGCCGCTGTGGCACTTCATCTCTTAGAGGCTCTTCCTTTTTTTGGCTGCTCCTCTATTTTACAAGGCATGATGTCCTTTTCCATGGACTGGTCCCTTCTGGCAACGTATCCAAAAGTTTTCCCGTGCTGGCCTCTAAGGAGCATTCTGGCTGTACAGAATCTTCCAAGTAGATTTGTTCTTTTGGCAGCCCATAGTTCCTTCAATATTGTTTGCTAGCATCACAATTCAAATGTATTGACTCTTCTGTCGTCTTCTTAATTCAAAATTCAAATTATACATACATATGAGGCAATTGAAAATACCATGGTGTGGGTCAGGCACACCTTAGTCCTCAAAGTAACCTTCTTGATTTTCAATACTTTAAAGAGATCTTGTGTAACAGGATTCCCTAATGCAATGCGCCATTTGGTCTCTTGAAGGCTACTTCCATGAGCATTGCATACAAAATCCTTGAAAACTTCCAACTTTTTCCCATTTATTATTATTGGTATAGTTGTAAGAGTTTGGGTTTTCTTTACATTGAATTGTAATGCATACTGAGGGCTGAAATCCTTGCTCATCAGTATGTGCTTCCAGTCCTCCTCCCTTTCAGCAAGCAGATTTGTGTCATATACATATCTCAAGTTGTTAATTAGCCTTCCTCCAAACCTGATGCTGCATCCTTCTTTACATAATCCAGCTTCTCTGATTACTGATTATTCTGTCAACATACAGATTGATTAAAATGAAAGGATACAACCCTGTTGCACACCTTTCCTGATTTTAAACCATTCAGGATTCCCTTGTTCTGTTTACACAACTGCCCATTGATCCATGCCCGGGTCCCACATGACAGCAATAAAGTGCTCTGGAAGTCCCATTCATCTCAAAGATATCCATAGTTTGTTGTGATCCATAGAGTCAAATGCCTTGGCATAGTCAATGAAGCACAAGTAAATATCTTTCTGGTATGCTCTGCTTTCAACAAAGTCCCCCTGACATCAGCGATGATATCCCTTGATCTACTTCTCTGACCAGCTTAAATTTCTGGCAGCTCCCTGTAAACGTATTGCTGCAAACATTGTTGGATGATATTCATAACATTTTACCTGCTTGTGATATGAAATGATATTGTTATCTGATTTGAGCATTTAGTTGGGTCACCTTTCTTTGAAATTGGCAAAAATATAGATCTCGTCCAGTCAGTTGGCCAAGTAGCTAGCTTCCAAACTCCCCAGCACAGACCAGTGAGTGCTTGCAGGGCTTCATTAGCTTGCTGAACTTTTTCATCCAGCATTCCATCGTTTCCTGGAGTTCTTGTTTTGGGCCGGTACTTTTAGTACAGCTTAAACTTCTTCCATCAGTGTCATTGGTTCTTGCTCATGTGCTACCTTGGGAAATGGCTGAAAGTTGATTATTTCTTTTTGGTACAATGACTGTGTATTCTCTCTTTTTGGATACTTCCTATATCATCCAGTATTTTCCCCATAGAATCATCTATTATTTCAACTCCCAGCCTGAATTTTTTCTTGAGGATTTTTTTTTCAGTTTAAGATATGGCGAGCATGTTCTTAATTTTTGGTTTTTCTAACTGTAAGTCTTTGCACATTTCATTATAATATTTTTCTTTGTGTTCTCAAGCTGCCCTTTGAAATTTTCTCTTCAGTTCTTTGACTTTATCCTTTTTTCCATTTGCCTTAGCTACTGTATGATTCAGAGCAGGTTTCAGAGTCTCTTGGGACATCCTTTGATCTCAAGGATATCCATAGTTTGTTAAGATCTACAGAACCAAATGCCTTGGCATAGTCAATAAGACATAAGAAACATAGTTCAGATGAGTAGACTCAAGGTCATATTTTGGCTCTTGTGTTTGTCTTAATTTTTTCAACTTCCATCTGTACTTACATATGAGCAATTGATGGTTTGTTCCATAATTGACCTGTGTCCTGGCTTTAGCTGCTGATATTGAACTTCTCCATTTTCTCCTCCTACTGAGGAAGTCAATTTGATTTCTGTGTATTCCGTCTGGAGAAGTCCATCTGTATAATTGCTAGTTGTGTGGTTGAACCAAGACATTTGTGATGAGAAACCATTGGTCCTGAAAAATTCTATCCTGTGATCTCAGCTTCATTTCTATCACCCAGGCCATATTTTCCAAATAATGTCCCTTCCTCTTTGTTTCTAACTTCTGCATTCCAATCAGCAGTAATTATCATTGCCTCTTGATCACATATTTGATCAATTTCAGGCTGAAGACATCAGTAGAATTTTCTCAATTTTTGCATTACTAGCGTTAGTGGTTGGTACATAAATTTGAATAGTAGTTTAGTGATTGAATATCCTTGTATAAATGTATTATCATATCACAGACAGCATTGTACTTCAAGATAGAGCTTGAAATGTTCTTTCTGATGATGAGAGTGACTCCATGCCATTGGCATCTGTCATTCCCAGCGTTGTAAACGATACAATAGTCTGATGAATCTGTCATTCCCAGCATTGTAAATGATATAATATTCTGATTCAAAATCTGCAGTGCCAGTCCATGTCAGCCCATTGCTGCTTAACTTATTGATCTTTATGCATTCCATTTAATTTTTAATAACTTCCAATTTTCCTGAATTCATGCTTTGTACATTCTGAGTTCTGATTATTAGTAGATTTTTGCAATCTTGATACAATAGCAGGGTGGTTCATTCAAGGTGTGGCCTTCTCTTAGTACCGATTGACACTGTGTGGAAGCTCTCTCATTTCTGCTGAGTCTGATTCCTGCATCTAGTTTGTCTGCCTCCTTTTACTATCGCCTGCAGATCCAAGGATCCATTAGCACACTTGGATTCACTGGACAAGTGGGACTCATCCAGCTTGACTTCCACAAGCCTGTGGTCTTCCTGCTTCATCTCCCCTTTTCCTGCTCAGCAGTCTCTGAAGCTCCAGGGCGCAGGAGAAGCCCTAGCTTATACCTTGTTGTGGACTTGAATCTCACTGGACTTTCCCATTTGTATACCTGTGTGAGTCATTTCTTCATCTAAATCTCTTTCTATATACACACACATCGAAGCATCCGTGATTTTGCTTCTCTGGAGAACGCAACCTAACATCAAAGCTATATGGCAGACTCATGCCCACACCGCTCAATAAAAGTTTTCGTAGCATGGTCTGACAAAAGCACAGGCTTCTAGTCAATTATGGCCTAATAAATCATATTCTCCAAGAACCAAACCTGCCCGTAGCGAATTGAAAGGTCTTTGTGTATGATCGTTTGAGGCAGACATTGCACTAACTCAGAGTGACCCGATTCTGGGCACAGTAGGGACGGCTCCACGGGGTCTCCAAGGCTGTGCTCCGAATGGAAGCTTCTCCTGTGCGGTGGCTGGGGGTTTGAACCGCCAGCTCTCACACAGTAGCCGAGTGCTTGAGCCCTGTGTCAGCAGAGCTTTCTTTCTTGTACCTCAGGCAGCGACTTATAAAACATATGGTAAGAAATTCAAGTATTAAAATAATTGTAATGCTTATTTTAGTAAGTATAGAATAATAATTATTTTATTATGATCTTAAAATTCTTGACTTCCGGGAAGATGGCGACGGAGTGACACGTACCAGAGGGACTCC
>NW_022103899.1:6529024-6554688 GCF_000313985.2 Echinops telfairi | reverse complement strand
TTCTCGGCACAATGCCTGACAGAATGAGAAGTCACCCAGTTGTCTTTCCTGATTAGCTCTCAACTGCCTTGCAAGGAAGGCGATCTACCATGCCCTTGGCTAACGGCTTCTTCTCTCCTGTGTGAAAATGTCTTAATTACTCTCCCTAACATTTGAATAATTGCTTGACTGAATTCTGGGAATGTTATTTTTCCTCAGAATTTTGAATCCTGATTTCAATAGGAATTTTTAATGCTTTGTATTAAAATTTTTCAAAAGTAGAAAACAGTAGAGGCAGTACCACAATGAATGTTCATATAAGTATTGCTCTAATTTAAAAGTTGTCAAATAATTTCCACACTTGCTTTATCTCTCACCTTCTTCTTACTTTTCCTATTTTTTCATTTTTGTCTTTTTAAGAAAAGGCGGGGATGGGGCGCCACTTTATTATAAAGCAAGGATGACATTTTATAATAATGCTTCCTTATGATTAATATTACATTAAAAAATTAACAGACATTTCTTGGGATCAGATCATGTATAGCCAGTTTATATTCTATTCCTCAATTGTTTTCTTATATCTTTTAACAATAATCTTGTGCAAATCAAGACAAAACTGGTCTGCACATGGCATTTGGTTATGCCTCTTAAATTGCTTTTAATCCACCACTCTCTTTCTTCTTGTATCCTCTTCTTTCTTTTACACTCTATTTTCAATAAACAGGAAATTAGCTCTCATGGCTCAGCTTCAACTCAAACACAATACTTGTGTTTGAGTAGTCCTTCATTTGTGGAGATATATACTTTATTTTATATCACATTAAGAGTTTCATAATGTTTGAATGATGTCTAGCCTTCCCAGTGTTAGCAGATGCTATGATTAGGTCTTGATATCATGGATGACAATTTAATATCTCTACTAGAAAAATCCCTATTAAATTTTATTCTAATGATTTCTTGAAATGATGATTTTAGCCTGAATTATAAAATGGTTACTTAATAATGCAAATATTTGCTCTGCATTTATTAATCACACTTGTTCTGTATAGAAGAACTATGCCTTCATTTTTGTAATTAACAATATGTGTGGGAGATCATTCCCTATACACAAATCTTCCTCATTTCTTATCTATAACTTTGTAATGCTTCATTTTGCAAAAGTAGTGTAGCATATTCAATAGATTCTTTGTTATGAGCAATTGGTCCAATTGTTTGTTTTTGTAGATAGGGTCATGTAAATAACTTTGGGCATAATTCATTTTGAAAGGTGCATCAACATATCTGTGAGGCAAAAGGATAAATGGATATTGAAGATAAGAATTTGGTCCTCTTAGGGCCTATATCCCCTAGCTCATGAACCCAATAGAGTTTATTATATGTGATATAATTATATGTAATATATTGTTTATATGTATAATATAAATAGTATTTATCGCTTTTCAAAATAGCATAATATGATTGTAACTTCCCAAGGGAAGAGAGAATCACCATTAGCAGCACCAGCTGTGCAAAGATGATTCCCATGCGGCGGGGATCAGATATGCCTCTATCTACCTTCTTTTCTCCTTTACAAATTATGAGACCAAGTACCCTTCTCAAGGCTCTCTCTGCTTCCCTGCTGGGTTTAAAAGTTCATTACAATGGCCACACAGAACTTTTTCCTTCTTCTTTTCCTTAGGAGCTTCACCAGGCAGGGGCTGTAGGTGCACAGAGGCGCCCAGATCCAGGTCTCCTCTCCAGCTGCAGAAAGATCCTGCTTCTTTCTGCCAACTTTTCTCTAATCCCTAGGGGAATGAAAGGTTCTGAATTCACACCTCAGGAACCTCTACTCATATGAATCTGGTAAAGCTTAAGAATGGATTAACGATTGCTATCCTACCCAGAATCCTTTTACCTCGGACTGTCTTCCTACTAGATACCATCATAGCAGATCCATTCAAGGATGCCACATTATAACATAAAAAAGGAGGTAAACCAAACCGTGTGTCATTTTGTTCTATCCCCCCTCATTGTCATCTGTCTGTAGAACAGATTACAACTGCTCTCTTTTTCACTCAAGGTTATATATCATAAACTTCTACAGGTATTGGCCCTAGTGTGAGCCCCCTTAGGAAAACAGAAAACTTACTCATACCCTTGTTGGTAATTGAAAACTTTTGTGGTAAAGCCCAAATAAAGTATCAAAAGCTTACTGCCACTGTCACTGTCCATGAATGGCAGCCACACAGAACAGCATAAACTGCCCCTATGTGTTTCTGAGACTAATTCTTAATGGGGGTAGAAAGCCCCATTTATCCCCCATATATACAAGCATTGTTTTTGCAATGAATGGGCATTCCCATTTCGCCTCAGTGGGCAGGATCACCTATTTTGGCTAACACTGCTGTCTGTCTGTAGGGGAGCAGACTGTCATTGGGGCCCCAAAGAACTTTCAGACAATATGCACAATTATGGAGGTAAGTCTATTGTGCCAACTGGGCTTCCTTAGGAGCGTGTGGGCAGAGTTTAACCAGAGCACAGCTTGGTTGGAGGGCTATAAGATAAATGGCTTTCCCAGGACGACCCCCTTCTCTCTTTTTGCCTGGTGATAGGACCAAAGTGTGGGTGCTTGAACTAGTTCTTTGCCTCAACCATGTGCTGTACTACTTGTGGGCTGAGCCAACCCATGGATCATGCTGCTCCTTCAAGACCTGCTTTGCCACACTGGCACACGGCTGGTGGATCTTGTAGAAGTGGAACATTGCTCAGGGCCTGCTTCACTAGCTGACTGTTGTTGCCCCACCCTGCTGCCTGCTGCCTGCTGGCCAACTTTACCTGTCTTGCCTGAGGGTAGACTTTGATGTCTGCTTCCTTCACCTTGGACCAGCAGCCCATGTGAGCTGAAGGAACTTCATTTTATTAACGGTTCCATGAAAGTGAGTTGAACTGAACTCTCTGTACTGCTGGGTGAACTAATTAGCTGTTATATCCCTTCCCCCTATATAAACCTATCCTTTTATAGATATAATTTTAAGTGTCCTGGTTTGGTTTTGCTAGAGAACCCTGCCTAATAGAGTGCATTGGAGAAGTTAATGGGCTACAATTCAGGATGAGAAGGACTGAAGGTACAGTGGTCAGGCAGCCTCTTCTTGGCTGGTTGCAAGCAGAATGTCCTCTCGCTGGCCCTCTGCCCCTTGACTTGGCCTTGAGTAATTTTTTTTTAGTGCTTATCTTTTTTCCCCCCTTAAATCATTTTATTAGGGGATCATATAACTCTTATCACAACCCATACATACATCATTTGTGTAAAGCACATTTTTACACTCTTTTTTTAAAAAATGCTCATAGAAAATATATACCAGGGGTAGCCCCCGACCCCCCCAAAAATAAAAGCTCTGCCTAGAGGAGCTTTCTTTTTTGTTTGTTTGTTTGGGTTTTTTTAATCGTTTTATTAGGGGCTCATACAACTCTTATCACAATCCATACATACATCAATTGTGTAAAGCACATTTGTACATTCATTGCCCTCATCATTCTCGAAACATTTGCTCTCCACTTAAGCCCTTAGCATCAGGTCCCCATTTTTTCCCCTCCCTCCCTGCTCCCTCCTCCCTCATGAGCCCTTGATAATATATAAATTATTATTTTGTCATATCTTGCCCTCTCCGGCGTTCTCCCTTCACCCACTTTTCTGTTGTCTGTCCCCCAGGAAGGAGGTCACATGTAGATCCTTGCAATCGGTTCCCTCTTCCCAACCCACTCTCCCTCTACCCTCCCAGTATCGCCACTTACACCACTGGTCCTGAATGGATCATCCCCCTTTGATTCCCTGTGTTTACAGTTCCCATCTGTACCAGTGTACATCCTCTGGTCTAGCCAGACTTGCAAGGTAGGCCAATGGAGATCCCCTTGCAGAGAGGAGACGAGCCAGTCAGGGTGCAATGTAGCAATGATGAAAAATACAACTTTCCTCTAGTTCCTAAATGCTTCCTCCCACTCCTCAATATCATGATCCGAATTCTACCTTACAAGTCTGGCTAGACCAGAGGATGTACACTGGTACAGATAGGAACTGGCCTTGAGTAATTTTACAAAGCACTGCCCAAAGGACATGCCACTGTAAGGCTCAGCCAGAAAATGATTCATGGGTCAGCAAAAATGAATTCCTCTGGCTAAGGGGCTAGAGGTACCCACCCCACAAGAGAGCCTCCTGCCCAAAGACACTTAGCTTTACTTGCACCAAGAGCCACGCAGCCCACTACTCTGTCTCATGCGCTAGCTCTGCTGGAGCCACCCTTTTTTCACAGCTGAGTTCCAATTAAAATAGCTCTTATATAGGTATATTATAAATATAGATATAATTCTAGTCTCCATGCTATGGTTATAATCCCATTTTAGAGGGAGTTCCCTGTTACGGAATTCAGAGGGGATGTATCCTCAGTCTTTAACTTAGTAGTGGTGTGAATTAAAATGTCCTTGGGGGTATTGTCTATTAAAAGACAAAAACGCACCTTCATCAAAGCCATTCCTCTGGTATAAGAGCCATCTCAGACAGAGAGAAAATCTCTAGAACCATTGGAAGAAGAACATGTTCTAGATCTCTTTCTGAAGTGATGGAGCTTGAGGCCAGAGGTACCAAACACTGTGGCAGAGATGCTGGGAAAAAGGATCCAGGCTGAGACCAGAGGCTAAGGCAAGGAAACCAGGAGACAGAACAGCGGGGCAGTGCCAAGACTATGGGATTGTGAGACAGAGTTGTAGGCAGGCTTCCTGATCTTGGAAGACAAAGGAACTAGAGAGACTTGGCTGCTGGTTAAGGAGAGGAGATACTGTGGGCTAATGGCTGTATCCTAATATTTACTGCTCCTGACTTGTGGTAACCTACTTACTTCTCTAGTAACCTTCCATAAATGTAGTATTGTCTGTGAGCTTTGTGTGGTCATTGCAATGCATTATTGACTCAAAAGGAGTACCCTGGGAGGAATGTTTGATATCAGAATAGGTAAAGCAGGATGGAATGTGGAGGCATATCTTCTCCCTGACTCATGGCAATAGGGAAGCCAGAGGAGGTCAGATATGACCACTCCCTCCACCCCATTAACTGCATGGCTTTCTGTCTCCAAGATGGAGGAGGTTCAATGTGCAGCGATCTCAATATCCAAAGGACACACTCCACTCCTGGCTCTTCTTTCTTAATGGTAGGAAGATCCTTCTTGCTCCTTCAAGGTGAGATGGCTAATTTCAAATGTAGCAGGATGTCAAAACTTCAATTCCTCATTAGGTTTCCAAGTTTTTAGAGTCACAATAAACCCTGTTAACAATCACTCACAATTGAATCATATGATTGTATCAGTATTTCTTACCCAGACCCATCAGGAAAAAGTCATTTGGTGGGAGTTACCAAGACAGTTGCTAGAAGATCCATATTAATTAATTCACCACATTTCAATGCCTCTGTGACTTCTTTGGAAGGGGGAGAGAGTTTCATTTTCTAGTAGTTCTTTGTGCACGAGGTGGAAGCAGAGGTATCATTAAGGTTGGTGTCATCCAGAACAGTAACTTAGGATCTCACCCACCCCCTGGACGGCCAGGGCCCATCTTGGCCCCATGTGTGGCCAAACATCTTTCCACAAGCCAAATCCCTACTAGCCCAACCTTCCCTGCTCATGTCAGCTATCCCATTGGCAGAGGCCTTCCACTCTGCCTAATAGTGGGTGGCCAGGTCTACCCTGCTGCTTCCTGACTGGTGAGTCCTGGGGGAGCATAGTGAGTTATCAGAAACTAGCGACCCCACAGCTTTAGCGGCTCCTCTCCTGCATCACCGGCTTCCTCACCACGGCTGCCTGCACCATGGGCCCTCTCACTCACCATTTTAATAATGGTAAACCATGACTATATGTTCATAGCATTTAATTTTATCTGTCCAACTGCATATTGGTAAGGAAGTAGGCATATGCACAGAGTTGCAGTCGAACATGGTCTGGTATAGTTCTGGAAAGTGAGCAGCTCAGGTGAAAGCACTCCAAACATGACTGAGGAAGAGCTAGCTTCTCCGAGTGGAGCTGACATTCTTGCTGTTGATGGAGTACAACATGTGCGACTTTTATTTGCTGCTGTGACATAACACAAGAGAAGAAACTGCTGCAAACACCTAGAAATAATAAGAACATGGAATGTATGGATTTTGAATGCAGGAAAATGGGAAGTTGTCAAAAATGAAATGGGGTGTATAAAGATCTATATCTTAGGCATTAGTGAATTTAAAGGAACTGGAATTGGCTGTTTAAACCAGACGATCATAAGGTCTATTATGCTGGGAATGGCAAATGGAAAAGGAGTGGCATCATGTTCATCATCACAAAAGACATTTCAAGATCTATTCTGAAGTACAATGCTGCAAGTGATAAACGTATAACTATACCCCTATAAGAAAGACCAGGTAATGTAACTATTATCCACATTCAAACACAAGACACTAATACAACGATGAATAAGCTGAAGATTTTTACCAAGTGTACAGTCTAAACTTGATCTAGAATGTAATCCAGATGTGTTGATAATTATTGATGATTGGAATCTGACCATTGGAAATAAGATAAAGGAAGGATGACTAAGAATATAGTCTTGGTGATCGAAAGACGTAGGAGATCACTTGATAAAATTTTGCAGGACCTATAGCTTAGTCATTTTCATCAACATAAATGATGACTATATACTTGTACCTTATTGGGCACAATACAAAGGAATCTAATGGATTCTCTAGGTGAAAAGAGATTATGCAGAAACTCAGTATTGTGCACTAAGACAACACCAGGAACCAACTGTAGAATAGACTGGCCAATGCTCATATGCAAGTTCAAGTGGAAGCTGAAGAAAACTAAAATAAGTCCACAAGAATCAAAGAAAGACTTTGAGTATATTCCACTTGGAATATAGATTTGACATATTGAATACTAAGATAAAGGACTTGTGAGATGACATTGAAGACACCATCCCCAAAGAAAGCAAAGGGTTATGGAAAGGACAGGAAAATAGAAAAGACCAAAGTGGATGACAAAGGGACTCCGAACCTTGCTCTGCTACATAGAGCGGCTAAAGAAAATGGAAGCAATGAGAAGTAAGAGCGAACCACAAAATTCCAAGGAGCGGCTTAAGAAGACAAAGTAAAGTGCTATAATAAAATGTCCAACAACCTGGTGTGACTCTTAGATTTTATGTCAACTGGATGGCACCTGTGTGAGTCAGCTGATGACATGTTCCTGTAGCACCCTGCCATGTTCCACTGGACCTTGGATCCACACACTTCTGTGCCTCCTAGCCTGTGACCTGCACCTTCCTCTTTCCTTTACTGGCTGCTGGGTGAGTCTGAAGAAGACTTCAGCTAGCATGGACTAGAGTTGGGCTGGAATGTCTTCTTGATATAAAGTTCTTTCTTATACAAATATGAATGTCATTGGGTTTGTTTCTCTAGGAAACTCATCCTGGCACAAGAACTGAAAAAAAAATTAAGCCTCAAGTTATAATATTGAAGGATTCTATAGAAAAAAAACCCGTTGCCTATACATAAAAAAGTATTAAAAAGTAAGGATGCTAATTTGAGGACTAAGGTGTGCCAAGCCATGATACTTTCAATCACCTTATATGTATATGAAAGTTGGGCATTGCATAAGGAAGTCTGAAGAAGAATCAATGCATTAGAATTATGGTGCTAGTGAAAAAGATGGAAATACCATTGATTCTCAAAAGAACAAACATCTTTCTTGGAAGAACAGGCAGAATTCTCCTCATAAGCAAGGATAGGAAGACTTTGTCTCACATATTTTAGACCTGGTATTGAGAGAGACCAGTCTCTGGAAAAGAACATCATGCTCAGTTAAGTAGAGGGGCTGTGAAAAATAGGAAGACCCTTCACAAGATGGATTAACCCAGTGGCTGAAAAAGTGGGCTCAAACATACCAAGAATTGTGGGACCGGCACAGGACTGAGCAGTGTTTCATTTTGTGGCACATGGGGTTGCTATGAGTCACAACCAACTTGGTGCCACCTAGCAACAATTAGACAAAAGTTGAAGTACACAGGAAGCATCAAAAGGGGGTAGAAGGAATCCATGTTCACTATGCCTAAAAGAAATGATAAATGTTCAGCAATTTCAGGAGGTAGCATATGATCAATAACCAATGGTATTAAAGGAAGAAATTAAGAATGTACTGAAGACACTGTCAAAAAACAAATTCCAGGAATTGGCAGCATATTAACTGAGATCTTTGACAAACATACACAGAACTGGAAGTGCTCACTCATTTCTCCCCAGAAAGTTGGATAACAGCTACTTGGCCAACCAACGGGAAGAGATCCATATTCATACCGATTCCAAAGAAAGGTAATCCAACAGACAACAGGCACATTTTAGTATAATGTGCAACTGTGACGCCAGGCTGAGCTTAGAGTCACAACTGAGTGGGCCCAGGAGCCACAGCCCTCCATGGCACCACTGCCTGGGTCACCCCGCCCTATAGCAACAGCTTCCCACCCCTGTCATACATGTTAGGGTCCTGAGGTGTCACCCACTCTGATTTTGTCAGGGGGTGACATTTGTACACCTCACATCTCTCTAATGATGTCATGCCAGCAAGAATGAGGCTTTAAAAAGTTCACAGAAAAAATTTATTAAAAGGTGACAGCATTTTTCCAATAACTTTTTTAAGTCCTCCTATATCTCTTCCAGCATGTTAGCCAGGTAGCTGCCCACCTTCCAGATTTCTTGGCATAAATATATTACTTGGCACTGCATCCATTTATTGATCCATTTCTATTGGTATTTGTGTTAGTCTGGGTAGACTAGAGAAACAAATCCACGGACACACATATGTGTATAAGAAAGATATTTATATACAAGAGCAACTGAACATTGAAAAAACTTCCAGTCCAGTCCAGATCAAGTCCATAAGTCCGATATTAGCCCATATGTCCGATATCAATCAATAAAGTCCTCTTCAGACTCACGAAACACATGCAATGACGCTGAATGTAGAAGATCACAGGCCAGTGGGTAGAAAGTCCTTGGATCCAGTGGCATTGGAAACATCTCAGCGCTGGCAGGGGTCTCTGCATCAGGGTGGGTCCATGTGTCTTGTCAGCTGCTATGTCTCCCAGGGTGTGAGCAGAGTCTCCCACCTCCAAGGAGGAAATACAGGATTTCCCAGAATTCTCAGGAGAAGGCCATGCCCACACAGCAGCCTCATTGGCTTTAATCTGATTGACAGGCTAGACTCCACCCCTACAGTCTTAATTGTCAAATTGACTAATGATTATGTAACTACCACAGTATGCCATCAATTCCCAGAGTCTTTATTTTCACAAATGCCTCTAGTGAAGTTTAGACACCTTCAATAGCATCCATTCTTGACCAGATGCTTTAGTGTAGAAAAGAGACTCAAAATCTCAAGTAACTCATATAATTTAAGGAGGACATTTATTAAGTATTAAATAGGAAAAGACAAGACAAAGGCACATCATTTGGATGAAAGAGGCTATTAGTATGAGACGGTTATGGTGTCCAAGGATTTGCAGAGATTCAGAGACTAAAAAAGAACTAGACAGATAGTTATGTGTTTTATCAATGCTATGTCACTCCTAAGATTTATCATCCCTTCCATGTGGCCCTTCTGTGAAGGGCTGTCCAATTATTGCATAGGAGGGGTTTGGACTCCTTCCTGTCATTTTGATTGCTTGTTTTTGAACTTCCGATTTCTATCCCAGTCAACACCTCATGATTACACAAGCTAGTATGCTTCTTCCATGTGGGCTTTGTTGCTTCCCTGCTAGATGGCCACTTCTTTAATTACAAACCTTTAAGACTCGAGGCACTATATCTTTTAACAGCCGGGTACCATCAGATTTCTTCACCACATTTGCGTATGCACCCATTTTGCCTTTAGTGATCATGTTAGGAAGGTGAGTATCATACAGTACCGCATTATTAGAATAAATCGTTCTTGTACTGAGGTAAGATTTAAGTAGAGGCCCAAAGTCCATCTGCTTCCTTGTTGTATTTACATATATACATACATAAACAAATACACTTATCTTTATATATTTACATATATGCATATCTATTTATACCTATATATACATAATTTTTACTTTCTTCTTTCTTTTTTTTCTTTTTCCTTTCCTTCTTTAATATTTCCTCTTTTTATTATTATGGTCTTTGTTTTACCTCATTAATCTTGTTAGACATGTCTATGTTAATTTTTATAATTAAGAGGATTGGATGCATGAAAGCCAAGATAACTTTTCAGAAACAGTAATGGGAGTAATAATTCCTTGAGGGTGTGGAAAGAGAGGGAGAGGAAAGAGGGGATAAGAGGGATCTGATAGCCATGATGACTGTATAACCACATTCAAGGGGAATGAATAACAGAATTTTAGAATTTCACATTGGATAGTGAAAGATATGACAAATATTAATAGTAATATAAGATAATAATAAGGGTTCCTGAGGGGTAAGGTGGGGAAGGGGAGCATAAAGGGGAGCTGATATCAATGAGTACAAGAAGAATAAGAATAAAAATGTTTTGTAATTGATGGTGGTAGCAATTATAAAATTATACTTGATCTAACAGAATTATGGATTGTTTTAATTTCTGTAAGAGCTCCCAATAAAATGAGTAATACTTTTTTTAAGACTAGGCAGGCAAAGAAAACTGTCACAAAATAAGTTTGGTTGCAGAACAGTTCTAGGTGGGACTCCAGACCAGGAACAGTCCCAGGGCTGGGGCATGCACAGTTTCTTAGACAAAAGAGTTTACAAGATTGGTTCAGGTCCCTCCAACCAAGGCAGTCAGGATGTGACTCATGACTACTTGACCCTGGTGTCCCAATTTCCATTAAGGGCATACCCAATTAAGTCCCCAAGGGCTATGTCATGTCTCCCTGGACCAGCTAGGGCAGTGAAAGTAATCCACTCTAATGCAATCTGCCTGAGGGTAAAGGTAGTCACAAGACTACAAACAAACATCAACTGCTCCCTGCATTGGGTCAATTCTGACCTACAGTGTTCCTATAGCGCAGAGCAGAACTGCTCTTGTGGGTTTCCAAGAGCGTAAATCTTTTTAAGAGTAGAAAGGCTAATATTTCTCTTGAGGAGCTGCTGGTAGCTTTGAACTACTAACCTTGTGGTTAGCAGCCCAACATAACCAACTATGCCACTAAGGATCCCCTAAAAATTTACTCCCATTGCTTCAATTCTGAGACTTATACATGGATAAGACTTACACATTGATCTTCCACTGTAACTCATGGCCTTCCAAAAACTCAGTGTCTAGAAATTTAAGTTCTGAACTATATCCTACCTCCTGAAACAAGGTAAATGTTAACCAATTCTTTTTTCTTTTTCTTTGCTAATTCCTCTTGACTAGTATTTCATTTAATAATCCATAAACATTTTGATTCATGACATTGATTACAATCCCCACAGTGTAAAGCAATTTTCCTGCTTTCTTCCTGCATTTACAGTTTTTGTTCTCTTCCCCACCCCCTATTCTTTCTTACCTTCTGAGTTTTATCTCGAAGCATTGCTTCTCCTTTGATCTCATGTGATTGATTGTTCTAATGAGTGTAGTGTGCCTTCCTGGTGTGATTGCTTATTGTAGGCCAGTCTATTGTTAGGCTCAAAGTTGATTCTTGGTGTACATGAAGATCCACAATTATGCAGGTTCCACCAGTCTGTAAGAACAGAAAGCTGCTCCCCTTATTGGTCCTGAGGGGTTTATCTGCTCTGGATTCCTAGTGTTGTGAGCTCTTATCTGTACCAGTGTATACGGTCTGGTCTAGCTAGATTTGTAAGATAGAGTTGAGGTCACGGTAGTAGGGCGGGGGAGGGAAAATGAAAGAACTAGAGGAAGATTGTGTGTTTCGTTGATGCTATATTGCACCCTGACTGGCTTTTCTCTTCCTGTGGCCCTTCTGACCAATAAAGGGAGCAGTGATACTAGGAGGGTAAGGGTAATTGGGGGGCAGTAAGGGGGAACTGATCAAAATGATTGATATATGGCCCCCCTTCCAGGGGACAGACAGCAGAAAAGTGGGTGAAATGAGACAGCAGTCAGTGTAAGACATGAAAGAAAGGGGAAAATAATTTATAAATTATCAAGGGGATATTGGCGAGTGAGGGGGAAAATGAGGAGCTGATGCCAGGGGTTCAAGTAGAAAGAAAATGTTTTGAAAAAGATGATGACAACATATTTACAGATGTGTTTGACACAATGGATATATGTATGGATTGTGATAAGAGCTATGTGTTAGTCTAGGTACTTTAGATAAACAAATCCACAGAAATTCGTGTATAAGGAAAAGTTTTATATAAAGGTTAAGTGTGCATCAAGAAAACATCTGAACCCAGTGCTGCCCAAGCCCACAATTCCAACATTAACCCATTAAATCATATGTCCAACACCAATCCACAAGGTCCTCCT
The DNA here is from genome assembly GCF_000313985.2 of Echinops telfairi. Lineage (NCBI taxonomy): Eukaryota > Metazoa > Chordata > Mammalia > Afrosoricida > Tenrecidae > Echinops > Echinops telfairi. Next base: position 6,542,254 of record NW_022103899.1, on the reverse strand, counting down.
CCATCTCACAAAACAGATGCAATGATGCCAACTGCAGGAGGAAAGTCAAATCAGTTAATGTGTAAACATCTCAGCACTGGAAGGGGTCTCCACATGGTTGCTTCAGCACCCATGGCTTGTCTTGCAGGGAAGTCTTGCAGGGAAGTAAGCCTTGCCAGCTAAAGCAGGGAACTGGCTAAGGCAGTTGCACCCTGGTCCAATGATCAGGAGAACTAGAAGCAAGACACTCGAGAACTAGAAAGGCAAGGCTCATTGAGCCATTTATCCCTCTGCCCTTCAATTAACCCCACATGTATTTATTGGCCAGGTTGGCACAATAAACTAACTACTTCAAGCTATAAGAGGCCCCAATTAAAAAAGAAGAAGAACATAAAACCCTGTCATTTTTTATTAATATTTTTCTCAACACCTTTCTCTCACTCTATCCAGGAACTCTGAGTTTGATACTTTTCTGAGCAGCCCTAAGAAGTAGCCTGCATCCTCCAGGTAAATTACCTAGCACAGATTACATAGCTTTGCCTTTCTCATTATGTGCCACTGTATTTTCCCATTTATTTTTATTTTATAGGTCTACTATTGAGAATAAATGAAGTTAAAGAGATGAACAGAAAGTTTCAAAGAGTATGATACAAAGGAAAATATTACACTGAAATGTGTGAAGAATTAGAGTTAGAAAACCAAATGGGAAGAACACACTCAGCATGTCTGAAACTGAAAGAACTGAAGACAAAAATCAGGCCTGCAGTTGCAATATAGAAAGATTGTATGGGAAAAATATTGAATGATGCAGGAAGCATCAACAGCAGATGGAAATAATCTACAGAGTCACTGCACCATAAAGAACTAGTCACTGTCCTACCATTTTAAAAGGTAATCTATGACCAAGCACCAATCATACGGAAGGAAGAAGTTCAAGCTACACTGAAAGCATTTGCCAAAAACAAGGCTCCAGGAATTGATGAAATACCAAATGAAATATTTCAAGAGGATTATAAAGCAGTGGAATCACTAACTCATCTATGCCTGGAAATTTGGAAGACACAACTTGGTCAAAGACTGGAAGAAAATCATATTTGTACCCATTCCAAAGACAGGCGACTAAACAGAATGTTCAAAGTATAGAACAATATCACTGATATTACATGCAGGTAAAATTTTGCTGAAGATCATCCAATAATGGTTGCAACAGTGCATTGACAGGGAGCTTCCAGAGGTCCAGGCTGGATTTACAAGAGGTCATAGAACAAGGGATATGTCATTGCTGATGTCAGATGGAGCAAGGGATATGTCATTGCTGATGTCAGATGAATCTTGGTTCAAAGCAGAGACTACCAGAAAGATGTTTACTTGTGTTTCATTGTCTATGCCTAACTGTATTGATTATAACAAACTATGGATAACCTTGAAAAGAATGGGAAGTCCAGAACATTTCCTTGTGTGCATATGGAATTTGTACATGGATCAAGAGGAACTTCTGTGAGCAGAACAAAGGAGTACTGCATAGTTCAAAATGAGAAGAGTGTCTCCTCTCCCCAGACTCATTCACTCAGTGAGCTGAGCAAATCTCAGAGACACGCACTTCTATGAAGAAGACTATGGCTTCGGATTGCAGGAAGGGTATTAACAACCTGCGATATGCAGCGATAGTCTTGCTTGCTGAACGTGAGGAGGACTGAAGCACTTGTGGATGAAAATCAAGGATTGCAGCCTTCAATACGGATTGCAGCTCAATGCAAAGAACAGCAAAACCCTCACAACATCACCAAACAACTAGCATCGTGATAAATGGAGAAAAGGTTGCAGTTGTCAAGGATTTTTTTCTGGTTTGGATCCACCATTAATGCTCGTGGAAGCAGCAGTCAAGAGATAAAAAGACATGTTGCATTAGGTAAATCTGCCGCACAAGACCTCTTTAGAGTATCGAAAAGTAAGGAGTTTTCCTGGAGGACTAGGGTGCACTGTCCCAGTCATGACATTTTCAATTGCCTCATATGCATGTGACCATTGGACATTGAATCAAGAAGACAGAGAAGAAGAATAAATGCATTTGAATTGTGGTGCTGGAGAAGAATATGGAAGATATGTTGAAAAGTCAAACTTTTGGACATGTTGTCACGAGAGACCATTCCCTGGAGGAGCGTATCATGTTTTCGAAAGCAGGGAGCAGCAAAGGCAAGGCAGGCCCTCCTGCAGATGGACGGACACCATGGCTGCCTCCAGGGGCTCCAGCACAGGAATGATTGGTGGGAGGGCGCAGACGAGACGGTGTTTCATCTGCTGTGCATGAGGTGGTCGTGGGATGGAAGTGACCCAGTGGCACTCCAAAACAATGCTAGCAACCATTTTGAGTTTTTGACATATTCTTCTTAATTTGTTTTACAGATAGTCTGTAGCAATACATTAAATAAATATTATCAAGTACCAGAATTGTTTTATAACTGCCTTTCAAATTTTCCTGGCATATTCAATGACTAACTTAATTTATTTATATATATTTAAAAGCAAAATTTTCTTTGTTAAAATGATAATTTCATTTCTCTCTAAGTTAAAATAATAAAAGGGAGGGCTATAGGATTTATCTTTTAAGAAATACTTTAAGGTGGGGGCGGTTAGGAAAAGCCTCCAACAGCAATCTATAATGGAAATTAATTAAAATGCTATCGTTTTTCCCTTAGCTACTAACAACTAGTTTTGGCATAGATTATTGGATTTATAATTAGATGTAATTTGACTTAATTAGTTGACTATAGCTCTTAATTATGGTATACCTTTTCCCATTATGGCCACTGCAATGGCAGCTTAGGATAAACATTGTGATCACCCTTGCCAATGGGACTGACTCCATCCCTTGGGTTATTTGTGTGCGAATATGAATGAGATTTCAGGAGCATGACAGACGGTCTCGGCATGAAATACTGATTTGGCATCCCTCCCTTCAGTGCCATTCATAAGTGGCATTTTTTCCGTCAAAATATTTCATGTGGACACTTACTGTTTTGCTGTTAATTTCTATTGGGAGAGGTCAAAAGGAGATGAAGCTAACATTAATGAAAGTGATTAAGCCAAGTTTTCATCAGAGATTTTCTGGGATCTCAAATATGAGTAACAGGTCACCTGAGTGTGCGTCACATAAAATCAGTTACACAGGTACTCTCGTTCCCTTTGTTTGTACATTTCACGATGTTGTCTCAGCCTCGCCCACAAAAGCTATTCCTAAAAGGATTATTGCAAAAAAATGTGGTAGATTCTGAAGATAAAGAAAAGAAAATTGTGCGTAATGTTTTCATGAACTGAGGCCAGTTTGCAGGACAACCCTTTTCAGTAGGGTTTTAGTTATGGACCACTTCACATGGTAGAATATGGGGCACGGTTTTTTTCCTAGGACATCCAAAATATGTGAGGGTGAAAATAAAAAATTATCCACGCAGATTGTATTGTAATTTTGTACTGCTTCTCTTATTTGCCGACCAAATCATTCTTAGGCCATTTCATAATAGCCAATTATAGGTTACTCAAGGGACACAGACCATGCAAATCAGCTCATGTTTCAGCGAGTGTTTCTCATGGGTTTGAGCTATTATCTTCATTACAGGGCAGCACATGAATCCAACTCATCTGTACTGTAATCGCTATAAATCAAGCATTTGTTTGCCATTATTTATTGCCTAACTTAAAGAGTTTTAATAATATTTAGAGGGCATTGCAATAAAAGCAATTATTTATCATGTCTGCTTATGGGGTCACTCAAGGTTTTCAACAAAAGCCAGTGTCATTTCCTAATCTTTTAATATTCATAAGGTAACATTACTTGCAAATGGTACATTGTGATTTATAAGCATTTCCTGGTCAGGAACATAAAAGCATTTTATAATTCCTCCCAGAGAAAAGCAGTCAGGCTCTAGGGGGCAAATAGCAACCTGGGGTATGGGGTGGAGCAGAGGCAGAGCACAGTAGAGCCTTGTGCACTAAGCTGGTTTCTCATTCCGTCATGCATTTAAAACTCGGTTCTCAAGTATAAATTGTAGTGCATGGGTCCAAATCCTTCTACATGAGAGGACCTACATTAGTATTTGGAATAGGACGCTGTGCGTCTCCTCTCTCACCTTCAGTAATCATAGAAGCATCTCTGGACAAGGAGGCACAGTAAGCAGAAACCAGTTCTATTTCCATCAGTTATTACATGTGTCATCATTGAACCAAGGGAGTCTGATTCAGACAGACCCAAATTGTTCCATATTTAAATTTTTATGGTTGTTGTTGTTAGTTGCTGCTGAATAGATTTCTACTCATTGCAACCCCATGTCTTACAGAGTAGAATTGTTCTACAGTATTTTCTTGGCTATAGTCTTAATATAATAAAATCTGGAGGACTTTTCCGGCACCGGATGACAGAATAGATTTGAACCAGCAATCTTTAAGCTAGCATTCAAGAAAAAATTATTTACATCACATACCCATTACCTAGTAGCCATTAAGTTGATTTCAGCTCATAGCAACCACAGTGTACTGAATTATATAATAAGGCCCTGCTAGCCATAGTCTTTGTAATTCTTATCAAATGACTAAGGAAGACCAAGTAAACATGAGGAGGCATTTGTGGCCCATGAAGCGACTGGGTAGCTTGCTAATAATGTAAATAAGGTGCGTGACACCCTTGGGGTGGGACTATGCATATATGGTATGTAAAACCCCTACAAGAAGTTCAGTCAGATTCTGCCATCCCAGTAAACTTAATCATCCCAGAACTGGAAACGAGGATCTCATCAAGAAAGAAGAGCCCGGATGCAGTGCCACCTGAGGTCCCTGTTCTCCTGTCTTGGACATCCAGTAGACTCAGGCGAGGCACACGAGTTGGCAGAGGCGAAGACAAGTAGAAGGAGAAAAGGAACAGCAAAGAAGAGGTGTCAGCAGAGGCAGGAAACAGGCGCAAGACCACAGTAAACATTCTGGCCCACACAGTGAGGAGCCGAGTGCCTTCAGACAGGAGACGTGCTGGTGAAGTGGTGTGCTGTCTAGCACTTCATCAGGGGAACGAGGGTTGCCAAAGCAATGCATGGAGCTAGAGTTAAACACCTTTGGACCAAAGATTACTGGTGGAGCAGGATACCCCTGGTGAGCACGTATCCACAGAGCTAACAGGGCAGGGCAGAGGCCAAGGGGTGCAGCAGTAGAGAGAGGTGAGCGAGTGAGCGTGGTTGAAAGAGGGCTGTTCATATTGAAGGAAAGTATCATGGACATTTGTGATTCTGACCTATGAGCTTTCCTAAAGACTCCATAATCCAGAGTTCTGTCTGTGAATTCTATAGGGCCATTGCAACAAATAGTGACTCCAGTGAGGAGGTAGATTGCTCCACGGAGAGACAGTTGGTGTCTGGAGAGTCATATCTGATGTCTGCTTCAAACAAATTGGCCTGGGGCGGCTGGTCCTCCTTGTTTTTGTCCCCTCCCTGCATTCATTCCTCTGGTGCTTTGGGTAAATTACTTAATATCAATTAACTACGGTTTTTGAGCTAATGTTTAATCATTGCTTTTAAAAGACTCACTAGCAATCATTATTTATTAATTGCATACAACCAGCCAGGTAGTTTCAGAGTTTCACAGGTGTACACTCATTTTATCCGTATGACAACCCTGTGAAAGCATCACATAGTTTATGTATAAGCAAATTGTATTTCAAGTCAGAAAACAGGCACACCGTGGGGTTAGCTAATTTATGTGAGGTCACAGCTTGAATAGAAACCTCTCATCTCACTACCCTCAAGCGGATTCCGATTCAGAGTGACCCTGTAAGACAAAGTAGAACTGCCTTGGTGGATTTTTGAGACTCAACCTTTAGGGGAGTAGACAGACTCATCTTTCTCCTGAGGAATGGCTGGTGGTTTTTCACTGCTGACCATGCACTTGGCAGCCCAATGCATGACCCAAGTGTCTAGTTCCAGAGGCCTGTGTTCACCTGCTACACTCTACAGCCCGGGGATGGTCGGTTACAATGTTGAAGAGACAATGTATGTCAACAATAAACACTGGTGTGCAAGTGAGGTGAGCAGTACATTTGAGTTCTAACTCATCTTTCTGCTTCAATTCACTCTGTATTTATGACTTGGCCACAGAGAAATTAAAAGACATTCTGTCACATGTTTTACAGTTTAGATACAATATTTCTTTTCTTATTTCCTGACCAACAATAATATGAGAGAAGAAAGTGGGATTAGTTAACCATACCTTATTCATTCCCAGTAAATGACCACTCCTTTTTCTATTCCATTCCAGTTTTATCTACAGTTGAGGCCAAACTTATTTGCTTGTGGCCCATTGGGTTTTTTCATTCATTTATCAAAGAAGAGTAAGACATTCCCATGGAGTTGATTCTGACTCACAGTGACCCTCTACCACAGGCTAGAAGTGCCCCAGAGAGTTTTCAAGCTGTGTCCCTTGGGAGGTGAACTGCTACGTCTTTCTCCCACGCAGCAGCTTGCGCATTCTAACATTTTAGTTCGTACCACAATTTAGTTAGCAGCCCAGCACTGAAGCACTGCACCATCTGGGATCCATTCAGGTAGTGCAATATACCCTATTTTACCCTTTCCTCCTTGTAAAATCCACGAGAGGGCTTCTTCACTTTATTTCTGGGAATGAAAAAGCTGAGGTTCAAAGAAGTAAATCCTTTGATCAAGGCCATGTGTCTAATCAGATGGGAACTTTTAAAAACTCTGGGTACTTGGCATCACTTCTGTTGAGCTGAAATCTGAAAATATTTAAAATTCTTACCTTTAAAGCCATGAACAAATAACTAGCAAATAGACTTTCCAGGTAATAGCTGACAAATAGGTTCCATTGGGCCCTATCTGAATTGGTACTTGAACTCTTTGCCTTAAATAGAATTGGTTTCTATAATCCTGTCTTAGCAGCTGAAATATCCAACTCCTTTAAAGCTCACACAATGTTTTCTGTTTCAAGATTTTTGAAATTTTCCTCTTGTCCTTGGTTAGAATTTTGATTTGTCACAAAGGAATTATCTCTGAAATCTTTTTCTTACAAGATGTGCATTTTCTTCTAATTTTACAAAATTAAATTCACTGGATTTCATAAAACCCATCTGCATATGCCAACCAATCAAACTAAAGTGTGATATACTGGGCTCATGCCCGGTGAGTGGTACATGATATACATCCTCTGGTCTGTCCCCCAGCACAGTTCAAGCTAATTCCACCAGAGCGCAGAGAGGCTGGCTCTTGCAGGAAAGCCCAATCCTATCCTGTACCTGTCTCAGTCAAGTCTCAGGTCTTGTGTTTTCAGCATGAAGAAAACACAGAAGAGTGTTTTGTTGTTGTTTATTTTCTGAACACTGTGCACTGCAGCCTAGGACTTAATGGCTCAGTACTCACTTCTACTTGGAGAAATGCTCTTTTGCTCTTTGGAAGTCAGGCTTGATGGCATTACTGTGGGGCAGCCAGCTAGCTGGGCACACTTGCCCATATTTGTCCATGAACTGGAAGGCCCGAGTTGATCTCACTTGTTGGATGCCCCAAAGGGAGGTCAATCACAAGGAACTGTTGCAGGACCCTCACCCATTCATTTAATGCAGGATGCAAACTAACGAATGCAAACCCAAACCACATCCACTGTCTCCAAGTTGATTCCAACTCCTAACAAAAACCAGAATTATGACTGCCATGTCTTCTCTCCCAAATTATTTCCAGCTGGGAAATTGCCTATATTAATGTATTGGACTGTTATGGAGCAATCAATCATTAACTACCTACAATCTATCATTAACTACCTGCACACCTTTTTCAGCTAGACCATCTCTGTTTTACTTACTCAGGGCAGTTAGCCCTGCTTTCCATAAGAGGGTAGGTTAAAAACAAAAATAAACAAACAAACCAAAACACTGCTAACAGGGATCCAGTTTATACGTGTATGGTTTATTACAAACAAAATTTATTTAAACATGTCTGAGGCTGGGTGCCCTGGTGGTGCTGTGAGTTAGGCGTTGAGCGGCCTATGCTGTAAAGATTACAAACCAGAATGAACTTGATGCAGGGGTTGGTTTTGGCTTTCTGTAATCAGTGGAGGGCCACAAACAAGTATTCCCAGCAATACACTTGTCTTAGTCCACTTACAGCACATTAAAAAAAAAGGTCCTAACAAATAGTGGCTTCTGAGGGAGATTTGCTGCAACAGTTAATTTCAGGGCAAAGAGGTCATCTCAGAAGGTTGTCGTGATTGTTTGGTGGATTCTAAACAGCTAATTTTATAGATTTTTCTAGAAAGGGACAGGAAAACAATGGGACTTGTTATAATGAATTTTTAAAACTACATTGGTGAAAAAAAACCCAGGAAAATTATACTACGGGAAAAAATGCTTTTTCTATCATAACAATGTACTCACTCATTCTGTGGGGGTCCCAAAGGCTATCCTATGCAAATTTTACTGGAAAACTCAATCCTGTCCACTCTGAACTTGCTCCTCCACATTTCCTTTTTTTTTTTTTTTTGGTTCCCCCAATCCAAAAACAACTAAAAGGAAAATAATTTGAGTCCTTTTCGGATGCCCAAACTAGCATTTTGATGTGGTATAAATCAGAGTGCAAAATGCTTTGGGAAAGGCTGGGAGAGACTGAAATACCACCTTCTGAAGAATATATACTTCATACAATATATTGAAAAATAATAGTTTCAGATTTTGATATTTTTGTTGAATCAAAGTTCCTATGGGTTTTGTAGCAACACTTTCTGACTTTCATTCTATCACCTTGCTCCTCTATCAGGCTGAATGACAGCTTCTTTGATTTTCCTTGCCTGGAAGGTAACCATCATGACATCTATTATCTGTTCTGTGTGTGCTCTGCTGTTGGGACTTGGCCAACAGTTCACACTACATTTGGCCTCTGACAGGCAACATCTGGGTAGAGTGGTGAAATATCATGCTAAATAAGTGAGAAGCACCTACTAGATGTGTTAGGAAGCCGTGCACAAGTGTGTATACAACATTAAGTTAGATGCCAGGGAACCACTAGACAATTGGTTTGTGTCTGTGTGAAGCATTCTCTTCTTAATTGGTGACTTCAGCCTGGGAGAGAAGCAACTGATTAATGACGTTTGTTGTTGTTTTTAAATCTGTAGGGAAAGAAAATGTTTAGCTGTTTGCATGTGTTTACTTCTCTAAAAACATATTCAATCTAGTGAAATAGCATTGTTTTAAATCATTCATGAAAAATAGACACAGATATCCTTTCTTTTATTTTATACACACATATTCCTATATGAATTACAAAATTATATGTAATTGATGAGAATACCTCCATTTTTTACATAGTTTAGTATGGAGTAATGGACAATATAATATTTGAAGGAGTGCATTGATATTATAAAAAATTACTCATTTTCTTTTTCTACTTCTGGTTCAACTACCAAAAGAAGAAGCATTATATACTTTAGTTTTGTAATATCTGAAATAATAACAGCAACAAAGCTTCATAATAAAATAAAATCAGGTGACTTTTCTAAAATATAATTTCTAATGCATCTTTATGTACACATATTAAAAGTATTTTCAATTAGCAAAATTAATGTAATAAAAATAAAGTGGGCTTCCAATGCAATTCTATCCCAGGGAATAGAAACATATTTGAATAAGTGAAATAAGTCAATGAACTTTGTAGTGAGCCTCCTGGTTGTGATATATATTTATTTTCTAAAGTCTATTTTATATCCTCTGCTCAGTAACATTTGTAATACATGACTTCCTTGTTAAAAAATAAATTAGTGATACCTTTTTCTTAACTTGAAAAGCAAATCTTATAGGCACTACTACTGTAAGCTAAACAATTGTCTTCTAAAATGATTTTAATGCATGCAAAATTCAAGTCATTATTTTAATAGAGATTTATTAATACTTCAATTTGAAGCAGTAAGCTATGCTATCATGCTTGATACTAAGTCTGAATTAATATTTTAAGAGATCGTACTTCATCCTATCAAATTTTAAAATGTCACATAGTAGCGGATTTTGTGTAAAGAAACTAAATACCTTACAGACCAGTTGATGGTAGCTATCCTGGAAACACATTGACATTTAAGGCAAACCCTGCAAATGCTACAGCAAAAACCAACATACCTATTCAGTAGTGGAGAAAGTCTTTCCCAAGTCCATATATAATTCAAAAGAGGCAAAGGAAAAAGACGGTGGTTGTTAGTTGGGCTGCTAACCAAAGGGTTGGCAGTTCCAAACCACTAGCCACCAATCCTTGAGAGAAAGATGGGGCTTTCTATTCCCATAATGAGCTACAGTATGAGAGACTCACAGGGGTAGTTCTACCCTGTCCTGTAGGATTGCTGCACGTGGCATTGACTCCTTGTTAGTGAGTAATACGGAGGGGTGGGGGTGGGGGACATCAGCAAGATGGCAGGGGAGGCGTCTTGAAGCTCCTGGCCCCAACAGAAACAGTGACTGTGGCAGAAGTCTTAAGAAACAACTGCCAGAGCTCTGGAACACAGACCAAAGTTGATAGCAACCGCATCAACATGGAAACACGATAAAGCAAAACATTAAGGAGGTAGTGAAAGCTTTCTGCCATTTTACTTATCCAAACCTAGGATCCTCTCAGTAGAGCAAAGAGTTAAGTGCTTGACGTAAGGTTGGAGGTTCAAACCCACTTAGAATCACTCTGGAAGAAAACCTTTAAAAGTCAGTCTTTAAAATGCTGTGCTTTTAAACTCTGTATTCTACTCCGCACGATTGGGGATGCCTTGAGTCAGAATCTTTCATTCGATGACTAACAATTTACTCATGTTCTACCTGCAGCTGAAAGACAGCAACCCCATTCCCATCATGGGACCCTGGGAAGTAAAACCAGAAAATCCCAGCCACTACCAGTGAGACAATTCAATCTTGTAGAGACCTTATAGAGGGTTTCCAAGGCTGTAAAGCTTTAGGGACACTATTGGTGGGTTTGAACCAACAATCTTGAGGCTAGCAGTCTCTCGTTTAACCAGACAGTACCACCAGGACTTCAGGAGTCAGAGTGGACTTTATTCATGAATTATCAGGAATGTCTGCTCAAGTTGCCTGAATGACTGATGCTCTGTGCTCATCTCTGCTTCACCTATCTTGGAACTTCCCCAAAGTGGCAGGCATTGTTTACTGCAAAATGGGTGAGCAATCTGTAGCCATTTTGGATGAAAGAATATCACTGAGATATATAACAGGACCACCTAAGGGGTAGAAGGAAAAGCGCAGCTGAGGTATCCCTTGTGCTATTATTAGAGATTCAAAAGCACCTGTGTGTATGGGAGACTTTAGAAAGTTAAATATATACCCAGGGAAAAATGCAGGCTCAGAAGAGACATTAAAAAACATTCAGTTTTTACCTTGGCCAGATTTGGAGACTTCGTGTACACCTGGCTCTGTGCTGACTGGCTGTCTCTGCACAGGGCCAGTCTCCAGAGGTATTGTGTTTATTTCATGTGTTGTCGTGGTTATATTTGAGCCTAAATTCTGAGTCTGAGTTTTGTGGCAGGCTATGGTGTACAGTGGGAAACAGTAAATCCAATTTTAAATTTTCACATAGATTCAGAATCCATTAGGTTCTATCTGACCGTTGATTGACAAATAGAAAATCTATGGCCTCAGGCAGTGTATCTGAAATTGGCTTACTACCACTGTCCTAACCAACCCAGGAGTATGCAGCCTCACTCTCTGGGACTTGCCTGGATGTGCTCTTAAGGGAAATGGGGTCCTGTGGCCCTATATCAATCTTGTCAACATTTCTAATCTGCAATAGTGGATCCCATTCATTGTTCCTTCCCTGCCTCTGTAGTCCTGCCTGCAATGGTGATGGATTGATCTGCTGCCAATTATGATTTTATGACAGTTTCCTTTGTTCTCTTTGTCCTGTTTAATTGGCTGATTTTCTGTGAATCATCAGACACCTCGTGCTGATGATCTTCCTCATCCACATGATTCGTCTTTGTCTTACCTTTGTCCTGTTTAAGATTAATAAACTTGCCTCATGTCATATTGAACTTGGCACTTCTTTTTAACCCTAGAACATAGTAAATGATCAGCCCCCAAATAAGCGGTGTTTCTATATAACTACCACAAACATTCTTCAATAATTCCACTTAAAAGACCCTTTGAAAGAATAAAATAGCTAAACATTAATTTAAACCAGGAGTTGAAATATTTGTTCATTGGAAATTGTAAAACATACTTTATACATGGTAATATTGACTAATTAGAATTATTGGCTACAAAAGAAGGGAATTCTAAGTAACTTAAATGATAGATAGTCTAGGTTTATGGGTAAGAAGGCACATGTGGTTAACATGTCCAAAACTACCCAGAGTGGTCTGGTAGATTCTACAGATTCAATGAAATCCTTTTTAAAAATGCCTACCAACTTTTTGGCAAAAATAGAAAGTCAATGCTCAAAGTTATATTAAATGGCAAATTACCTCAGAAAGCCAAAGCATTCTATAAAATGGACAACGTTGGTTGACTATAAAGATTTTGTTGACTACACAGCAATACTAATCAAAACGGTAAGGTACTAGAAATTTAGAATAGAATTCAAAGTCTAAACAGACGTATACATGTAGGAGCAGTGGACTTTCCACAATGAGTCAAGTGTACTCAACGAGGAAAAAATTCGTTTCTTCAGCAATTTTCCTTGGACACCTGGATTTCCTCATGAAAAAAATGAAGCGGACCCACAATCAGCTCCTCTTGGAGCGTCGGTCAAGTAATCTAATCACAGCTCGCTGGGGGATCTGCTGTAAAGGCCTCTTTAAAGTGTGAAAAAGCCAAGTCGTCTCTTTGAGGACTAAGGTGCTCTTGCCTCATAAGCAAGTGAACACTGGACTAAGAATATGGAAGTCCACATAAGTTAATAATACATTTGAATTATTGTGTTGATGAAACTTATTGAATATGTCATGGATTGCCAGAAGAATGAACACATCTGTCTTGAAAGGATAGCTTAAAGATTTCTTAGAAGCAAGGATGGCCAATACTTCTAGAAGACTTCATTTCATAGACTTTGAACACTTTATCAGAAGGCGCCAGTCTCTGGAGAAAGACACGCTACCTGGTAAAGTCGAAGGTCACTAGAAAAGAAGACCCTGAACCAAAGAAATGGACACAGGGACTGCAGCAATGGGCCTGAGACCAGTAGTGGCTGCGAGGTGACGGGGCGGAAATGGACACAGGGACTGCAGCAATGGGCC
>NW_022103899.1:6482197-6528742 GCF_000313985.2 Echinops telfairi | reverse complement strand
GACCAGTAGTGGCTGCGAGGTGACGGGGCGGAAATGGACACAGGGACTGCAGCAATGGGCCTGAGACCAGTAGTGGCTGCGAGGTGACGGGGCGGGCGGACTGCCAGAGGTTTTTCCTTCTCTACGGAACATAAGTGAGAACCTTATCTTTTCTCACCATAAGTGAGAACCTAGTCAACAACAGACTTTCGGCACAATAACAGGCTCTTTCTCATAGGATTATGATAAAGATTATATTGAATAAATAGGTAAGTGCTTAGGACACGTCCTGGAATATAGAATGTGCTCGATAAACTGTGTGATCAGGAATACATTTATTCTCTAACAATTTATCAAGTTTCTGACATGTGCAAGGGACTTGCAGGATGGGAAAAATGCATGTCCGTCTCTCAGATATTAGGATCTAGTACAGTTATTTTATCAATGCTAATTAAATATCAATCATGTCTACTTTGGTAGAACTTTATTAGAACAGGCCTAGTGAATCTAAAGCTAAAGACATCTATTGTCAAAGGAGTTTAGATGACAGAAGACACGTACGCACAGACGAGGAGAGGCTTCAGGAATGAGACGTGTTGATATGCAACTGAGCAATGGGTCCATTTGGCAGCGGCAGAGGGAAGCAGGCAGGGAGTCACTTGTTGCCTGGGTAGAAAAAGCTGCTCCAAACAATTGAGAGTCTTTCAGGTTCACTCTCCATTCTCCTGGAGAAATGAGCAAGAATAACTTTCTAGTCACAGTACACGAGTCACAAAAGAAAATCCTCTGTGGTGATCTTCACTTAAAAGAGAAAATTGGAATCAGGCACTCTGTCGTTCTAAACTGGCACAAAGAACAGTTTGTACTGTTAATGTTTTAGGGGGCACTGCACCTATGTTGTCTTTTTTTTTTTTTTTAGAAGGAAGAGCAGCAATAGCTATAATCTGAATTCTGACTACATGGAACTTTGTTTGAATTGGCCTAGTTTTACCTACAGAGGAAGAATTGGAGTCTCTTGGGTCTTTGTAGCTTATCTTTGCACCCTTCCCCCAGGTCTCTCTGGTCACCTCAACTTCTCTTCTCCTTCATCAAGCTAGACTCAGTAATGGACAGACTTCCAGACTCAGCCTGTCCAGAGCACATCGCCCTCCCTCAAACCAGCGACTCCTCATCCCCTGCTTCTCACACTTGTCAGGTTAGAGACCAGAGGATCACCAGCCTTTTCCACTTCAGAGAGCCAGTCTTTGAGATGAAAAGTCTGCACTGTCACACACCATATCCCACAGATCCGGTGGCTTCCTGTTCACTCCTTTGCCATTGCAATTCAAGCACACTGCCGGGCTGCTGAGCGTGACACACAGGGACCATGCGGGGCCGGGCAGGACTGCCTGTGTGGGTCTATGGTAGGAGACCTTTAACCCTTGACGGAAGTAGAAAGGCTCGGTTTCTCCCAACATGCAGCTGGTGATTTCAAATGGCTGACCTTGCTGTTAAGGGCTCAGTGTGCGAACACTGTAGGATCCAGTGTTGGAGCACAAAGCCAGCTTTTCATCCCTGGACTACGATAGGTACTTTGCAATTGGTCTCCTCATTTCCTGTATTTCTTTTATAATTCTTCCTCAATGCTTTGTTACATAAAAAAAAAAATCTAGATAATGGCATTTTCACTGCTAACAAATTTCTAACGTATTCCATTTCCCACAGAATACTGTTCACATTTGGCTTGTCCTGCAAGGCTTTCTGGAACCAGGTGATGGCCAGCCGTGTCTCTAATTCTTGTCCTCCTGCTGCTCTTTTTAAAAATCATTTTATTGGGGGCTCATACAATTCTTATCACAATCCATACATCCATCCATTGTGTCAATCATATTTTTTCATTCGTTACCCTCATCATTCTCAAAACATCTGCTCTCCACTTGAACCCCTGGCATCAGCTCCTCATTTTTCCCCTCCCTCCCCATTCCCCCCTCCCTCATGAACCCTTAATAATTTATAAATTATTATGATTTTGTCATATCTTACACTGTCCAATGTCTCCCCCCACCCATTTTTCTGTTGTCCGTCCCCTAGGGAGGGGCTTATATGTAGATCCTTGTAATCGGTTCCCCCTTTCTATCCCACCTTCCCTCCACCCTCCCAGTAGTGCCACTCTCACCACTGGTCCTGAAGGGATCACCTGTTCTGGATTGCCTGTGTTTCCAGTTGCTATCTGTACCAGTGTACATCCTCTAGTCTAGCCAGATTTGTAAGGTAGAATTGGGATCATGGGAGTGGGAGGGGGGGAGGAAGTATTTAAGAACTAGAGAAAAGTTGTATGTTTCATTGTTGCTACACTGCACCCTGACTGGCCCATCTCCTCCCCACAACCCCTCTGCAAAGGGATGTCCAGTTGTCTACTGATGAGTCTTGGGTCCCCAATCTGTACTCCCCCCTCATTCACAAAGATATGATTTTTTTGTTCTTTGATGCCTGATACCTAATCTCTCTGACACCTTGTGATCATACAGGCAAGTGTGCTTCTTCCATGTGGGCTTTCTAGTTTCTGGGCTAGATGGCCGCTTGTTTACCTTCAAGCTTTTAAGACCCCAGACACTATATCTCTCGATAGCCGGGCACCATCAGCTTTCTTTACCACACTTGCTTATGCACACATTTGTCTTCAGCGTTCATACGGGGAAGGTGAGCACACGATGATATTATTTTTTTGTTCTTTGATATCTGATATCTGATCCCTTCAACACCTCATGATCACACAGGCTGGTGTGCTTCTTCCATCTTCCCAGTTTTAGAGACTTCAAGTTACACATGGAATAAAGAGATCACTCGTTTGAGCAGATTCTCTCTCTCAAGTATTCATCCCTGGAAAAATCTTCCTCTATAATATTCACACATTCCTTTATAAGAACAGTTTTCTTGGGACATAATCCCCATACTATACAATTCAATAGTTCAATCATATCAAGAAGAGTTTCACAATAATTACCACAATCAATATTAGAACATCTTCTTCTGTCTTGTACTCCTTATTATTAGCTCCCCAATTCCCCCAACTTCCCTTGCCACCTCCCCCCACCTCCCAAGGAACCATGAATCCAGTTACTGCCTCTATAGACTCACCCATCCTGGAGTTCATATACTGAAAACTTACAAAAACAAAGAAATAAAAATCCTAACAACAATAACAAAATAAAATAGAGAAAACCCACAATTGAAAAGAAAGCAGAACATATTAAAAATGAGAAAAACCTTATAATGGGTCAAAAAGGAAGTCAAATGAAAAGGTCTTGAATTTTAACCTAGCTGCTTCTTCAGTAATCCATTTTCCACTCCAGCGTACATGATAGCAAGGCTGTTCACATCCCTGGCCAATGTTCTAAGGGGTTCAGAGGAGGAGGCTTAATGTGTATGTCCTCTTCACCTTTCAAACAATTTTATTGATGCAACTTTTAAGTGGATCAAAAGGGTATCAAGTGCTGAAAATCTGCATGGGAGCAGATAACTTCATCTTCCTCCCATGGCGGAGCCAGCAGTTTGGACCCACTCTTAGCAACTATTAGCAGTCCAATCCTTTCTCAACAGAGCCACCAGGGCACCTATGATTTAGTATAATGATGAAGTCAGGCTTCTAAAAGTTTTTATGGTGACTTAAGTAGTACCAGGCTCCCCAGCTGATAAAATTTGAAAGTCACCCTTTGTGTCAGTCTGGGTTGACTAGTGAAACAAATCCAGACACTCATATGTACAAGAAATAATTTTACATAAAAGAGCAATTGTACATTAATAAAACATTCCAGCCCAGTCCAGATCAAGTTCATAAGTCTGATATTATCCCTTATGTCCATACTGGTCCATACATTTCTCTTTATATTCACAAACCCATGCAGTGATACTGAATACAGGAAGATCACAGGTCAGTGGGTAGAAAGTCATGGATTCAAGTGGTGGTAGAAGCAGCTCAGCACTGACATGGGTCTCCAGCTGGCTCCTCCAGCTCCAGGTCTCTGGCTGCCATTAGTGTAGCTCCATGTGACTTATCAACAGGAATGTCTAGCAGAAAGTGTATTGGGCTGGCCTACAGTGAGCTATTTATCTCCTTCGCATCTCCAAATCAGGTCATCAAGCTGCAACCTGATTGGCAGGCTAAACTCCTCCCCTTCACACTTAATAGTCTCAAATTGACACCAGATTATGTACTACCACACCCTTTAATTTGAATGGGTTAGATAAATTTGAAAGGAAAACGATATAGAAATTATGCCACCCTTGAATTCTCAGTACAGAGAAACACTCATACATTGCATGACCTGATCACACTCATTGGATTCTGAGGTTATTGAAGGGAAGGGATGGAAGAATCGAAATCAGACCATATAATTCCTATTCCAAAGTTCTGTCAGACCCAGTGGCACAGTTGTTAAGTTCTCAGCTGTTAATGGAAACATCTGTGGTTCGAACCCAGCAGCCATCCCATGGGAGCAAGATACAGCGGGCTCTTTCACAAAGGTTTACAGCCTTGGAATCCCTATGGGGCAGTTCGATTCTGTTTTATAGGGTTTCTGTGAGTAGGAATTGAATATGTGGCAAGGAGATTTTATTTTTTAAGTTCTGAGACAAAAAAGCATCACTTGGAATTTAAGTCAAGTTCAGCTCTAATGACCTAAACCAACCTGGCCTCTATGCATTAATGAGCATGTGAGGGTGGGAAGACCTATGCTTGTCCTCCAGGCTTGCTCATTCGGAGATCCTGGAGCACTTACAAGCTGGTTGGTGGGAATTCAGAGGGGCTGCTAATGCAAGAATCACACTGAATGTCCAAAATGAGGTATATATAATAAAATAATGACTTTACTAATGAGTTTTATATACTGATCACATGCTAAAATGATATTTTAGGTTGTTTGCAGTAAATATAATGTGTTATTGATGTTTTTCCTAGTTTCCTTTGACTGTTCATAATAGGGCTAACAGAGAGTTTAGATGACATATGTGACTTGCATTTATGGTTCACTTTGTACTTCTAATAGTGCTGTTCTAAGAATTAGCACACATATATCTTCTTAGAGAGTTAAATTTGTTAGAAGCCATTTTTCTATTTCTTTGCATTGTCTGTTATTTCCACACCACCTAGACATATATGAGGCATGAAATAAACATGCGTGGAAGAAGTGAATAAATTAAACTGGTTATGAGCTTGGGCCCTGATATCAAGGTGCCTGGATTTTAATTCCAGTTCTGGTATTGACTGACTATGAATAGTCACTGCTAGGTGATTGGGGAGATTAACTATGTTCTTAAATTTAAAGAGCTTAAAGCAGTGCCTGAGATATAGTAAGTGTTCAATAAATATTTGCTATCGGTGAGTACTAGTATTCCATTTTAAGGTACAAAAATGCTAATTCTTTGGTGATTGCTGGAGTTTTGCTTTTGCTCTTAAACTATGACTGCAAATGACACCAATATCTTTTTCGATTTTTATAAATGTAAGTCAATCAAAAGTGAACTCACTACCATCAAGTCCATGCTGACTCACAGGGACCGTGTAGGACAGATTAGAACTGCCCCTGTGGGTTTTCTGAGACAAACTCCTGGTGAAAATAGAAAGCCTCATCTTTCTCTGAAAGAAGGGCTCATGATTTCGAACTGCTGACCTTGCGTTTAACTGCCCAACTCGTAGCCACTACCCCACCAGGCTCTGATAGTTGATGTAAACCAAAAACTTAAGTCAGTTTAAGACTTCCCTTGGCAATATTAAAGATAGTTATGTGATTCGCCCCTAAATATCCTAAATAATATTTGTCTTTAGACTCCAACTGTTATGTGCCAAATATGTAACATTTATGTGATTATACATTTGCTTTTTTTTTTTAGTTTTATTAGTAGCATTTACTCCTATGCTCCATACATGGAGACTTCTAAAATTTCATGAAAAATTTTGATTATCTTTTGATTTCACTTTTTCACAAACATCTTGAACCCCTGTTGCCATGAATAAATTCAATTCTCACAGCAGCAATAGAAATAGACACTATTCATCACCATGTTTGTTTTCCAGAAGAGAAACCGAGGTCCAGAGCAGTTCATTACTGCCCCAAGGTGGCACAGCTAAGAAGTGGAAGAGGTGGATTTCCACTCACAGCTGGGCTCCTGGAGTCTCGTTCTCCTCCTCCTCCCAGCTGGGCTGCGTGCTCACCTCACATTTCATTTCTATGGGACAGGAGAGATGGGCGAGCCTTCAGCCTTGTGGTTGCTGTGATTAACTCAGAGATAGGAACTGACTTCTGGCATTTATCAGTAACAGTACATTTTCCAAGAAAAATTGTTTTTCTGACTCCAAGTGTGAAATGGACCATCTAAAAGTATATTTTCCTTTTAAAAGATATTTTGTAATCTATATCATCCTTACTTGGGCCATCAAAGTCTCCGATCTCCAGAAGACTTCTTTAATTGGATTTAAAGCAAAAATAAACTATCCTGCAATTCATGCCACATCAGGCCCAGTCAAACTCAGTGTTATTTGCTTCTCTCTTTCGAAGCCCAGCACAATCGATTCTCTGCTGGTGACACCTACAATATTTAAATAAAACCAGACCAAGTTTATGATGGAAGAAGCCATCATTTTTCATTAGAATGAGAATATAAATTTCCAGTACCAGGTTAGTAACAAGTCTAAATGGTTCAATTCATTTTCTAGCAGGTCATGGCCAATACCCACTACAATCCTGTTAAAGAACCCACTTTGTCTTGATGACAAAGATGTGTGTTCTTCCCCTGACATGAAATAGAAAAATGGAGTACCTAAAACTTCTACGTATTTTTCCATTTTGGAGATTTGATTCTGTGACATTCGATTCTGCTTGAGGGTGGAAACTGGCAGCAAGGGATAAGCAAAAGGACAGATCGTTTCCAGTGAGTAAGCTCCGACACATGGCAGGAGCAATTGAAACCTAGGGAAACCACTGGCCCAAGACCGCCTGGCATAGAGGGAGATAACAGCACCGGTGTTTGAGGGAGCAGGTTCGTGCACAGAGCACCTCACTGACTTGTTCCAAGTAAGCACTTACACGCCAGAAGGGGTGGATTAGGTCACTAGATCCTTTGTATTTTTAAAAAACTTTATGATGAATTGGGTGAAGTTTTAGAGAGATCTGGTTTCCATTTAACAATTCAAGCACATTTTGTTTCGCCTCATTGATTGCAATCTCCACATTGGAACACAATTACTCTCACCTCCTCCCTGTCTTTCCTGTTTCCATTCCTTTTGCTTTCCTAGCCCTTCTGAACTTGGCCCTTGGATAAATGCTGCCTGATCCATTACCAATGATTGATTATTGGAAGCTGCGTGCACCTCACTAGTGTTACAATTCCGTTGCAGTTGATGCTGGTGTGGGGTGAAATCAAGATAAGTTTTACTTCTTTATGTATTTTTAACATTCAACAGAAGATAATGATAATCATCAGAATTTGAAGACATTTCTCAGACTTGGAAATTAGGGGATCACAGAGCAGCAGCAGCAGCATCTGCAGGCCCTCAGTGCCTTTCTGAGCTGTATCCGTTCTACATCTACCATTTCTTTTCCCTTTTTTAACTCATTTTATTAGGGGCTCATACAGCTCTTATCACAATTCATGCATACATCAATTGTATAAAGCACATTTGTACATTCATTGCCCTCCTGTATCTACCTTTTCTCAAAATCCGACCTGATTCATATTGTGTACAGTAATGTTTCACAAGTTCTAGATGGCAATATACCCAAAGACTTTTATTCCCCATCCATTTTACCAGGGTTATAGAATTTCAAGTTGGATCCAGAAAAGGATCACTGGTAATTAATGTCAGATGGATCTTGGCTGAAAGCAGAGGATACCAGACACACGTTAGTCCTTGCTATTAGGTGCCATTACCATGGTTCCAGTCCGTACCGACCCCATGTACAACAGAAAGAAACAATGCACCTTGTTCACAATTGTTGGATCCCACTGTTGCACCCACGGAGTCAGTCCATCTCATTGGAGGGGTCTTCATCCTTTCAATGACCCTCTATGGTACCAAGCATGATGGTCTTTCTCGGGGACTGCTCTTCCTGATACTATGTCTCAAGTACATGAGATGAAATCT
The DNA here is from genome assembly GCF_000313985.2 of Echinops telfairi. NCBI lineage: Eukaryota > Metazoa > Chordata > Mammalia > Afrosoricida > Tenrecidae > Echinops > Echinops telfairi. Next base: position 6,520,644 of record NW_022103899.1, on the reverse strand, counting down.
GTCCATCCTCTCCTCTAAGGCGCATTCTGATTGTACGTCTTCAAAGACAGACCTGTTCTTTTTTTTTTTTTTCTTCTGGCAGTCACAGTGTATTCCATATTCTTCACCAACATTGTAATTCAATTGCATCAAATCTTCTCTAGTTTTTTTTCATTGTCTAGCTTTCCCATGCATATGAAAATATTGAAAATACCATGGCCTGGGGCATACACACTTTAGTCTTCAGAGTAACATCTTAGCTTTTTAACACTTTGCAGAGATCTTTTGCATTTATTAACCACACAATGGTATTAAATTGTATGGGTCATAACAAATCCTGGGTAACACTGCAAAGAATAGGAATTCTTCATTGTGCTCATTTATACATAGACCAAGAGGCAGTCATTTGAACTGAATAAGAGGGTGTTTCATGATTTAAAATTTTAAAAGGTGTGCCTCAGTTTTGTGACCTTTCATCATATTTATTCAATTATCATACTGAGCAAATAAATTAAGAAAATGGACTGTATGAAGAGCATCAGGATTGGGGAAGACTAACAATTTGTGATATGCAGATGACACAATATTGCATGGTGAAAGTAAAGAGAACATGAAGCAGTTAATGATAAAAAGCAGTTTAAGTTATACCTCATTAAAAAAAATCCCAACTGAACCAAGAAGCAACATAAGTGGAGGAAATATTGAACTTCTCAAGGATTTCATTTTACTTAGATCAGCAATCATTGTTCATGGAAGAGGCAGTCAAGAAAACATAATTGGTTGCATGACGTAGCTGTAAAGACCTCCTTAGAAATTTTAGAAAGCAAAGATGCCAATTTGATGACTAAGGTATGAATGACCCAAACTAGGATATATTCTGTCACTTCATATACATGTGATAGCGGGACGATGGGAAAAGATAGGGTAAGAGAAATAAAACAACTTGCTTGGTAAAGTAGAGAGTCAAGAAGAATACTCCCAAGGGCATAGACAAGGTGGCTGCAACAGCGGTCTCAAGCATACCTACTAATTGTGAAGATGACGAGGGGCAAGCAACGTTTTGTTCTATTATTCAAAAGGTCATGATGAGTCAAAACCAACTCAAAGGCAAATCGGAACAACAAAAATCTAAGGAACCTCACTGGTGCAATGTAAGTACTGGCTACTGCCTGAAAGGTCAGCAGTTCGAATCCACTAGTTGCTTACAAGGAAAAGACCTGACAATCCAATCTCATATATATTACAGCATAGAAAACCTCTGGGGAGTTCTAGTCTGTCCTTTAGGGCCTTCATAAGTAGGAATTATTCTATGACAGACAACAAAAAAGAACTCAGAGCTCATAGTCTATTGAACCAGGGGTTCTCAAACTTTTTAAACAGGGGCCAGTTCACTCTCCTTCAGACTGTTGGAGGGCCAGACTATAGTTTAAAAAAAGATCTATGAACAAATTCCTATGCACACTGGATGAGTCAGCTGCTAAGAAGTACAGGCAGCGGTGGCAAAAACACCCGGCGGGCTGGATAAATGTCCTTGGCAGGCTGCATGTGGCCCATGGGCCATAGTTTGAGGACCCCTGGTTCTATCAGTGATGGGACCATGAGTCGACATCAATACTCACAATTAAAACAAGGAAGAGCAATTCATATAACTCCTTTTTTCTCAGAGGGTCTCAGTCTGTGGCTCCAATCCCATTCACTCAACCATGTCTATAGAGGAGAGATCACATTGGTGATAATTCCTAGCCAAGGCCCAGCTCCCTACTGCAGATAAATAGGCCAGTTGGAGAGAATCTCAGCACAAGAGAAACAGCAGAGCGCTTGGAAACTGCCACAAGCAGGTCGGTGGAGGTGTTTCTATTTTGTTTTGAGAAAGGAATCACAGAGCCCCATTACCCTGCCAGTGGAAATGGAACATCCCATATCCAGGTTTCCTGACAGTTTTCCCTACACAGACCAGGTAGCCTTCAGGAACAGGTGCCCAGACTCTAGCCTGATCACCTTCTGAACAGTAGCCCTCCTCCCTACAGCATCCACTATACTAGCACATTTACACCGTAGGACCATGCATAAGGAACGAAGACAGGAATCCACTGTTATAAGCACACTAACGGAAAGAGTGCCCTCTACCAAAATAGTACACAGGGTCCCTAAGGGACTTTCATAGATTCATTGTACCTTGCTCTACCCCAACCCTGATTACCTCCAGGACCTGTTCCCTCCACCTCAGACACTCAATTTCTTTTAACTTACCAAGTAAAATTGCATCTCCCATAACCCTCTTCTCCAGGTCATTAACAATTACTATACCCATGGGAAGGCTTCCTACAATTAATATCACCACTTAAAACCTAGTCCAGAGCACCTAAACTCTAATTCTCCCTCTCACCCAGCTAACATTTCCTTCTCATGTATGTATGCACAATGTTTTTCTAGCACATATCTGACCTCCCCTAAACTAAAGAGCCAGCCCCCAACCCTACACATTCCAGAAGACAACACTCCATCATCAGCTCAACCAAGATGCTATGCAAGGAACAGCCAACACCTGCAGTAAAACAACTGCCATAAATAATCCAGAGGAAAAAATGTTAATTACTTACGATGACCCAAACACATCAGTTTACACAGAAAAAGCAGCCCTTGAACTGCCCGTGAAAGAATGTTTAAGACCATTGCTTAGTGCCATTCAGGAGATTCGGGGATCAATCCTAAAAGCAAATGGAAAAAAAAAAGAAATTCTAGAATACTCACACTGAAGGGAAGTCCAGGAATTAAGGAATAAATAGCAGAAATGGATAAAAAGGTACAGAATATTGATAATAGAATGACAGAGATGGAGAATCATATCAGTGACCTTGAAGATAACCGGGCAGAATTCAGCAAACAAGAGAAACAGTCAAACAAAACAGCAAAAGAATCCGAAGAAAGCCTGAGGAGGGAGGATGTAGGACTCCATGCAATGAAACAGTATTCAAGTTGTTGGGGTCCCAGAGCAGGAAGATAGAAATAATTTTACCATTAAAATTGTAAGGGAATTCTTGGAAGAAAATTTCCCCAATATCACAAGGGAGGGGACGATAACCATTCAGAAAGCAGAGAGAACATCAATTAGATCCCCCCCCCCCCAAAAAAAAACACATGAAGACATAAAGTAATCAAAGTATGCCATCTCAAGGAAAGGAGAGAATCATGCGAGCAGCTGGAGAAATGCAACAATCATGCATGAAGGTAAACAGATAAGGATAGACTCAGACCGCTCTGCAGAGACCATGTGGGAAAGAAGAAACTGGGGCAACATATTCCGAAAGCAGAAGGACAACAACTGCAGCCCAAGACACTTTACTCAGCAAAGCTCCCCATCAAGTGTGAAGGAGGTATTCACATGTTCTCCAATAAAGAGTCATTTACAGAATTCGTCAAAACAAAACCCGCATTACAAAAAATACTTTCCAGTTCTTTAAGGGCAGAAAACCAACAACCACAGCACGCAAAAGTGAGACCACCGCAGAATGTAACACCACCCAGAAACCGACACACTGAAAACAGTACCCAAAACATTACAGATCCAATGGAGGTACAAAGACAAGAATAAAGTCCTCGTGCGCGCGCATGCGCACGCACACACACCATCCTATAAAGGAGAAGGGAAAAAAAAAACTAAGCACAAATAGTACAAGATGGCAGCCAACAATCTACATTTAGATTTAATTACACTGATAGTGAATGATCTGAATGCATGTATTAAAAGACAAAGAGTAGCTAACTGTATTTGACAACAAAATCCAACAATCTGCTGTCTTGAGGCACAGCTCAAATTCACAGACAAAACTAGACTGAGAATCAAAGGATGACAAAACTTACCAAGCAAATAGCAATCAAAATACAGCAGGAGTGACAATACTAATTTCAGACAAAATAGACATCGCAGTACATGACATAACAAAAGATAAGTATGGGCATTACATAATTCTCAAGGGATCAGTAGACCAAGAACTCATAAACATAATAAATATATGCACCCAATGAAAGACCCTCAAAATTCATCAGACAAATTCTCAAAGAGATGACAACAGAAATCACTAGATCAACAATTATAGTAGGTGGTTTTAATACACCACTCTCAATGAATGATAGATCCATAGGTAAGAAAATCAATAAAGAAAATGAAGACCTGGACAACACAATCAAACAATTCGATCTAGTAGACATTTTCATAGTTCTCCATCTAACATAAAAAAAAATACACACTCTTCTCCAATGCACATGATTTATACTTGAAAATCGGCCACATTCTGGGATACGAGGCAAGCTTGGGAAAATTCAAGCACACAGAAATCATCAGACCACTTTCTCTGACCACAATGCCATAAAGTTGGAAATTTACAATAGAAAGAAGAAAAAACGCAAAGTCAAACACCTGAAGACAACATGCTTCTTAAAAACCAATGGGTATTAACCCAAATTAGAGAGGAAGTCAAGAAGTTCCTAGAAACCAATGAGAACGACAGTACAACCTATCAAAACCTATGGGACACAGCAAAGGCAGTTATAAGAGGTCACTTTATTGCAATAAATGAACACATCATAAGAGAGGAGAGAAGTATAATCAATACCTTAACTCAGCACCTTCAACATGTAGAACAGAGCCAAAAACATAATCCTTCTAATAGCAAAAGAAAAGAAATTCTAAAAATCAGAGCAGAAATAATGAACTAGAAAGGAGAACAATAGAAAGAATCAACAGGGCAAAAAGATGGTCTTTTGAAAGGATGAACAAAATCAACAAACTTCTAGCAAACTTTAACAAAGGAAAAGAAGGACCAGATGTCAATGTCTAGAATTAGGCATAAAACAGGGGAAGCCACAACAGACCCCAGTGAAATTAAAAGGTCAATTATGCAGTACTATGAAAGATTATACTCCAACAAATTCAATTATTTGGAGGACATGGACAAGTACTGGAAAATCACTCAGTCCCATAATTAATACACATGGACATTAAGAACTTAAATGGACCCATAGCAAAAAAAGAAAAGAGAAGGTCATTAAGAAACTCTCAACCCCAAAAAGCACCACTCCAAATGGCTTCACGGGAGAATTTTACTAAGCATTCAGAGAATAGCTGACACCAAGCCGACACAAATTCTTCCAGAACATAGAAAGGGATAGCAAACTCCCAAACTCATTCTATGAAGCCCCTATAACCATGATACCAAAACTGGGCAAAGGCCACACAAGGTCAGGGCACTACACACCAATATCTCTCATGAATACTACCCTTCGCTAAAAAAACAGCAATGAAACCATAAAACACCTCAACTCGTGGAGGGATCTGGAAGACAAGGCTGAGCGAAGTTAGACAAGTACACAAGCACAGATACCACGAGTCCACTGCACTGGCAGCAGCAGAATGGGCACAAACTCAAGCTTGTGGGGCATCCAGTCTTCTGACTGGGGACCAGACAGCCTGGTAAAGAGCCACACCAGTGCCAATGAGCCACACCTCATCTGCACCAGGTTAAGTATAGTGTAAGTCACTTAGCTGGAGGGCACCTCAGGATAGCCCGGATCAAATGGTTGGGGGTGAGGGTGGGGAGGATTCTGTCTGTGCGTGGTGGCCATGCGGACCTCTGGTGAGGTTTCCCAGAGAAGGAGGCAGCCCTGTCAGAGGAATGAGGCTTACTGCTGGGAGGGGCAGCCCAGGAGAGGGGAGAGAAACTCTGGTAGAGGGAAAGGTCAAGTTTTGGGGAACATAGATACATGTCTGTTGAGGGTTGGGGAGGGAGGGTGGACTGCTAGGTGGGAGTAGGAGAAACAGAGGATGCTCTTAGGATCATTAGGTAGGGAGGGTCTTTAGTGGCCAGCAGTGGGAGAGCAGAACTGACCTAGGGCATCTGGTATAACTCAGGAACCCAGGCCGGGTGCTGCAAAACACTGGAACACATGAGCTGATTCTGGGAACCCAAGAGGAAAGCGAATTTTGGGAATAATGAGGGCAACAAATGTATAGATGTGCTTTACACAATTGATCTATGTATTGTGATGAACTGTATGAGCCCCAATAAATTGATTAAACAAAAAACAAAAAACCCACTGGAACACTGAGTCCTGGCTTTCACAGTCCAGTGGCTGCATGGATGAGACCCCTAAATGGGAACTCTACTGGGTGAACTGGATGGACTCTACCCCAGACCCCCTTGTAGCCTGAAGACTTAAGCTGGAAAACACATGGTGTCTGAGGTAGAAGAAAACAGCTGTAACAAGAATGGGGCCCCGTTGGTTAGAGAACAAACAAGGTGTTGTTACAACAATGCCCAGGATGTTGTATGAAGGCACATAGTATCCCAGTAAGCCTGAGACGGACATCCTGTTAAAGTCTTCTCCTGCTCATTTACATTAGAGTGGGAGGTCTCAGCGTGTGTCGCCATTGGGGCTCACCCTCATGAAGCGTGCTATTTTTTATTACTTTTCGGAAAATGAACCCCAGGGATGTTGAACCTACATGGAAAGAAAATATAACAAGGGTTTGGGGGAAAGGGGCTATTGCACGGTGGGGAAGACAAGAGGAAGATGATCTCAAGAAGTCTAGGAAGGAAAAGTATGTTTTGGAAAACATATGAGTATGTTTTTAAACTATGGAATGATATGACATATGTATTGGCTCCCGACATACAGCAAATTAATTAAAAATTAAATAAGTAAAGGCATAGATCCAGGAATGAGTTTTGGGCTCACACTAAATCCAAGCCCCAACTTAAGAAAACTCAGTTTTTAAATCATAGGCCTGCTTGATACTCACCTTCATGAAATGATCACTGAAGATGAAGGTGTCCCAGAAAATTGTGGTGAAGAAAGCAGATGGTGCCCCAGCTATCAATTGGAATAGCGCCTGGGGTCTTAAAGCCTTGTATTCAAACAAGCCGCCATCAAAGTGAGGAGTCGACTAAGTGCACACTGAAGACTTGTGTGGTCAAAGAGGACAAAACATGAACATGGTGAGGAGCAAAGCATCAGAGTGAAAATGATGAACACGCAATTTGTCGTGGGCCATGGGTAGGAGCCCCAAACCCATCTGCAAAGTGTCTGGTCAGGTTGAGCCATTGGCAGATCTATCAGCCTCACTACCAGGCGAAGACCAGTGCCATCCTGATGATGTTGGATAGAACTCGACACCTGGCCAGTGACCACCCTATCATTGTGACGTGAACTTGTTTGGGCGCAAGTATGTCTTACTGGTTCCATGACAGAAATTTCTTCCTGGATTTGGATTATTGTTGGTGGTCTTTTCCTTTTTATGCATCAAGATTTTTGTCTGTATTCTCTTACGTTTTTACTCTTACCACTTTAGTGTGATTTTGTCTTTTATTGTTTTCTGCTTGGTCTCCCAGCTGTGAAGCACAGGAGGAGTGGATGCATAATGCTAATAATGGATACAAGGAGATATAGGGACCACAGGGGTGGAGCAAGGTAGATGGGGGGGGGAGTGGATTTGGGGAGTAACTAATGAAGATAGGAGGGAGTACAAGAAAGGATTGTGATTGTGTAAGTCATCTTAAAGGCGATTTAGCTGAGAGAGGTGGGGATGCTCTAAAATTGATGTGGGGCTCATTGTACAATTCTCCGTGATATGATTCAACCACTGAGTAACGTGATATGCATGTAAGTTACTTGCCAATGAAACTGTTGGAAAAAATAAAATAAACATTTTAAAGATCCTTTTCCTTGTAATAGCCATGCTATCCTCAGAAGGTAGGGATAGTATTTCCCAGACTAACGACCTCAGACTGTCTCAAATGGAACCCCCTCCTGATTATATGGCTTGTCTGTGTTCTGAAAGACCGCACCGCAGAGCGGAGGGAACTGCGTCGGTGCCGGTGCTGCTGTTCCCAGTGAGCCTGGCATCAAGTGCGGGCTTCACTTCCCTGACCCCTTGATTCTTGCATTCATTAACGTCACTGTAAAGGGTTAGTTGTTTTTTTTAAATGTTAAAAGTGCCCCAGTAATGAATGTTCAAATGAAAATAACAGATTAATTGAAAACAAAACCAAAACAAAATTATTAAAAAATTTGCATTAGAATTGAAATTTGTAGACCTTCAGAACTTTGCGGGCCTTTTCTCTAACATCAATTACCTGTGTGAATAGTCCTGATTGGTGGCCCCAGATACGACCTTTATAGTAATAGAATATCATAGGGTTGCCAAAAGGAATGGGCGAGATCATATAGCCCTGATGTAGGAGAAGTGTTAGTAGTTCTATTTTTTTTTTTTTACTAATTCTTTTATTAATTAGCTGGTGGGTCTTGGGTAAATGTTTTAGCTTTCTGAGTTATGGCTCCTCATTTGTTTTTTAAAAAGGAAAGGAAAGGAGGGTATAGTAGCTAATCTCAAAATTACCATTCAGTTCTAAGTTTCCATGCTTCTGAGTTTTGGTCCAGGTTTTATTAAGGATGAGAGACTTATTAGTTGGCAGGACTAGCAATAGCTACAAATTGTATACATAATACAATAATGTACTTTTGAGGCAGAAAAGAAAACCATTTTAAATTGTTTTGGCCAGCAGGTAAGAGTAATCTTTACTGAAAGCCTATTCCAAATAGTTCTTTTTATATCACTGGATACAGAGTCCTCTAGGTTAACTGGAGATCTTGCAAAACCCACCCCAGTGAATGGATATCCATGAGCGGAGCCACCACTTCCAGAAAACGGGTCCTAAAATAACCCTGAGAAACTGACACTGAAACAGCAGGGCCGCCACTGCTAAGTTTCCTGACTCTGGAGTCTAGCAGCAGGCCCGCGCAGTTCAGCTACAGGAGGCTGAGTCACAGCCAACAGCTCCTTATCCGGACGGAGGAGGAGGCTTGACCGGAGATAACTCTCTGCCGCTCAGGAGTCTTTGAGACCCAGTGAACGCCCACGTGCCTCAATTAGTCGATGCTTTCATTTGTGTGGCGACAGGCTGTGTATGTGGATCTACTAAAATCATGCCCCTCTGATGTCAGGATAGAACTTCTGGAAATGTCTGCCATCTATGGCTTTTAATAATAATGAAAGGTGGGAACCTCGTATCCGAGCTAAAGAGGAAATGTGAGCCGGCATGTTTGTGATGTCCTGGGATACTGGTCCATCTGAAACTCTGCAGGCTAGTATTATTTCCATGGTGGATTTCCATTCACATTTGAAGGAAGATTTTCCCAGTTTCTAATTCTCCCACCCCCACTCAATCTGTAACCCTTCTGGAACTGGCAAAACAAATAGTATGAAGATAGCAAATCCCTATTGAGATTCAGATGCTACATGACCAGCATTGCAAAAGTACAAATTAGACCTCTGGGTGCTCTTGAGGTAGGGAACCTGTATCCTTCTGTTATTTAATTATCTTAACAGAGAAGAATTTGACAATGGTAAGGGACATTTGACAATGTCCTTGCGGGAAATTTTTGCTGGGACTACTAAGGACCAAATGGTAAGGGAAAAAATGAGAATAGTTGGAAAATGTCTATAGATCAATGCTGTCCAATAGGAGTATCTGATATAATGGAAATATTCTAGGTCTTTGTGTTGTCCGAGGAGGTAATCGCTGGCGCTGTGTGGCTACTGGGCACTAGAGACAAGACTAGTGTGAGATAAATCGAATTTTAAATTTTACTTAATATTAATTAATTTAAGTAATATGACTATTTAGCCACCATATTTGGACATTGTTGCATTTAGCAAATAACTGTAACAAACACAGCCATGATTTCAGCTGGCTTGAGAAAAATGTTTATATTCTTGTTTCCAACATTGCCTTTGACCAGTCCCTAGCAAACCCAGCCCCACGAAAATTGGATGATGGGTGATGCGTGTGTGTGTGTGTGTGTGTGTGTGTGTGTGTGTGTGTATACGGTTTTTCTAACCATCATTCTTCCTCGTTGGCCCTGTCAACTCCTTCTCACTTTTTTCTACCTATCATGCATCACTATAAATCCCATTTTCCCTCTGTTTTGCTCCACTACTTATAAACAGGCTATTAGCAGATATAATGTCCTTGAGGGGAATTTTTGCTGGGACTACTAAGGACCAAACAATGACTTTGAACCCCCAAAGTCAGTGCTTCGTAAAGTATTGTTTGAGAACATCTAGTATTGGAGCTGGAGAAAGATGTGTGTGAAAATTCAGACCTCTGGGCTTCGTCTAAGACACTCTGATTGATAAGTATCGGCACGAGGGAACCAGAAATCTCCTTAGGGACCAGCAGAGTGGTAAGAGCACAGCTTCACGAACCAGACTACTTCGGTTTGAATTCCACTTCTAACCATCGCTGGAGCATCACCTGGAGCAATTAAAGAAAACTCTTTTTGCCCCCATTTTCTCTCCGGTGAATGAGGATAATCACAGCACTTAACCTCATAGTTGCTGTGAAGGACAAGTCAGTTGACATGTAGTGCGTAAAAAGAATAGCTGATACATATTGGAAACGAAATTCACTGTCATTACTAAATACCCTGAGCAAGAAACTGGAAGGATTCTCGTCCCTAATTCAATCTGAAAACTCTTTAAAGAAGTTCAAGAAAACAGTGAAAAAAAAGTTAAAGGAAACAGTGAAAAAAGTAGAAGTGGGAGGAGTCTAGAGTGCACAGTGATAACTCTTATTCTGTGTTCCTGTGGGTTTAGCCAAACAATAGATGATCAAAATTGTCCAGAGTTAAATGGGTAGAGAAAACAAATGTGAAAGCATAGTTTGCCCATGAGAATATTGGATTAGAGTTTTGACTAGAATGGGATGTTTGGAGACTGAAATAGAGCATCGCACTGAGGAATGCAAAGAGGAAGAGCGGTCCCAAGCAGATGAATGAGGGGCGCAGTCCTTGCATGTGAGTGCACTTCACTGGCTCGTTCCTATAACACCTAAAGATTTTCTGTGGAGCCATCACACATGCCAGGTTATAAAGCCTCTATTTCACAAATCACCCACGCCTGCCAAATGGGACAGGAGATTTTCCCTTGTCAGCAAGCTGGAGCGAAAGCTTTGCTGATCATCAGCCTGCCAGCTAGAAAATGGATCTCACCATCAATTTATTCTGGAAGCGAGAAGCTCCTTGCCTCCAGGAGCGATTATAAAATGGAGTCATTTTACTCCTGACACCTTCAGAGTCAGTCACTCCTTGTGGGACAGCTTAAGAGCCACGCTCCATGCCTTTGGCAAGAAAATATTTTCTACAAGCTACTGGCTAACACCTCACAGAGGCGTTTTCTTTAAGGTCCATGTGGGACCAGAAACCAAAACCCATAAATCGACACTTTCTAGAGAACACAAAATATCTCAAAGCTGTGGCTGGCAGATCCTTTCCTTTTCTTTCAGTATTATCAATCACTACTGTCTAAATGGATGGATGAACTCTGAAAGCAGGATATGGCGAGTTTTGACATTTCTTGCCTTATCAGCTTGTGAAAGCAATGTGTAAACTAGCTCACCCATCTCTTTCCTTAGATAATATCCAGTGTTGTCTTCTATTAAAAATACTATCTCCCTCTTTTGATGTGAAAGATAATTTAAAAGTTCTATATGTCAATTAGGCACTTTTCCCCCCCTCTACTATATGTTTGTGCTTTAGAGCTAATTTCAGAAGAGCCAAGTCCAGTATACTGCTCTGGGCTGTTTCCAGAGGCCAGTTCAATCCCAGGGTTCTGTTGGGTATACACCAGCTAGCTGCTCCAGACAGGGGACTGGTGAAGGCAAACCTTGGATGTCACCAGTGAAAAGGAGGCCCGATTGCTCTAGTCAGCTCTGAAACTGAGCCAACATGAGCTTCTGACACCTTCCAAATATCATGATATAAACCACATCATAGATGCTTTCATCAGCCAGAAATGACTGCCAGGGAATTTCCTACAGGCTCCTTTCCTGAGCGCCTGTGGATGGAAATGTCAGTAACTTCTGACTATCTAGTCAGTAGGGTCAGGTGGGGTGAAAAGTCTACACTCCACAAAGGTCTAGTTAACAACTCCTGTGACTGTATATAACTGAAAAATCTTCTGAGCATGGAGCTCCAAACACTGATAACATTGCTATCTATTATTTTCAGATACCAGGTCAATACTGAGTCTTATTTTTTAATTAATTTACACTTAGTTTCTATCATACAAGAATTGATATCAAATATATCCCATTGTACACACTCATTGAAAAAAATAAATGTCCTTACTTAATCCTCCTTTTTCTGTCCACATCACACGTTCAAACTAACCTGTCTCCAGACTCCCAGGTAAAGATTTATGAGCCCTGAAAAAGAAAGAGAAACCAAATATGAGGTGCTTCAAAAAGTCTGCAGACAAATGGAAGAAAAATAAATGGAATCTTCCCACAAACTGTTTGAAGTCTCCACATAGTAAGTCTTATCTTTTGAGTGTTCAATTGCCCCATCTGAGAAAAAGGACTGTTTTTGACATTTTCAAGGGTAAGTCACTTTTTGCTCCTTTCTTTTTTTACATTTCTGATTGGCTTTAAACTCTAAGAGCCCAAGTGGAAAGCAAATGTTTTGAGAATCATGGGGGCAACAAATGTACAAATGTGCTTGATGCAATGGATGTATATATGGATTGTGCTAAGAGTTGTATGAGCACCCAATAAAATGATTTAAATTTAAAAAATTAAATTAAATTTGAAAAATTAAAAAATATATAAGTGTAAATAAAATAGTTTGGAACCTTATGAGAAATCAAGAGTAGTTTTGAGAATCTACTGAAAGCAATTGATTCAACTGATAAGAAAGACATGTATGTAAAAAACCAAAATCCTTAAAAACAATTTTAGGAGAGGCTTAGATATCATGAAGCACCCTAGTTAAGAACTAAAGCTATTTAAAAAGACACTAAATTACCATGAAGCCTAAAAACTATACACTTTGGAATCTAACACATTGAATTTGTACTTTGGCTCTATATATGAAGTACCTTATTTAAATTTCAACTCTTTCATCTGCTATTCATTAAGAGGTTTGAACAATAGATGAGATAACACATAGAAAAACAGCATGGGTTTTGCATATAGTTTTAGTTGGTATTATTTTGTCCTCCTGGTGCTGTGGGATTAGCATTGGGCTTCTGGTGTTTCAAATCCGCCCACAGGAGGTAAATCCACTAACAATCTATTAGAAATAGCTCCAAGCAAGACTGCTAGTTTTGGAAACCCACTTGGAGGCACTATGAGTCAGAACAGACTTGGTGGTAGTGGGCTTGGTTATTTAGAATTTTCTCCTGGCCATTTAGAAGCTATGGTGGCGCCATGAGTTACAAGCTGGGCTGTCAGAGTCAGTGGTTAGAACCCACTAGGTGTTCAGCAGGAGAAATAGGAGGGATTCTGTACCTGTCAGATTTACAGCCTCAGAAACCCAAAGAAGCAGCCCTACTCTGTGCTGCATGTTTCCTGTGTGTTGCAATCAGCTTGATGGCACTGGGTTTTGGATTCAGTAATTTGAAAACGAATATGTATGTAATTCAACAAAACAGAGTCAACTAAATGCTAGCACTCATCACTAAGAAAAAAATTTACAATCTCCCATAATGCAAAGTTCCATTTTCGACATATATTCTTTGAATATATCTAGTTTATTCTTCTTTATCTGGAAGGATCACTAATCTGGTATGATATGAAAGTGATCATTTATAAGATAACAGGACAAGATATACCCCAAAAAAGGTAAAATTGCTAGAAGTTTTCAAAAATCACCTAATATTTTATAATGGTGGTATAAAAATAATATCATTGATGCCTTGAAATAAGATCTCCCCTTACTTCCTAAGTGCTCAAGGAATTGTGATTGTAACTCATACATTTCATGACATTCATATTATATTGTTACCATTTTCACAGGTGATTGCATTGACTGAATGCAATGAAACCTGATGATACCCATCTTCTCTGTCAACCTCAGAAGGCTTTGTAGTCAAAGGATTTTAATGGAGAGTAAGGTCCTATATTAGAACTAGGTGAAGGCAGTCATTCTGAGAATGATGGTGAGTTGTACTATAGAGAGGGAGCTAGAAAAGAAATGACTAAAGAAACCAGGGTAAATTTTTTTTTAAGTATTGAAGGAAATTTTATCTGTTTAATTGGTAGATACTCTTCCTGCCTACATAAGTCTCCTGGGCTTCACTTCAGGAATCGTCCAATGTAACAGAGTACTTATTTGCATGATATAATATTCTTGGCATTTTCTAGAACCAAGTCCACTAATTTAGCCATCTCAATTGAGTTCTCTTTCTTTCTTCAGAGAAGTACGTTAGTATATCAATCTTTGATCCCCTACTTAAAAACACTTTGTATCCAGGGCATTTCCTATTTCTCAATATTGGAAAATAAGCTCCTACCCACTGAAACCGAGTTGATTCTAAGTCATAGTGACCCCATAGGACAGAGCTTAACTACTCCTTTGTGTTTCCAAGACTGCAAATCTCTACAGGAGCCAGAAGACCCATCCTTCTCCCAGAAAGCAACTGCTGTTAGCAGCTCAAGATCTAAATAACTTCCCACCACCATTACTTCATAGTGGAAAATAGAGTTGAAAAACTATTATGCAATGATACTTTTAAAACTAATATTCAAGGAATGAGTTATGTAATGTAGCTCTTCTAGGCAAAGTCTCTAACTCCCATCAAACAGCCTTTTCCTGCATGGATCTGGTAAGAAAGCGTGGGAAAGATACTGATAGGATTCATCTATGAGTAATTGTGAACAGGAGTCACCGTACTATCAGGGAATATAAAATGAGCCCTCTGAGAAGCAGGAGAAGGATTTCACTACCAGCAAGAGCCAGAGGTGGAACATGTCCTTTGGACCCCAACATCCCTGCACAATGACTGTCCTGGATCCAGAAGACAACTGTGACATGAGGGGAACAGCAGTAGGACCAGGAGCCAGTGCATGGGACCGAGTGGTGGGCTACCAGTCCCACAGAGCAAGGAAAGGAAAGCTGAATGTTTGGGGGAGGATGCTGGCTTGTAGAGTGGGGTGCATCTGGGGACTTAATTCAAGGAAATGGGTTTGCAGAATACCTTCAGATTGAGACTTACAGTGGAGTGTTATGCTCTTTGGGCATTTATTGGCAGGCCTGAAAGAACTTCGGAACACATCCTGATGAACAACAGTATCACTTCCTTTACAACCTGCTAACTTCCTTAATAAACCCTTCAATCCTGTATATTATCTGTGAGTTCTTTGTAGCCATTGCAATGGATATTAGAACTTAGATATAAAAGTAGAGAATAATACTTGTGAGGATACAAATATACACTTTCTTTCTTCCCTACAGAAAGGCTGACCATATGTCTTAATAGATGAATGAATATGAAACTCAGTAGTGTTCTGCATATTCTTATATCCCTACTCTGTAAATTGATTATATACTCTGGTTTCAGTTCCTTAATTATAACACTTACTAAATAATTCCTTATAGACAACTGAAATAGCAAAATATGTCACTTTTGACTCATATTGGCTACCTGAGAAGCCTCATAAGCAGCCATCAAAATTGTATGGAGGCAGCAATTCCAGAATATTATTTTGCTTTTAATGTCTGCTGAACAAACTTGAAGTAAATAAGTTAGACATTGTAACCAAGCATATTTTCATCATAACAAAACATTCTATCAAAGAAGAAAATTTATAATGTAGCAATTACCCAGAATTCTCTGTGGCTACTCATAGCAGCTAGGAATTAAGAGGAAATTTCAATAGTTTGATGAGAGGGCTACAAATTATACTGGGTTCAGAAGTTAAGGCACAAGAGAAAAAAATCTCAGAGTTTATACAATAGTTTGGACTGTTGAATAAATGTATTTTCTCCCCACTTAGCTAGGAATATACATGGTCTTTTGAAACAGCGAATGAAGAGAGGGAATTGTTTATACTCAGCAGAGCACAGCATTGAAATATTCTTCCCCAAGGGAAAATAATAAAAATAATTTTAGTATGTTATTATTAACAAACGGAACCTTCCCATTCTTAGGCAATTTATCTAGTTCTGGCAAATATATACCATCACTGGTGTATGCATGCTGCCTCATGATTTTTGCTTAATAATAAGATATATAACACTCTCATGAAACTCGGATGCTTATGCAGAGGTTTATTATGTTCTTTCATATAAAGCTTAAGTGTATTTGTTAATGTTCTTCCCTTCTCTCCGGCACTTTCATAATTAATAATTCTCAGTGCCCCCAGGCTGGGTTGCATTTGTTTTATAGCTAGAAGATCAAATACTTGATTTACACTGAAAATATCAGTAAGGAAACTGAATACTGAATGACGTTCCCAGCAACTTCTTGCATCTTTTTGGCGGATATGTTTACTCTGCAACAAAAGATACAAGTTCATGGGTCGGTCATCCAACATGGAGAGAAAGGAGAAGCGAGGAATAAGGAGAGGAGAACAATTAGGGAGAAGGGGAGGGTGATGGGGAGGAGAGGAGGGAGCAACGACATATTGTGTCTTCGCTCTTCTATAAAGGGAAATTTTCAGGAACATAACTTTGAGAACCAACACAGTAACAATAAAAGTTTGACATTTGTTAAACCCAAACCAAACCAAACCAGGTGCCATTGAGTAAGCACCTGTTATATCCAGTTATGAGCCGAGCACTACATATTTTAACGTCTTATTCCTTTTGAATGAAGTACTATTACTTTTCACAGGTTTCAAAAGAACACCTTAGAACGCTCCATTAAAGCAGAATGACTAGAGTTTGTCTCTATGAGTTGGCCATGCTGTCGGGAGAGACCAGTCATTGGAAAAGGCCCTCATGCTTGGAAAAGAACAAGGGCAGGGAGACGGGAAATCTCTCAACAAAAGGGATGGACACAGGAGCTGAAACAATGGGCTGAGACATCAGAACAGCTGGAAGGATGGCCCAAGGCAGGCCAGTGTTTTGTTCTGTTGTATTTAGGATGGCGATGAGGAGGGACTGACTCCACAGCACCTGAGAGCAGCAACAACATAGAGGAACCAGCACACAGAGGTTAGTAGTTTATGTGCCCTGTGAATGAACACCTGGAGCTACTTCTCAAAGAATTAAATTAAAGGTTTATCCTGAACATAAATAAAAGTTTAGTTATAGCTAAGAGATACGATATTTCTTCTACATATGTGGAAATGTGGGGCTAGAGAGTGATTGGTAAATTTATAGAGGAGTCTTGACAGCATCACAGGTTATGCAGTGAGCTGCTAACTGCAAGATCTACAGCCTGAAAAGTGCTGGCTGTTCTATGGCATAACAATGCGGCTTTCTCCTCCGGTGAATAGTTACAGTCCTGGAAATCCTTTGGGCAGTTCTACCCTGTGCTACAAGTGTCTATGACTCAACGTCAACTCAATGGATGTGACATGAATTTGATTGTGGGAAGAGGACTTAGTAGTGCACACCTGTAAGCACCAGTTTTCTCTCTAAATATGAAGCAAAAACACTGGCTTAGATTGAGCTTAAAGAATAAGAGGATTTTGTATTTGCTAAGAGGCAAAGGAACAGAGTAATTATTCTGACAGGCTGAGAATAAACAGGGTAAAGAAGGATATGAAAACACAGGAGTGATTGGAAACAACACAAATTTCCATCAATGGATGAGTGGGTTAAAAAACGGTGGTACACACATACAATGGAGTACTACGCATCCCTACAATGCAGTGATGAACACATGAAACACATCGTCACACAGGAAGAGCTGAAAGAAATTGTGCTAAGCAAAGTAAGCCAAGTACAAAAGGACAAGTACAAATGAGTTCACTGAGGTAAGCAAAAAAAAAAAAGCAAAAAAGGGCATATGGGGAAAGCTACTATATACATACATTCCCAGGATGAGGTCCAGGTACTATGGCAGGTACCAAACCCAACCCAGTGATACATCTGGCAGCCAACTGATAAGGAGGGGGGAGGGAGAGAGACAGAGAGAAAGGGGTAGTGGGGGGACAGGGCACTAATCCACCCAAGAGGTGGGTGTTGTGTATATCTCTACAGGAGAGGGAGAGAGGGACCAGACGTCAACCTGATGCACCAAGACATGAATGCAACATACAGGCATGAACCTGGGAACCAATAGAGAGGTCTGCTGGGTGGCACCCAATCCCAACTACATGGGCACCCCAGTCTCCACCCAGAGGAATGCACTTCAGAGGACAGCACTGAAGCTGCAGCTCAGGAAGTGGGGGCACGTCTTATTAGGAGCAAATAAAGAGGGTAGGAGAGTGGATCACACCCCGGCCCACCAAGCCCTGAGGACACTATTCCAGCTCAGGGCAGAGAATGCACAGAGATCACAGGGCAGACCCCATCATGAGACACGTCGACGTCCCTCACTGACACATAGCGCTAAGGGGGACAGCACTGGGGACACTGTGCAGATGTGCCAGATCCGACCCCACTGCACCGGTGAGAAACACTAAGGGTGCACGGCAGAGCAGCAAGGGGAGCAAAGCAACGAAGTCCCCGAGGAACGCCAAAGGTGGACTTTGGGGCCAGGGCATGGCACCCCAGTGAACTCAACAGAAAAAACACTCCTAAAGGTCAACAGACAGACCTAGAACTGTTTGAGGGCTTTTCAGCTTTTGCTGTTGGTTTTTGATGCTGTTGTTATTGTTTCGTTTTGTTGTATTAGCTGCTGTTGATTTATTTTTTGTCTTCTTGTTAGTTATGTTTTGCTTTGCTTTGTTTTTGCATGTATTATTGTCTATGCATGTCTATCTGGACAAGATAGGCAGGATGAACAATCGTGAGGAGAGAACAATGGGAATTAGGGTTGGGGGAGGGCACGGGAGAAGGGGAGGTGGTGGAAAAGGAGGGGGATACCACCAAACACAGGGACAAAGGAAGAATAAGTTATCTAAAATTGATAGTGAGGAGGGCATAGGATGCTTGGGTGGGGTCGGGGGCTTAATCAAGGGCAATGTACCCGAATGTAGGCTGAGCATGATAATGGGACAGAAGGAAAGTAAAAGGAAATAGAGGAAAGAACTAGGAAGCAAAGGACATTTATAGAGGTCTAAATAGGGGCATGTATATATGTAAATACATTTATATATAATGGCAGGGGAATAGATCTATGTACATATATTTATTTATAAAGTATTACGGCAGCAGATGGAAATTGTGCCTCTACTCAAGTACTCCCTCAACACCAGAACACTTTGTTCTACTAACATGACACTCTGTGCTGTTCACCTTCCCTGATGATCACTGAAGACAAAATGGGTACATAAGCAAACATGGTGAAAAAAGGTGATGGTGCCCGGCTATCAAAAGATATAGCATCTGGGGTCTTAAAGGCTTGAAGATAAACAAGTGTCCATCTAGCTGAGAAGCAACAAAGCCCACATGGAAGAAGCACGCCAGCGGGTGGTCATAAGGTATTGATTGGATCAGGTATCAACGACCCAAAACAAAACAAATGAACAAACAAAAATCATGCCAACGGGAATAAGGGGGAGACCAGAGTGGAGACCCGAAGCCAATCAGTAGTTGATTGGACACCCCCTGTCAGAAGGGCCACAAGGAAGAGATGAGCCAGTCACGGTGCAGTATAGCACCAATGAGACACGCAACCTTCCTCTAGTTCTTTAATGCTTCTCCACCCCCCACCCCCCATCATTTTCACAATTCTACCTTACAAATTGCCTAGACCAGAGCATGTACACGGGTACAGATAAGAGCTGGAAACAGGGAATCCAGGACAGATAAATCCCTCAGGACCAATAATGAGAGTAGTGATACCAGGAGGGGAAGGGGAAGGTGGGGGAAGAAAGGGGGAACCAATCACAATGATCTCCATATAACCCCCTCCATGGGGAATGAACAGCAGAAAAGTAGGTGAAGGGAGACATCGGTCAGCGTAAAACATGAAAAAATAATCATAATTTATAAATTATCAAGGGTTCGTGAGGGAGGGAGCGAAAAAATGAGGAGCTGATACCAAGGGCTCAGGTAGAAAGAAAATGTTGTGAAAATGATGATGGCAACAAATATACAAATGTGCTTGACACAATGGATGGATGTATGGACTGTGATAAGAGCTGTATGAGCCCCCAATATAATGATTTAAAAAAGAAAACACAGGAGTGATTGACAGTAGGTAAATTGATTAGAAGTTTTGATATGGTCAAAGTGTTCTTAGAATGCAAGTACTGAAATAGCAGAGTTAAATAGTTTGAAAGCCAGATAGTAAGGTGCTTGAAACTGAGACTCTCGAGGTTGTTGAGCAAGATGGCGAGGAAGAAATGATTTGGGAGGAGAGCAAGTCAAAGAATAGAGAAGTGAGGGTGTTGGATGTGTCATCTTTGTAGATAATGAATTTCTAGGTTGCTGACGGCTCTAATGGTGATAAAGATTATAATGAGCCATCTGTTAAAATAACGAACAACTGTTGAATGGAGGTGGAGATAATGGTTGCTGAGAATTAACAGATTATAACAATAAGGAGCAGAGAAGCCTGATAAAATGAGCTTCCAAGTAGACTAGGCTGTTGAAGATGGAGAAAGAAATAGTTTATACACTGCAATGAGGGAAAAGGAGGATACTTATTTTATGTAATGAAAAATAATTCTATCTTATACAAGTTTACCTTTACTGGAAGCCATGCATTCAAAAAAATTTGTCAAATTAATAGCATGTCAAACTAGACAAAACTAATAACTGGAATCAGTGCCTCAATATGATATGGTTGTCAAATTTAACAAAATCTAAAAGATTATAATTCTTAGGGATGAATATTTCTTAATAAGCAAATGATGATGACATAAGATAATTTAGTTGACCAATATGCTTCCACATACACATATACCTAATGTGAAACTGGAAAAAAAAATAGCATAACATAAAATGAATGCATTTAATTGTATGTCACTAATACTTATAGTTTCTACATTTAGATTTATTGTGAGTAAATGTAATGAACATTGGTTTGGGAAACATTTGACTAGTAATGTAACTCACCAGCCACTTGCAAAGAAAAACAGTAAATTTGTATCTATTTTTCAATTGCCACATTTCACTAACACATTCTAGTAGTCTGCTTCTAAGAAGAAAATAAAAATGAGTGTATTTCATAATCATGAGCAGTTCTGGTTCCCATTAATTGCATATACAAAGGACACTGACAAATTGTTTCAGGAAAACAGAACAAGGCTCTTAGAATTCCTAGCACAGAGACATAAGCCACTGCAGTGAATTGGATCGAGTCGAATGCCATCTCTGGGGAGAAGAGGACAACGTTGCTTAAAGCAAACAAAATGTGTGTCTCAGACTGATATGGCTTTAAGTAACAATCTTTTGACCAAATTCATTTCCAACAATCCTCATATGTAGGAGATGTCAGAAGAGTGAAAAAATAACCCGAAAAGGAGTAAAGAGAGAAATGAGCGATTTACTGCTGGATTTGCAACAGCCAAACTAGGGATAGAGCACTTGCTAAGACACTAAGTTCACGGAGTCCAAAAATGGGAGAACGTTTTTTTATACTGAAAAGCAGAGAGCTTCCTCTGCGTCAGAAGGACTGGGAGGAACATGCTACTTAATTTATTTTCCATCACAGACTTTCTGCATAGGCAGGTTGCATACACAACCATCTTTGGGGGCCTGTTCTCAACATCCTTTCTTAAGACCACCTTATCATTTTATTTGACTATAAACTATAACTATGTTATGTGTCAGTTAAAATCATCCCTTTTGAAACAAATAAGTTTACCTTATTCTTAAGCAATCATGATTCACGGAAGGGAAAGGATGCACCAATCCTGAAAGTAAAAGAACAGGGACACGGGACAAAGGGAGTTTGACTTCCGAAAGAAGTCAGTCACGGTCAGTCACGGTCAGTCACGGTCAGTCACGGTCAGTCACGGAGTGCTGGCGAGTGCTCGGTGGTAGTGATCCTTCATGCCCCGATTAGGGGTCCCTTTCTCGTTAGTGCTCTTTCATCGCCATCTGATTAGGAGTTCCTGTGGTCATTCCTTGACCCCAGTGAGAGGAGTGCTTTATTTTGCACGGACTTACTCTAATTTTAGGCCACTAACTTTGCATTATCTATATATTTTTCAAATTGCACAACTGCCCGCACTTTAGTTCCCTATAGATAGATGCATGATATGTGACTGTGTGTTTTCATGTGGATGACATGTATGTGGAAAATACGGTATTCTATGGATGCTTTCCTTGTCTGCTTATTATATTGTAGACGGACACCCTGCTTCACCATACTATAGCGCAGAGGCTCTGCTTCTGTGACCTTCTGGTGGGAGGCATCGAGCACGGCCAGGTTTAGAACATCTTGGCATTTTCAAATGGTTTGATGCCGGTCCTATTTTAAAGAGATGCATTTGTTTTAACGGGCTCATGATTCTCTGTATAACGGGGAAAACAGTAGCTTAATTAAAAAAAACAGTTCTTATAATCAAGATAATCAATCTAACCTATAATACACCAGGCAACTGAAAACCAGGAGGATTGTGGTGGTTGTTCTTGGGTGCTGTTTTGTTGGTTCCAACTCACAGCAACCCTACAGCAAGAGAGAAACACCGCCCAGGCCGTTGGCTTCCTCCTACCTCACGTGCAGTATTTCTCCCCAGTCTACTCTCTTCTGATACCATGTCCACAGTAACATATAATAATAATAATAATAATAATAATAATAATAATAATAATATGCTGTCGTGCCATATTCTCTCCTAAAAAAAACATACTGGCCGTACCTTTATCAAGACAGAAGTGT
Source organism: Echinops telfairi (assembly GCF_000313985.2). Lineage (NCBI taxonomy): Eukaryota > Metazoa > Chordata > Mammalia > Afrosoricida > Tenrecidae > Echinops > Echinops telfairi. The sequence continues at coordinate 6,497,939 of NW_022103899.1, read as the reverse complement.
TTGTTTTCAGGAAGTCCATGGTATTTTCAATATTCTTCGTCAGCACCGAACTTCAAGTACGTCACGTTGTCCGCAGAGTTTCTAATTCATTGTCCCACTTTCACCTACCTAACAGGTGATGGAAAATCCCAGGGTGTGGAGAAGTCACCTCCTGGGCTTCGAAGTAACCTCCTTGCTCCTAACCACTTGCAAGAGGTCTTTTGCGGCAGATTGGCTGAGTTCACCATGTCATTTCGTTCCTCGATTGCTTCTGCCTCCATGAGCAATGGTTGTGGGTCCAAGAAAAATGAAGTCTTCGCCACCTGAAACTTTTCTGTTTATCAGGTTGTCGTCCATTGTTCCGGTTCTGAGGATTTTTGTCTTGTCTACTTTGAATTGCGATTCCTACTGAGGTGATTGTTCCGAGTTCACCTCACTTTCAGCAAGCCTGCTACTGTCACCTCCATGTACCACAGCTTGCTAAGGAGCGTTCTTCTAACCCTGATGCTGCATTCTTCTGCATATTGTCTTGCTTCTTGAATTATTTGATCAGCAGAGAGATCAAAAAGTATGGTAAGAGGATACAACCCTGACACAAACCGTGTTTTAAAATGATAAATGTTGCAGCATTCCGTGTTCTGTCTGAATCACTGCCTCTGTCTATGGACAGGTTTTACATGAGCATAATGAAGTGCTCCGGCGTTCCCATTCCATGTCATGAGCCACCCAGCTGAATGAGTTGTCATAATCAATAAGCTCAAAATAAGTCTTTCTGCTATTCTCTGCTTTTAGTCATCATTCATCTGTCTGGTTCAGCAAGGTTATTCTCATTCCACATCCTCTCCTGAAGCTGGCTGGAATTTCTAGAAGTTTCCTGTCAGCATATTTCTGCAGCCCTTTAAAAGTTATTGTTAGTAAAATCTTACTTGCAAGTGATATTGTTCAATAATTTCTTTAGTCTGTTGGGTGGCCTTTTTTTTGAATGGGCACAAATATGTATTTCTTCCAGTTGGTCGGCGGTTGGCCAGTTAACTATAATCGAAAATCTTGGCAGAAATGAAGGAGTGCTTCCAGGGCTTCATCAGCTTCCTGAAACATTTCAACTGATAATCCACCGATTCGTGGACCCTGGTTTTTTCCCTCGATGCCTTCAGTGCAGCTCAGATTTCTCTCTTCGGTATCATCAGTTGTTGGTCACAGGCTGCCTCTTGCAGTGGCTGGAAGTCTATGGACTGTTTGTGCACCAGCGACTCTGCTTATTCCTTCCATCTGCCTTTGCTGGTTCCTGCGTTGTTCAATATTTTGCCTATTGAATCCTTCAATTGCAACTTGGAACCTGACTTTTTCAATTCAATTTGTTCTGCTTGAGAAATGTCAAGCATGTCTTTTCATTGGGTTTTCTATTTTTCACATTTTCATATGAAATTCTTTTCATATTTCATTGGAATACTTTGTCTTCTCATGCTGTCTTTGACAGTTTCTATTTATCCCTTTACATCACCATTTCCTCTATTACCTTTAGTTGCAGTATGCTTGAGAGCAAGTTTCAGAGTATTTTTTTAACATTCACTTTGGTATTTCTTTCATGTCTTTTTAGTGACCTTTTATTTCCTTCATGTATGATGTGCTGATGTTATTCCACAACTCATCGAGTCTTCGGTCATTAGGATTCAATGTATCAAATCTACTCTTGAGATGATCTCTAATTTCAGGGTAGATATACTCAGGGGCAGATTTTGGCTCTTGCAGACTCTTAAAATGTTTGTGATGGTTTGCTCCACAGTTGGAACCTGGTCTTGTTTTGACTGATGACACTGAGCGTGTCGGTCATGTTTTGTCACAGATGTTGTCAATTTGATCCTTTTGTGTTCCATCTGGTGGGGGCCAAGTGTATAGTTATTACTTATTTTGCTGGCAAAAGGTATTTGCATTGATGAAAACATTAGTTTTGCAAAATTATATCATGTGAGTACCACTTTTGTTTCTGTCACCACAGCCATGTTTTCAACTGATCTTTCTCACTGATCCTTCTTTGTCTCCAACTTTTCCATTGAAATCACCAATAATTGCAAAGCCAAGAACCAAAAGAAATTTTTTTAGTGTCTTGGTTTTCAGCTCTGTTCTGGGGATCTTTGGGGTGCTGATTCAAAAATTGCATTGGGTAGACTGCATCAGTTCTAGTTTCTTAGCTATGATGTTCTACTATATAAAACTTTTGCATTTTTACTTTATAAAAGAGAAATAAATCTTTTGTACCTTTATGTAAAGTTTCAAAGTTGTTAGGAATTTATTATAGGTCATTGAGAAAAAATAATTCAGTTACTAAAGCAAGAATCTTAAAAGTAAAAGCATTAGCATTTTCTAAAGACTTCTGGCATATTGCTTTAATTTGGGAATTTGTATTGTTGAAACTATAATTTTTAAGACAGATTATATAAAAAATAAAATTAACTCTTTATGTAATTAAGGAAAACTTTGTTATGCTAACAGTATGACATCCTATTATTTGCTATTGGACATTAAAGCCTTGTTAAAATTCTCAAAATTAAATGATCAAATCTTAAGCTTCAGCAAATAAGAACTTTGATCATATCAAACTAAAACATTCAACAAACTATCTTCCTTGTATTTGTTATACATTTCCCATGCTATAATACTTTTTCAAAGAACATATCATTTTTTCCCTTCTTTCCTATTTTTCTATAGCTTCTATAATTTACCATATAACTTCAAATTTAACTTCCATCGTCTGGAATTACCAGACATTCTATTTTAAGACAAAGCTACACATCTTAACCTTGTCCTCTTAACTTTCCTCTCACTGTCTATTCTAGCCTCTGAACGTCTATGATTTCCTGTCTCCATCTAAATTCTTTTCTCTTTCTCGTCGTGTCTCCTATACTTTTCTTTAAAAAAAAATTAAATTCCTGGAACAACTAATATTTTTCATCTTAGGACAAAATTATTTAATATACTCGATTTAGTTAAAGCTGTTTAAAAAGCTGAAATGCTTTTAAGTTTGCATCTTTTAAATATGCCAGAATAAATTAATTTTCATTAAGTTCTAGGAATCTGCAATTTGTGTATGTACTTATTTATTACTAAACTTACCAGTGTAGGTTATTTGAAGAAATACTGCAAGCTAATTTAGCAATATGATTCAGAGATCAGAAATTATTCTTTTCATAACCCTTTATTTTTCTTTCTTTTGTAGGAGGTGTTGAAAGAAGTAATTTACAATAGTTCCTCTTTTGGTTAAGGCTTTGTTGTAGCAATTGAAATAAACAATTCATCCTATTTTCAGTGCATTTTTCAAGTAGAGCGATTCATATAAAAATTTCTTAGGGTAACTAGTTAAATATAAATTTGATTTTTTTGGATAATGACATTCAAAACAAATAAAAAACATAAAACCCAGCAGCTGTGGATTTCAACTAGATATGAAAATAAAAGAAACTTAGGCACAGCAAGCTTTCAAAGCACAGTGAAATCGAAAAAAAATGAGATCATGTAAGACTTAAAAATTACATTTATATATAATACTACCTATCACAAAAGCAGGAGCCCTGGTGACCCAGTGCATACACGTTGGGCAGCTGAGCACATGGAGAGCCGCTCCTTGCAATGGTTAATGAGGCTTTCTGTTCCCATTCAGAGTTACTCTCAGGAACCCCCAAAGACCGTTTTACCCTGGAACCAACTCAATGGCCCTGAATGTGGAGGGTTTGGGTGCACAAACATATGGAGAAACTTACTTATTATCTTCTTTGAGTTAGATGACAATCACTTAGCTCATCCCACCTCTTCGATTCTTAATGTGTACAAAGAAACAAACTAAGGAAGAAGTACAAATATTATAACATGAACACTGCTTAAAAAAAAAAGAAGAAGAAGAAACCAAACTTGACCTATGGTCACCATGGGTGAAGGAGGAAGAGGATTTGCTTAGGGGTCATTGAGTGTATGTTAATGCTGGTAGAATAATTTGGAAAGGGATATTGTGATAGGTAGGTTTATTGTGCCAACCTGGCCAATGAACACATGTGGAATTAACTGAAGGGCGGAGAGATAAATGACTTGACGAGCCTCGTCTTTCTTGTCTCTTGCTCTTTGATGACCAGACCAGTGTGCGGCTGCCTACCTCAACTTGTTCTCTGCCTCAATTTGCAAGCTACACTACTTGTGGGGCACCTAATCCGTGGACTGTGTCACTGTAGTTCGAGGTTCCTTCAAGATCGGCTTCGCCACCCTACTGGAGCATCCATCACTTGAGCTGGGGACTGTCAGACCCTGTCATCTGGCTGACTGTTGGTGATGACCTGCCTTGCTGTTTGCTGCCTGTGGCCGGATAGCCTGAGTTGTTTTACAGAGGACTACCTGGAGGCTCTCACGCCTTGAAGGACTGCCAGTGTATTAGCTGTCTCACTGAAGTGAGTTACACTGAGACATTTGTACTGCTTTATAGATTAATTAATGTTTATTTCTTATGATATATATAATCATTAGTGTCCTGGTTTTGTTTCTCTGGAGAACCCTGTCTAACATAGATGCCAATGATTGTTCTACAACACAGAGTGTAGTAAATGGCAATTAATTATACATCTAGGAATTGTTGAATGCCTTAAACTTATGAGTAAGGAATTGTTGAATTGGAAATGTTTTGTTGTGTATGTGTGTATATGTACATATGTTTGCCATAATTTCTCAATTACAACTGTGGTAAGTATGGCCTGGGCAATCCCACTCTGATACCAAATGTGTCAATGAATTAAAAATTATTAGAACACTTCTAATGACAAATTATTGTTTAATCTTAGATTTAGAACAGCACAGTCTTGGAAACCCACTAGGGCAGTTCTATTCTGTCGCATAAGGTCACTATGAGTCGGCATCAACTTGATGGCCGTGAGAGAGAAGCTGGGCTAAGATATGGTCAAGTACCAAGTGCTCCAAAGTCTAAGAAGTAAACATAGATATTTATAAAGGCAGGAGTGGGGTGACTCCTGAGCTAGGAAGGCGGGGGTTCACACATGAGTCAGGATGGGTGACGCATTGTAAGTCACAGATAAACTTTTCATAATGTTACTTAATCGATTTTCTATCACAGACTTTTTGTCCATGTAAACTGCATACATCGTCATCTTTCGGGGAAGCATTTGCATCATTCCTTTCTTGGACCATTCTGATCATTTGTTTAACCATAAACTACAACTTTGTCCTATATCAGTTGCATGTACCCGTTTGGAAAAGAAAACGTTATTATTACGTCTTAACTAAGCATGATTCACTCGAGGTGTAGGGGTGTTGCACAAATTCAGAAAGCTGAAGAAAAGGGTACAGGCCATGCAGAGTTTGGATTCCAACCTCCGGCAGTGTCCCTGCTTCTTTGCGTCCCATTGTTTGCTTGCTTATTTGTCTAGGCACGTGTGCCATACAAGGAGTAGAAAAAAGAAAGACATGCCGTCAATTGTGAAGAAAAGAGAGGAAATCTAAAGACAGTCACCTGCAAGGATATCTTCCTTCTTTCTTAGTTATAGTTCAATGATTAGGCTGACAAGATCGAAGGAGTGACATTTTCACTCTGCCATGCCATATCTGTGATCAGAAGACAATATGATATTGTGGAAAATTAGTCTGACATAAGCAGAAACAACACAATTATACGATAAAATACAACCCAATAACTGAAGGCTTTCCAGAGGTTCACCAAGCCCTCCCTGGCACACGTGACCTTTCTAACTTCCTCTCGCTAAGTGTCTTCAAGCTGTACTGACTTCTTTGACCTTCTTCAACCAGTCCAGTTGTGTTCTCTTTTTTTGACGCCTCAGCCTGGCCCCAAACCCTGCCTGCAACTTTCTTTCCTATGTATCCACTTGGTTGATTATTTCACTTACTTTAAGTCTTTGTTCCAGTTGATCTTGTTTAAAATTGGCACTGCCCCTTGTGGTAGTGACATAATTTCATGTCAACTTGATAAATAAGTATGGGGTGGAGTCTAGCACATCAGTCAGGTCACAGCCTGATGATGCCTCCTTGTGGGCAAGGCCTTCTCATGAGGATTCTGGGAACTTCTTCTCTTTCTCCCTGGAAGGGGTCACATTCTCTTTCTGACTTAGCACTCCTGTTGACATGCCACGCAGAGACTTGCGGAGCCCTCTGAGAGCTACTCTCTACTTTCACCTTTCTGTTGAAGAGCCACACAGGGGGAGCTGGAGGAATCACGGAGAGACCCAAGCCAGAGCTGAGATGCTTCCACCAGCAATGGCTCCACAAGACTTTGCAGCCAGTGGCCTGTGATCGTCCTGCATTCTGCTTCATTACATCTGGCTGTGGGAGTCTGAAGAGGGAGTTACAGACTAGTATCAGACTTATGGGTTAATATCAGACTTATGGACTTGATCTGGACTGGGTTGGGATGTTTTCCTCAATATACAAGTGCTGTCTGATAGAAAGTTCTCTCTTACACATATATGAGGGTCTCTGGATTTGTTTCTCTAGTCAACTCAGACTAACAGACACCTTCTAAAAGTAATATACCAGTAATCTTTCCTTTTTTATTGTATTGACCCCATCAAAACTTAATTTCCATGAACGCAGAGATTTTTTTTGTCAGATCTATCCCAAGGGTCCTAGAAAATATTGGCATTCAATAAATACTTGTTGAATGAATGAATGAATGAATGAGTGGTGTTGTCATCACATGTACAACAAGGTTAAAATGTCTACACACAAAAGTGTGATGAAGACCTGTCAGAATAGCATCTGGCTGTTCAAGGATTGCCTTAAAACAAGCACTGCCTCAGTGGGGCAACAGCTAAGTCCACAGGGAAGAAGCACATCAACCTGTTGATCCAAAAATTGTAAACAATAAAATCCAAGACAGGAGGGAGGAATGGTACTTGAGCTTACATTGTGAGCACATGGTTTATAGAAGGTTATGGATGACCAAAATCCATCTGAAGGGTCCTCACGTAGATTAAGGCCCCAGAGAATGCCCTCTGACTCTTGAACAGGGATGTGGACAGCCGTGCTGCCAGACAGAATGCATTTGAAAGTGGATGTATTTAAGTTCAAATTTAACACCTTTCATTGGTTCTTCCTTTTGAACCATCTTAAATTTATTCTAGTTTTCATTATTTCCTGCTTTCTTTTGTATTGAGGGATTTCTATGTTTTGTTTTATTTTAACTGTTGGGGGCTGTATGTTTTCTTTATATGAAATTCAAGATAAGTAAATCTATGGAGACAGTAACTGAATTAACAGTTTCTTGGGGTTCTGGCAAAGGATACAGGGGAGTTAGGTGGAGAACTAATAATAAGAATGAAGAAAAGGATCTCAAATTGAATGTGGTAATGATTTAACAACTTTTAAAAATATGTTTAAACCATTGAAATATATGGAACAATAATTATGTCAACAAAATTAAAGAAAATCTAAAAAACTAATAATAACTCTAATAAATAAAGTGAATACAATTGTCAAGGCTTCAAAAGGAATATAAAAAAATCTTTAAAAAATTTTTAAATAATAAAAGTCTTAAAGTTTGATTTCTTAATATGACAGGATTGCTGAGAACTACTATCTTTTTATGTTTGACTACATATTTCTAAAGTATTTGTACTAATAAAAAGAAAAAACAAAAAATGGAAATTTGTGGAAAGCTTCCACCCGGTTTATACAAAGTGGATAATATGAATAGATGTAGTAGCCAAATCACTACACCCTTGCAAACTCAGAAATAGAGAGATGGCTCAGTTTGCTAATCAATATTTCATATATTTACCTTCCTCCCAGTTGATTTCAGTCTACATCAAGCATATGGCACTGAGAACCCCAGACAAGGAGTACACATGCTTGCTCTCGTAGATGTATTCTAACTCCAAGTTTAGTTGGTGATCATTATCTCAAATACATGTGATTCCTTAAAGAGATTCTACATAGCGTTTTATTTTTTCCTAAAAATATTTCTTCGTGTATATCAATCTGCAAGATAGCCTATAATGTTTCTCTTTCAATGAAGCTGCACAATGAACAAGTCACAAGGCACCGTGCTGAAGCTATTCTGCTAAGCACAACCCGAGTAAAGGCGTTTACAGGAGAAGCTACCGGTTCTCTTTTTTTCTGATTCACAGTGATGAGTTTTAAAGCATATTGAGTGGATGTTATTGTATGAGCTAAGTGATTATCAATGCACCGCATGAAAAAAGTAATTCAAAGTCCCCTTTGTCATTTCAGGATTCTTGTATTATTACTTTTCTTTAATTCATTTAATTAACTTTATCAAAAGCAATGTATAAAAATTTTTACCCTATACTAATTCACACACACAGACACACACACACACACACGGTAAGAGTTTTTCATACCAAAATAATCAGATAAAACTGCTATGATTAATATTTTATGTGAGTCAGATTTGACATAGGGACCTACCTTAATTGAATTGACACTGCAGTACTTACTCCACAGAGTAAGGTGGCCGTCTTTACCAAAATGGACAGAAGTATCAAAGTGTTTATCAGAATAGGTTGACTCATATCCTTTTATGGCATTGGCTACTTAGTTATTGTGTCTCTAGGAGTAAAATAAGTGATAGATTTACTAAATATTTACTTGATCTGTATAAGGGGAAGAAGTATGGAACAACTGAATGACAGTCTGACTTGAGTTGCCATAACAGAGAGCCATGGCTTGAATTCCCAATCAGTTCCCACACTTGAGTCAGTTTACAGACCACAGCTTGTGAGTGAAGGGAAGGATGATTCCCCATGAAAGAGGACTCCACTGAACTGCCAAACGGGTCTATGGCCCTGATGGCTCCTCATTGGGAAAAGGGAATAAAGTGTTCAGAGATTAATTGACACTGACTCTGAGTGACACTCCTTCCAAAGGACCCAAAGGCCCTCCAGTTAGAATAGGGGTGTATAGAGGTGGGGTTATAAGTAGGGTTTTGTATTAGGTCTCCCACTACGTCCCATTGGTCCTTCAGCCCATCCTGTGGTGATTCCATCAGTTCCGGAATGCAGAACTAGAATAGACACACTCTGCAATGGACAGAGTCCCCTCACTGGAGCTGTAGCATGGGACAAGGACTCCTATTGTAGAAGTCAAGAACACGCCACTGGAACTTCCATGCTTAGAAAACACAGTAAATGAAACACTGCATTTTCAAAGGGCTTCAGAAGGAGAGGCCACCATCAACAACACCTGCTTGGTTTTTTCTAGGATAAAAAAAAAGACGGATTTTGGCCACTGACAGTAGAAGGTGAAGAGCCCAGCAGGTCCCCAACAGGGCTTCTCCATGAGGAAGGCTCACTGTTTAGTCACCGATCCAGTCCTCTGTCCATCTTGAACTGAGTGCTTATGGCCCACAGAGTCACAAAGTAGAACACTCACAGCAACACCCCATCATGACACAGAGGAACATATAGGATGTATACACTTAGTATACAGCATAGAAAGTAGTACATATGATATCAGGCTCGAAAGTGTATGTAAATTACATGAGGAAGTGGCCCAAACTCTGAAGGTCTTAATTTCTGTCAAAGTATCTTCCCTTTCTCAGTCTACATGCTGGTGGGACTGTAGAACTGTACAACTACTTTTGGAAATCAGTATGGCATTTCCTTTAAAGAATGCAAATCCAAGTGCTTTATGATCCAGAAATCTCTCTACTGGGTACATACTCTAGAGAATTTAAAAGTATAACAGGAACAAACATTTGTACGCATATGTTTATTCAGCAATTTCCACAATAGCAAAACATGGAAACAATCACAACCCCCAACTATAGAGGAATGGGTAAACAAGTTCTGGTACATGCATACTAGGGAATTTTATACATCAATATAAAACAATACTAACTCTCTTAAACAATGCAAGACATAGACAAAATTGGAGAACATAATGTTTAGCAAATTCAGTGAATCTTTCAAAGATAAATATTTAACATCACCATTGTTATAAGGAAAAATGCGGTTTATACACCAAGAGAGAAGACTTTGATATCTATGAGGAGTCTAGGAATGGGGGTGGGAACAGGGTGAGAAGGAGGATGAGGGCGACAAAAATATGGGGGACTTGACATGGAAAAAGAAATTTTAAAATTTTTAAATAAATATATATTTAAAATATCCATATCCTTTACTCCTCAGACATAAATATTGGTGTAGGTGGCTTAAAAAGGAGGCAAAGTAAAACTGAAGTGGACTTGGAGTAATTCAGTTCAAACATATGGAAAAAAACGCTTACTCACGTGAGATCCCAACTTTAGTTAGCTATCACATCAATGGTAATGCTGTAGTCGCCTATGAATTTCTGCATTTGGTCACAGTTTTTTACTCTTTTAGGGGAGGTCTTCCCTTTCTTTGCTCATCTTTGAGCTTAAAATACTTGATTTATTTAAAAATGGTGGCTTTATGTGAGACATCATTCCTGTAAACTTGTTGTAAAGCTTCAGTAATTTGGGAAGATATACACTTGGGTTTTGCTAAAAAGGTGATGTTAGCCCTAATTTTAAAATATTTTCCCATTGTCCCCATAGTATCCCTTTTTATTTGAAGGCAGCATAATGTAACTAATACAAGTGTGTTCCTCAGATAACTTGTCTGTACCTATCCACTAATTATGGAAACACAACTCAATGTACTTTGTTTGGAATAAGTCCATATGTGCATGCTCCGGAACCCTAGTAGAAATATCTTTGGATTTATCCTCACATTCCCGGGAAACATGTCTGTGGGATTCGTATACACCTACACTTCCCTCATCAATTATGTTGTAATATGACATTTAACATTTACAATAACTGAAAACAATCTGTTATCTGACTATTTTGCATGGTAATGATGTACATCTGACAATAATGAACACTGAGGTGTGAGGTAGGTGGGAGTAGTGCCGGCTGCGATGTTTACGTTTATGTATCAACTTGGCTGGCCCATGATACTCAGTGGTTAAGCAGTTATGTAATGATGGAATAATTTTACATTTTGTGATCTGATGTGGTCATCCTCCATTTTTGCATAATGCCAAGTACTGCCTATCTGCCTTTGGGACCTAACAATGCCAGTAAGTGAGGGACATTGTTCCTTCCTGAAGTGTATGCTAGAAGACACTAAAATTGACTGCATATTTGTCTGGTTCTCCTTTCAGGTCAGTCAATTTTGCTTTGTGCAACTTGATGCTTTGTGGGGTGTGTGCTCACATTTAGGAATGGTGTGTCTTACTCTTTGATGGTGTTCTTTATCATGGGAAGGGTACATTTTCTGCTATCTTTATGGTCATTTTAGTTTTCATTTGATTTGTGTAAAAATGATATACTTTTTCTCTTCTCTTTTAACCTACATTTCTTTTTATGTATAAAAAATAAAGTTGGGTCTTGCTTCTTTTATTCATTTTGACAATGTCCAATTTCTGAAATCGCAAATATTGATATGATTGAACTGAAATTTGTCACTTGCTATTTGTTTTCCTTGTTCTATCTGTTTTTTGGTTCCTTTCTGCTTTTTTAAAATTACTGTTGAAATAGTAGTTTACATATTTTATGTCCACAGTTATCTTATGATATATAATGCTTTATAAAATAACTTTAAAAAGCCTGTGTTTTCAGGGTCCATCTTAAGTAAAATTAATAGTAAGCTTTTCAAATAATGTTCTACGGCATCATTTAGAGTGCACAAATCTTAACACACTACTAATCTGATCTTGTCATTCTCCAATCTCATCCATTTTCCATTTATATATGACATGAGTACTAATGCATTGCTACTATATTTTCTTTAGAGGTCTCATTACTTTATAAAGTGATTAAAAATAAGAAATATGTATTTTCTATTTCATTGAAACTATTCCTGGAATAGTTGTATCTCTATTTGTGTGTGTATGTCAACCAAATCAAACCTACTTCCATGAGTTTGATTTTGTCTCATGGCAACTCGATCGAAGGCTTCAGGGACTGTAACTGCCTATGGGAACAGACTGTCTTGGCTTTTTTCATGGAATATCTCATGGGTTGGAACCACCAACCAAGCAATCAATGCTTACTTCCTAATACCATCAGGCCTCTTTGTATGTGTGTACAAATCCAAGCATTTATCTAGTATTGTGTAACTTTTGCTTAAAGACTTAAAAACAAACAAACATTTTTATGGCACAGGTCTGTTGGCATTGAATTCTCTTGATTTTTTAAAATTTTGACTGAAAAGACTACTTGTTTTATTTGTGAGCTCATTTCTCTGCTGGGTTCAGGTAAAGTTATGAGTTTGAAGTTTATCCAGATTTTTCTGTTATTGCTCTTATTAGAGTGAAATAAACAATCTTTCCACTTTTTCATAGTGTAAGAAGATATTGAGAGTCCAGGATATCTGAACTCACTGCCATTAAATGGTGTTGAATCCCAGTGACCCTCCAGGATGAAGTCTTTGTGGGTGTCTGAGATTGTAACTCTTTCCATGAGAAGAAAGCCAGAGTTGAAAGTCGCATCTTCGTCCTGAGGAGGAGGTGCTGGGTTCTAACTGGCAATCTCGTCGTTAGCATCCCAAAGTGTAACAACTAAGTCACCAGAGGCTGTTAATCATAATGAGACGCACGTGCAGCGGTAAATAAGCACTGTTTCATACAGAAGAAAGCATGGCCATCCTCAGAATCTTTCATACCTTGTCCCTGGATTTTTTTTTTTTTACTTGAAATGCCTGAGAAATGGTGATAAAAAATCTTTCTTTTGTGTTTGTATGTGTATATGTATCTACAAAAACCTATTCTCAATATATTTCTTTTTTTTAAAGCAAAAGATTTATTGAAAGAAAATTATAAAAACATAATAAATTAGCATAAATATTTCTTTAAATAATATAATATAATCATGATTTTAAGATAGTGATAAAGGCTAATGATCATTGAGATATCTGATTGAGAAAATAATAGTAGAATGATTTTTAAAATCTGTGATGTCCTGTCATATAATAGCTCAACTACAAAATGCCTCTCAAAAATAGCAAAATAAAATGTTAAAATTCTAATCCTGCACTTCTGAATGTGACCTTGTTTGGAAATAAGGTCTTTGACATGTCATCAGTTAGATTAACATGAGTTCTAACTGGAGGATCATCTCGTTCCTATATGAATCGTGTCTTGTACAAAACTGTAGACTCATACATAGAGAGGGAATACACCCGTGAAGATGCATCTAGAAGTAAAAGCAAGTTATTCCTTCAAAACTCCCCCTCCCTGGAAGATGGGCAGTGGGTGAGGGAGACGTCCGATGGTGTAAGATATGATAAAATAATAATAATTTATAAATTATCAAGGGTTCAGGGGGAGGGGGGAGGGAGGGAGAAAAATGAGGACTGATACCAAGGGCTCAAGTGGAAAGCGGGTGTTGTGAGAATGATGAGGTCAACTTATGTACTAATGTGCTGGACACAAGTGATGTATGTATGGATTGTGAAGAGTTGTATGAGCCCCTAATAAAATGATTATAAAAAAAACCTCCTCTGATGTCATTTGTTAATATCCTATGTACTAGTTTTGCCACAAGACTTTTAATGATATTGAGTGACCTTTTATTCTTTTATCTTTTAGTTGTGGTTTATCATGGCTGTAAAAATTCTATTAAATAAATTAAAAAATGCTCCTACTTCTTATCAGTGGTGATGGGATTGCTATTGTCTATTTTCAATTAATCTATTCAGCTTTACTACCAGATGTCGAGTAAGTTTTAATTAAGTGTAAGTCACTCAGAGATTATTTTTAAAATATTTTCACCATTGCTTTGTATGTAAAATTCAGTTATAATTTTTAGATCACCAATTTATAGAATTTTGTCAGTATTTTTATTGCTACATCCCCTCCTGAATCTAATAGAAATTTCTGGTAGCTCCTTGTCAATGTAGTGCTGCAACCATTTTTATTTATATGCAGCAAAATCTGACCTTGTGATATTGGTATTACTAACTTGGTAGACAAGAGGATAGTATTCTGCAAGAGGGAGGAGAGAAACCAGGAAGGGCGGGCAAGCTAGTAAGAGGTTTGATAAGGAGTTGAAGTTGTTGAGTACAAAAGTGAGCATCTGAAATATAAATGCACATTAAATTCAAAAAAGTTTAAAGCCCTATGGAGGGGATAATGGTGAGAGAATTATTTGGAAAAGGATAAGAAGGATGGTTGCCTAACTTGAAGATAGTAACCAAGTCTTTGAAGTGCATGTAGAAATTGTTGAATACGGATATATGTTTTGTTTTATATATATATACTTACCACAATAAAACAAGAAAGAGACAAAAAAGAAATCAATGTGTTCCATTGAGCAATTTAGTTTTAGAAGACCTCTTTAAAATGTTACAGAACAAGGGTGTCACTTTGTAGATTGAAGGGCGCCGGACCTAAGTGGTGGTATTTGTTATCCCCTCCAATGTGTGTGATAGTTGGGCAATGAATGAGGAAGTTATCAAATTATTAAAATAATTGATGCATTTGAATAACAGTGTTTCTGAAGACTATTGTAAGTATCATGGACTTCCGGAAGAACCAACATGCTTGGTCCAAGAGCGCTAGAGAAAAAGAAGTCCCTCGACGGGTGAATTGGCACAGTGGCTGCATCAATGGCCTCAAAGACAGCAATTGTGAGCGTGGTGCAGGATGCCACACTGGATGTACATACGGTAGCTAGGAGCTGATACTAACTTGTCGGCACCGAACAATGTCAAAAAGTTTGTGGAAAAATGGAAATGGAATGGGTTTTTTTCCCACAAAATGTTTGAACTCCATATATATATATATATATATATACACATATATTTCTAATTTTTACTTGATGCTGGTTCCACATTTTTATATTCAATTTTCAATTTTATTATTCAGCTGGGAAAGAGAGTTAGAAATTGATGCTCATATTAATGTTACAGAAAATTAACTGTTTCACTTGAAGTTAGTTTTCCTTCTCGTGCTCATTGTATGCTCAATAAATCCTTTATTGCTTTAAAATCATGAGTTAAATTTCATCTAATGCTTTCACATTATGACATCATTGTAAATGCGAATACTTCCCCATCTTTAAAGTTCTCAAGTCTTATTTCTACTGCTTTAAAATCTGTTGTAGGGCCAATAATTTTTACGCATATTTTATTCTATTAAATCTAAAATCATCTATCCTTACTCTGTGACAACAGCAATGGAAACTAAGGCAGGATATTAATATCTCTTTAATTTCTTGCACTGTCAATTGCAGCTCAATTTCTCTGCAGTACCTTTTAAATATTTCACATTTGTTTGTTTTTAATAAATTAATTTTTATTGTGAATTAGGTGGGAGTTTTACATTTCAGACTATCATCTCCGCATTCAACACTTGAAACCAATAATCAACATACACACACACACACACACACACACACACACACTGCTCCTGATTCCCCTGCATTGCTTTAGATAGGTAGCTCTATATAGTGGAAATGGAGTCTCTTGATAATATCAAGCAATCTAGAAGAGATAAATAAATTGTTTCAAGAGACTGTCCTTCCAATTCAGGTTAAATGGTTGTTGAATTTATTTCTTATTTTAAACACTGTCAGTCTTGTGTGATTAACTTTTCTCCACAGAACTAAAAATTAAATAAGCAGACTTCTAAATTTCCCCTTTGAAATCACTGGAGGTAATTGTTTGGTGGTCTGGAAAATTTTTTTTTAACATTTTATTAGGGGCTCATACAACTGTTATCGCAATCCATACACACATCAATTGTGTAAAGCGCATTTGTACATCATTCT
>NW_022103899.1:6406470-6480513 GCF_000313985.2 Echinops telfairi | reverse complement strand
TGTCCCCTGCAGGGCCATGGGTTAGTGAGGGGCATCATGTCTCATAGTGGGGCTGGCCATGTGGTCCTCTCTGTGGACTGGCTGCTCTGGGGTCATCTGCTGTGACTGGGGTCATCGTCTTGAAATTTTATTTTAGATCATCTACTGCTTTATAAGATTCAATCAATTTTTACATTATTTGATCCCCTTTTATGCATTTCCTGAGTTGTAGCATAAACCTTAAAGCTAAAAGACTCTGAGATGAGTTTTATTGCCAATTCATTGTTAAAAATCAATTATGTCTATAATATCTAGGATCACATTACAAAATAATTTACAATTACAAACACAATGACAATGAGAGTTTATAGATGGCCTGAAACTTTATTTCTGTCTCTATAGGTACTAAACCTATTGAGTATTTTGAAGCCCATATTGAAATGAATTGTTTTGCTATGCGATCTTCTCTTAAAATACCAGTATTCCCTGGGAAGTTGAGATTTTATGTCTCTGTTATGGTGCTTATCAAAATTTACATGCATAAAAACAATGTGTGAGACTTGTTAAAATGAAAATATTTGGGCACCTTTCCCTTTAGACTTTGATGCAGTTAATCCTGGGCACATATTCTCTGAAACCACTTTCTGTGAACTCATTTTATTACTTTTCCGTGGAAAAGATGAGCATTCCTTGAGGAAACCAATTAAGAGCAAGTTAGGAAAGAATGTGAATTTGACCACTGTTTGCATTCCTCTGTCTTCATTACTCAGGAGTTTGGTTAAAAGAGTAGATTTTAGAGCGTATGTTGAAAACTATTTCATTTCGCTCCATGATTGACATTAGAGAGGGAAACTGTGTAGTTTTAACAAGGGTACCTTCTTCAGCACATTTAAATAGTCACGAGTTTGCTTGTTTCTCTCAGTAACTCTGCAGTGTTTTTCCAATTCCATGTCTCTGCCATCACTTTAATTTAACTGAAATTAGTGAAGATAGTTAGCAGTTGAAATATAGGAATTCATTAATGAGATCCTTTCTTGAAATCTAATTTATCAGTTATTTAAGGCAGTATTTGGAGGTGGAAAGTAGAGCAAATCTATAAGCTACTTATTCTATTAGACACAGTGTCTGCAACAGTGGACTTACAGATAGGAATGACTGTGGAGATGGCTCATGACCAGATGGTGTTTTGTTTGGCTGCTGCACACTAATGCATCTTGGAGGTATGTCGAGAACAGCACTGCCATTGTGTGTTTCCAAGACCGTAACTCTTCACAGGAACAGAAAGGCTTCTTCTTCTCATCAGTGTGGCTGCAAGTTTGAACCCCTGACCTTGCAGGTGGCAACCCAAAATATAACCCACCACACTACCAGGGTTCCTAAGAGAGCATTACGAGGTCGAAAGTAGAGAAAATTTGTAGAACCAATATTCTTTTTCACCACCATCACTCAGAGGCATTGAAATCTTCTTTGGCTTTCCTTAGTCAATGTCTAATTTTAACATGCATATGAAGTGATTGACCTACCAGAAGTAGACCAGAGGCACCTTAGTCCTCAGACTAATTAATCCCTTGCTTTTCAACACTTTAAAAAGGTCTTGGGCAGCATATTTAATTAATGTCATGTGCCATTTGATTTCTTGACTGCTGCTTCCGTGAGCATGATTGTGAATCCAAGCAAAACAAAATCCCTGACAACTTCCATCTTTCCTCCATTTATCATGAAGCTACCTAATGGTCCAGTTGTGAGGATTTGGCCTTTCTTTACATTGAGTCGGAATCCACAGTGCAGGCTGCAATCCTGGATCTTCATCAACAAGTGTTTCTTCCTCACTCTCAGAAAGCAAAGTTGTGCTGTCTGCACATCGAGTTGTTAATAAACCGTCCTCCAATAATGATGCCACATTCTTCTTCGTATAATCCAAGTTCTCTAATTCTTTGCTCAGCAAACAGATGGAATCAGTATAGGGAGAGGATACAACCCTGACTCATCCCTTTCCTAATTTTGTACCATGGGGTATTCTCTTGTTTTGTTCACACAACTGCCTCTTGATTCATGTACAGGTTTCATATGAGCACACTGAAGTGTTCTGAAATTCCCATTCTTCTCAAGCTTCTCCATAGTTTGTTATGATTCGTAGAGCCAAACGACTTCGGATAGTCAATAAAACACAAGTAAACATCTTTCTACTATTCCCTGCTATCACTCATGACCCATCTGATATCAGTAATAATATCGCTTTGTCCATGTCTTCTTCTAATCTGGCCTGAACCTCTGGCAGCTCCCTGTCAATGTACTGCGATTGTTGGATGATCTTCAGCAAAATTTTACTTCCACGTGATAGCAATGATATTGTTCTATAAGTTGAGCATTCTGTTGAGTCACCTTTCTTTGGAATTGGCACAAATATGGATCTCTTCCACTCAGTTTGCCAAGTAACTAACTGCCTTCCAGATGTCCTGGGATAGACAAAGGGGTGCTTCTAGTGCTTCATCAACTTGTGGAAACATTTCACTTGGTATTCCATTCATTCCTGGAACCTTTGAGCTTCCCTTTGAAATTTTCTCTTTTGCTCCTACTTCATTTCTTCCATTTGCTATAACGACTCTTTGATTAAGATCAAGTTTCAGAGTCCCTTTTGACATCCACTTTGACGTTTTCTTCCTTTCCTGAGTTATTAATGACCTTTTGTTTTCTTCATGAGTGATGTTCTTTATGTCCACCCACAGACTTGTCCTTGGGTCTCCTGTCATTAATGCTCAATGCGGAAAACATATTCTTGAAATTCAGGTTGGCGAGACTCAAGGTCATATGTTGGTTCTCGTGGACTTGTTTTAATTTTCTTCAGCTTCAACTTGAACTTTCATGAGAACAGTTGATGAGCCTGTTCCAGAGTCAGCCCCTGGCCTGGCTTCAGCTGCTGATATTGAGCTTCTCTAGAGTTCTTCCCACAGATGTAGTTGATTTCATCTCTGTTTATTCCATCTTGAGAAGTTCATGTGTTTTGTAACCTCTGTGTTGAAAAAAAGGTATTTGCTATGAACAAGCCATGGGTCTTTCAAAATTCTGTCATGCAATCCAGCTTCATTTCTATCACCAAGTACATATTTTCCAACCACTGCTACTCTTAGTTTCCAACTTCTGAATTCTAATCACCAATAATTATCAATGTATCTTGATTGCATATTTGGTCAATTTCAGACTTGTGGTCTTGGTAGATTCTTCAATGTCTTAATCATCAGGGTTCGTGGCTGCTGTGTCAATTTGAATAATAGTTGTATTGATTGAAATTGGATTGACTGATTTAAATGCAGAGAGATATAGATCTGTCACAGGTAGCGGTGTACTTTAAAATAGATCTTGAAATGACCTTTTCACAATGAATGAAACACCCTTTCTCTTGATTGTATCATTCTGAACATAGTAAACCATGAATTTCTGATTCAAAACAGTCTATATCAGAATCAGATAGTTGACTAATGTCAACTATCAGCTGACTATCAGAATCAGCTGACTAATGCCTATGATATCTATAGTTATATGTTCATTTCACTTTGGGCAATTTCCAGTTTTCCTAGGTTCACACTTCATATATGCCAAGTTCCAATTATTACTAGCTTTTTGCCATTGCTTCTTCTCATTTTGAGTCATGCCTCATCAGCAAGCAAAGACCCGAAACTTTACTTCATTCATGCCAGTATGGTAGGCTCTACTTTGAGAAGACAGTTCTTCCTCGGTCATATATTGAGTGACTTCTGAACCTCGGAGCTCATGTCCTTACACTATCTGTGACCATAGTATCCTTCCATTCATAAGGCCTTCATTATCCGACAAGCTTTTGATGCTAGCCAAAGGCTTTCAGCTGATAAATCCTCTGAAGTGAACAGCCTATCCCTTCTTCAGACTCTGTTTTTGGTCTGGAAGCTAAATCTGTTGATTTGGGTGACCCTGCTTGTATTTAAAATACAAGTTACAAAGTTTCCAGCATCACAGCAATACACAAGCCAGCACAGTAAGACAATCTGACAAAGTAGTTGTAAACATTGATCTTCAGCTACATTGAATTTCATCTGTGTCCTTGGGGAAAACACTTTCCTGCACATCTCTGACTGTGGTTTTCTCTTGTCCTTTTTCTGGAGAATCACCTTCTTACCTTTGGCTGACTAATGACTATTCATCTCTTTGGCTTACTTAGGTATCACATCCTTGAATAAGTTTTGCTAACAACGTTATTTTCTACGCCCCCATACCATAAGACATAAGTTGGTTTGTGCACCTGTAGTGGATTCTAGAGATTTAGGGGTTGGATCATATAAACAAAATGACTATGAGATGTTGTGATAGGTATGTTTATTTTTCCAACCTGGCCAATAGGGACATGTGGGATTAATAAGGTCTCAGTTTGATTGGAGGGCAAAGAGATAAATGGCTTGGCAAGCCCCGCCTCTCTCTCTCTCTCTCTTGTTCTCTAGTGACAGGACCAGTGTGCAGTTGCTAGGTCTCTGTCTCAACTTGTGAGCTACACTACCTGTGGGACTTCTAACCCTTGGATCGTGGTTCCTTCGAGACCTGCTTCACCATGCTGCTGGTGTATACATCGCTTGAGTTTGGGACTGTTGGATCCTATTGTCTGGATGACAGATGGTGACCCACCCTGCTGTTTGCTGCCTGTGGCCAGACTGCCTGCATTGCATTATGGATGACTCAGCTGTCTGCTTCCTTAAGCTTGGACCCAGTGACCCTGGTGAGTTGAAAGAGTTCTAGTATATTAACCGTTCCACAGAAGTGAGTTGAATTGAGCCCTCTGTACTGCTCTGTGGACTAATTGGCTGTTATATTCCTTCATACTGTATATAATAATCATAAGTAACTTGGTTTTGTTTCTCTAGAGAACCCTGTCTAACACAGATGTCATTATTGCAAAATAATTTACTGGAACCAGTGCATTGACAGATGTTACATATAGGGCCAGTCCCTCACAGAAAAAAAATTCCTAATATAGAACGTACAGAATGATATGTCTAAGTGATATCTCTCAGCAAATATTGAGAAATTCCAAGCTCAGGAGTTCAAAAGATCAGCATTTGTTTGATTTCTATAACTATAAGATTTAT
The DNA here is from genome assembly GCF_000313985.2 of Echinops telfairi. Classification (NCBI taxonomy): domain Eukaryota; kingdom Metazoa; phylum Chordata; class Mammalia; order Afrosoricida; family Tenrecidae; genus Echinops; species Echinops telfairi. The sequence continues at coordinate 6,475,423 of NW_022103899.1, read as the reverse complement.
CTTATCAAAGGCAAGCATATACAAAGTGAATTTCCATGGGTTATACAAAGCATGCATATCGATAAAACTAAACACATGTATCTAAATGCCTACAATATACTTATTTGTACTATTTTAAAAATTGGATATGTGAAAATTTGAACTACATGCCAATGACCTTTTTTGCTAATGTCCCCTTGCTTGTTTAAAAAAAAAAATTAACAGACTGGAACCAGCACACAGGTCATCTCTTATGTGATATTTTTTATGAGAAACTACGTTCATTTAGTATTCATTACAAAGTTCCAGAAACAAGGAATGGTGCTCAATAAAATTGTAGTTCTCATTCTATAATATTAGGCAATCTAAAATGTAGAAAATCTGTATTTTTTCCCTTTAACCCTGAATACTTCTGCATTTTGGAAACTCTAGGAATTTGACTTTGGGGGAAATATGTACCCCTATAGCTGTACATTTCTCTCTAGATTAATAATACTTTAAACATCAGGAAAATTTCTACTTGAATAAAAATCTAGGCATTTAGTAACCCTCAAACTCTCAAATGATAGATTGGAACAGTAAAGAAACAATTATTTCCTTTAGAACATTTTAAAAAATGATTATAGAAAATATTGTGTCTATATTGAGTACCAGGATTGTAAATTGTTTCTTCTTTTTGTTTTTCTGAAAGTTAAAATATTCACAAACATTTTACTAAGTCTGAAAATGTACTAATTTCACAACATGAAAAATAATTGTTATACATTTTTAGTGAATGACTAATAGCACCAAAATCTGTCATTTTAATATAATCTCTGCCAAGGAATTCTAAATGCTTCACATGCATTCACTCATTTGCACTCAGCTATGACATGCTCCTCAGCTATGTTGGACACTGACTTATTATCACTTCACAAGTACAGAGAGGAACTGGCAAGCAATGCTTCAGGGAGCAAATGACAGAGTGGTCTTAAGAATGTCCATCATCCTTTCAGCGCAAGTCACTGTCAAAATTCCAGGAATATGTATCAAATATCAAACTATTATCATTTTTCAAGGCACCCTGATGGTGCAATGGTTAAATGCTCAGGGTTTGAACTCACCAGTCTCTCCATAGGAGAAAAGACGTGGCAGGCTGCTTCGATTCATACTGCAGAGGAGGAAACCCAATGTGGCAGTTCTACTCTGTCCTCTGGAGTTGCCAGGAGTAAGAATTGACTTGTTAGCTCACAAAACAACCACCATTTATTACGCCATCTGGCATCCAAGCCTTCGCATCAAGAGATCAGAAGCTAGAGAGGGTTTGTCAAGCAGTGTACTTCCTCCCTCATCATTTCGCTGAGGAACCCACATAAAAGGACAGATTACTCTTAAAATAGACAACTAGAGCTTTTCATTGGATTACTGTAGGAGAGTCATACTCCCACGTTGTCGGAACATGATTCCTTCAAGAGTCAAAAACTCCCTGAAGGCACTATGGATCGGCTGGGCCTAACTCAAATGCACACTGCATCAAAGACAGGAAGCAGGGGCTTCTCCTGAAATGGGAAGAAGACAGAACTGAGAAAGGATGGGCTATCAAGAGATTTGAAATTTAGGAAGGAATAGAGTGTATCAGACGAAAGCATGTGAAGATAGATGGCAAAGGGGAAAAAGCTACAACAAATAAGCCTACAGATTATTGCTTTCAGTGGTTTAGTATTATTACATTTCTTAATAAAGATTCTAAAATTGAAGAATTATAATTTTCTTGGATATATTAACTATACATTCAATAACACTCGTTAGTAATTGGGTAATATAGAAATATAAATTATATAAAATATTTTACCAATTATATAAAATATTTTACCAGTCCTGAGTGTGCTTCAGCTGAATAGACACAAACTAAGAATTTTCGAGGCAGAAAGAAGAAAGATATTACACTTTTGACCTCTTTATCTCTGAATTTTTCAAAGGCCATGGTTGTATAAATTTCCCTGTGTTTACAAGCAATGACTTTTAGAAGTATCGTGTTTTATGTATTCAAGTACTGATTGTTTATTCTTATTCATAAGTCAATTGCTTTTCTCATATTTTTCATTCTCACCCAATTTACATAATTTGTTTTTCTTACTGCTGTTATTAAATGGTATCCAGTTTGTTCTGACCCATAGCTACCCTGTCTACGATGGAAGGAAACACTGCCCAGAGGTGTGCCACGCTCACAATTGCTGTTAGGATTGAGGTCAATGTTGGGCTGCAGTCACTGTGTCCATCTACCTGAGGGATTTCCTCTTGCTCATTGACCCTCTGCTTTATGCACCAGGACATCCTTTCCAAGGATTGGTCTCTCCCTAGAACGCTCCAAAGTACTGGAGGCAAAATCCCCTCATCCATCATAGCTTCTAAGTACCATTCTGGCTGTACTTCTTTTCAGACATAGTTGCCTGTTCTTCTGACTGTCCTTGATAGTTTCAATACTATTCACTAACGTCGTCATTCAAATGCGTCAGTTCATCCCCAGTCTTCCGTATTCACTCTCCAACTTTCACGTGCATATGAAATGATCGAAAATGCCGCAGCTGGGACCAGGCACACTTCAATCCTCAAAATGACATCCTTGCTCTTTAACATTTTAAAGAAGTCTTATGTCCAATGCAATAAACTTTGATTTCTTGATTGCTGATTCCATGAGTGTTGATTTTTGATCCAAGCAAGATGAAATCTTTGACTGCTTCAATTTTTTTATCCATTTATCATATCATGAGCTATTGGTCCAGTTGTGAGGTTTGTTTGTTTTTTTTAAATTCCGTTGCAACCCATATTGAAGTCTGCAGGATTTGATTTTCATCACCAAGTGTCTCAAATGCTTTCAGCAAGCAAGGTTATAGAATTTGAATATCAGAGGTTATTAGTGAGACTTCCTCCAAGCCTGGGGCATGTACTTCATCATGTAATCCAGCTCCTAGGATTATTTACTCAGCATGCAGATGAAATAAATGTGGTGAAACTCGGACACACCCCTTTCCTGATTTCAAACCATGCAATAATCCTTTGTGCAGTTTGAATGACTATCTCTTTGTTCATGTACAGATTCCACTTGAGCATAATTAAGTGTTCCATAGTTCTCATTCTTTGGAATGTTATCCATAGTTTACTATGATCAACACAGTCGTTTAAAAACAAGTAAACATCTTCCTGGTATCCTGTGTTTTGAGGCAATAGCCACCTTCCATCAATAATGATAGCGCTTGTTTCGTGCCCTCTTCTGCAGCCAGCTTGAATGGCTCACAGCTCTATGTTGATGTACTGATGCAACCATTTTACAATGATCTCTTCTAGTTGGTTGTCCGATAGTTGGCTTTCAAATTTCTTTGCACAGACTAGTGAGTGCTTCTAGCACTGCGTCAGCTTGGTGAAACATTTCATTCGCTGTTCTGTTGCACCCTGGAGCCTTGTGTATTGCTCGTGCCTTACATGCAGCTTGCACGCCTTCCTGCAATACTGTCAGGTCTGGGTCATATGTTACCTCTCGAAATGGCTGAAAAATGACCAATTCTTTTCCGGTACAATATGATGCTTTCTGCATGGTTTGATATTTTGCACATAAAATCCTTCAATGTTTCAACTTGGGGCTAAAATTATGTTTTCAGTTCTTTCAGCTTGAGAATGCTTGCCAAGTTATTTCTTTTTGATTTTCCAATTCCTGGTCTTTGCAGGATTTCATTGTAATCCTTTGTTTCCTTGAGCTGTCCTTTGGCATTTTCTGTCCAGCCTTTTCACCGCATCAGTCCTTCCACGAACTTTGCTTTCAGAGTCTCTTAGATCATCCACTTTGCTCTTTTCTCCCTTTTCTGTCTTTCTAATGACCTTCGTGCTTTCTTCATTGATGGTGTTTTTTTATGGTATCCCACAATTTGTTAGGTCTTCTGTCATTAAATATTCAATATGTTAAATCCATCTTGAGATGATCCCTAAGTTCAGTTGGAATATACTCAAGGTCATATTTTGGCACTGATAGGCTAGTTTTCACTTTCTTCAGCTTCATCTTCAATTACGCATGAGCAAATGATGATTGTTCTACAGTCGGCGTTTCTTGGCTTGGTCTTGGCTTGGCTGACGATATTGAACTTCTCTATAGACTCTTTCCACAGATGTAGTCTATTTGATTCCTGTGTGTCTTCTGTTGAGAAGATTCACATATATAAGCATTATTTATGCTGAAAAATGGTAGATTCATTAAAGAAGTTAATCATATTGCAAATTTCTATCTTGTTATCTCCAGCTTTGTTTCAATCATTAAGGCCATATTCTCCAGTATTTGATACTTCTTATTTATTTCCAACTTTTACATTCCATTTGCCATTAATAAACAAAGTATCTTGATTAGATGTGTGATCAATTTCAGACGGAAGAAGTTGGTAGAATTCTTCAGATCCTTCATCACTAACTATAGTGGTTGGTACATAAATTTTATAATAGTTGTATTCCTGTAAATAATACTATTAACTCATATATTTTAATGGTTTTCTTAACATATAATTCTCATATCATATAATTCAATTGCTTAATCATAGTAGAGTTGTGTAATCATCACAACAATCAATTTTAGAATAATTTATTCTTCTTGCACATATTATTATTAGCTCCATATTTCTCCCCAACTCCCCTGCCATGATCTTAAGAAACTAATAATCAGTGATTATCTCTATAAATTACCTGTCCAGGATTTGACATACAGAAAAACAATCCATAAATAAATAAATAACACTAAACAACAGCACAATAAAACAGAAAAACTTCAATCAAAAAGACAATATGACATATTAAATGCTAAAATTTTTTTAAATGGGTCAGAAAGGAAAACAAATGATGAAGTATCAAAATTTAACCTAACTATATCTGCATTAATCCACTTTCCAATGCACTATGTCTGATAGCAAGGCTAATCACATTCCCAGTCAATGGACAGAGGGTATTCGCTACAGGCTTATTGCAAATGAGAACCCTGAAAATGTATTTTGGACTTTCACTGTCATCCATAGCCCTCTGCAGAATTTAAGTTCTAACATTGTTCCCTCCTCTGGTCTTGGATTTAATAATTTATAATCCTTGCATCACACAGACTGGTGTGCTTCTTTCAAGTGGACTTAGCTAGCACCTCACTGAAAAGGATGCTTTTTAAAAGACCTCAGCTATTCTTTCTGATATCCAGGTACGATCCCTTTTCTTAATACTTGGCTATAGCACCCAAATCTTCAATAATCCCTTCATGAGGGCAAGTATTGAGTATGGCCATGATATAAGAACTAATTATTCAAATATTCATTCACCCATCTCTCTGGTTCACTTTAGAAACACCCTTGTTTTATTGGGAAACACTGTAAATCATCTCCATGTGCAATGCTTATATTTATATTAAAATATTGTTAGGTGCCATCTAATCTGTTCTGAGCCATAGTGACTCTATGTTCAACTGAACAAAATGCTGCCCAGTCCTGTGCCATCCTCCCAATTATTCTTATGCGCGAACCTACTGTTGCAGTGGGTGTGTCGATTCATGTCATTAAGGGCCTTCCTCTCCTTCACTACCCCTCTACTCTACCGAACATGATGTCCTGCTCAGGCACTGGTCCATCCTGACAATATGTCCAAAGTGTGTAAGATCAAGTCTTGCCATCCTTGCCTCTAAGGAGCATTCTGGCCATACTTCTTTCAAGATAGATTTTTCTGTCCTTTTAGCAGCCCATTGTACTTTCAATATTTGTCTCCAGCATCACAACTCAAATGTATCAATTCTTCTGCTTCCTTATGTATGCAACGTCTACTTTTCACATGCATGTGAAGCACTGGAAATGGCCATGGCTTGGGTTAGGTGCATATTAGTCCTCAAGGTAACGTTCTTGTTTTTCAATATTCTAAAGTGGTCTTGTGCAGAAGATTTACCTACTGTAACGAGTCTTTTAATCTCTTGTCTGCTGCTTCCATGAGCATTTTTGTAGATTCAAATGAGACAAAATACTTGACAACTTCAACCTTTTCTCAATTTATCATGATGTTGGGTATTGGTCCAGATGTATGGATTTGGGTTCTCTTTACAGTAAGTTATAAGCCATTTTGAAGGCTTCCATCCTTGATGTACATTATCAAGTGCTTCGGGTCCTCCTCACTTTCAGCAAGTAAGGCTGGGTCATCTGTCCATTGTAGGTTTGTAATATGTCTTCCTCCAATCTTGATGCCACATTCTTTTTCATACAATAAGTTTCTCTGGCGATTTTCTCAACATCCATATTGAATAAGTGTGGTGAGAGGACACAACCCTGGCACACACCTTTCCTGATTTGAAACCATGCATTATTCATCCCATCTATTTGCACAACTGCCTTGATCTATATGCAAGTTTTGCAGGAGCACAGTGAAGTGTTCTAGAACTGCCATTCATGTCAAAGACATCCATAATTTGTTATGATACACATAGTCAAATGTCTTGGCATAGCCAATAAAACATAAATCAAGATCTATCTAGCATTGGCAATGATCTCATTTGTTCCATGTCCTCTGCTGAATCTGCCCTGACCTTCTGGCAGCTCCCTCTTAGTGTACTGCAATCATTGCTGGATGATCTTCAGCAAAATTTTATTTGCATGTGATATCAATAATATTGTTCCTTTCTTTGCAATGGGTACAAGCCTGGATATCTTCAAGTCAGTTGGCCAAATAGCTGTCTTCCAATTTTTTGGTACAGAAGAATGAGTGCTTCCAGTGCTTTATCAGCTTGTTGAAACAGACAAATTCCCGAAGCTTTGCTTTTGGTTAATGCTTTCAGTGTAGTTTGAACTACTTCCTTCAGCAACATGAGTTCTTGCTCATTTGCTACCTCCTAAAAGGATGGAATGTTGACTACTTCTTTTTGATATAGTAACTTTGTATCATTTCCATTTTCTTTGGATGCTTCCTGCATCATTCAATATTTGGCCCATGGAATCTTTCATATTATAACTTGAGGCTTGAATTTTTTCTTGAGTTCTTCCAGTTCAAAGAATGCTGACCATGTTCTTCCCTTTTGATTTTCTAATTCTAGGTATTTGCACATTTCATTACTGTATTAGATTTGACTTTGTCTTCTCCAGCTTCCCTTTGAATTTTTTATTCAGATCTTTGACTACATCATTTCTTCCCTTTGCTGTAGCCACCATAAGGTTCAGAGCAAGTTGCAGAATCTGTTCTGGAAATCACTGGATCTTTTCTTTCTTGCCTATGTTATTAATGACCTTTTTTTTCTTCATGAATGATATTCTTGATGTCCTACCATAGCTATCAGATTTTCTCCTATTAGTGTTCAATATGTCAAACATATTTGTGAGATGTTCTTGAAATTGGGGTGGGATAGATTCAAGGTAGTATTTTGGCCCTTCTGGTTTTGTTTTGTTTTTTACTGTCTTCAGCTTTATTCTGAACTTGCATAAGAGCAGTCAACAGTCAGTCCCTGTCCAGGTTTTAGCTGCTGTGAGTGAGCTTCTCCAGGGTTTCTTCCCACAGATGTAGTCTGTTTGATTTTTGTGTATTCCATCTGGAGAAGTCCATGTGTATAGGTGCACTCCGTGTTGTTGAAAAAAGGTATTTTCGATGAACAAGTCCTTAATCTTGCAAAATTTTATCATGCAATCTCCAGCTTCATTTCTACCAACAAGTCCATAATTTCCAAATATTGTGCTTTCTCTTTTGTTTCCAACTTTTGCATTCCAATAATAAATAATCATCAGTGCATCTTGATTGCATATTTAATCCATTTCCAACTAATGTCATTGTTAGACTTCTGCAATTTTTCATCACTAGCTTTGGTGACCTGTGCAAAAATTTGAATAAGAGTTTATTGACTGATTTTCATTGAATGTGGATAGGAATAATTTAATCAAAAAGAGCATTGTACTTTGAGGAGATCTTGCATGTCCTTTTTGACAATGCAATTCCATTTCTCTAGATTGTGCTATTCCCAGCATAGTAAATCATACAATGTTTCTGATTCAGAATGGCCAGACCAACCCGTCAGTTCACGAATGCTGGGGATAGCGATCTTTATGTGTTCTCTTTCATTTTTACATCTATTTCATTTTTGATGATTTCCAATTATCCTTGATTCACACCCAGACATTCCAAGATCTGATCATTAGCAGAGTTTTTCAGCAATTTCTCCTCACCTCGAGTTGTGCCCCATCAGCAAATGATGATCCTGAAGGCTCCACTCTCCCAGGCTCACTCCATTCGCCTCACCCTTGTTGGCTTCACTCTGAGAAATCAGATCCTCCTCAGTCACATTTTGCATGCCCTCCTCCCGGGGGCATAACTCTCCAAAATGTTCTGCTTCCATTCACTAGGTCTTCAGTATCTAACAATGTTTTGAAGCTATGCTTAAAGTTTTCAGTGGCTACTTCCTTTGAAGAAGGGAGACAAGGCCTTCTTTATTGTCTGATCTTAGTTTGGAAGCTCTGCTGAAACCTGTTCACTTTGTGTGACCCTCCTGGCAATTGAAATATCAATGACCTAGCTCCCAGCATCATAGTAACCCATAAGCCATCAGGGTATGACAAACTGACAGACAAGTGGTAGTTATGTTAAATAAAACACATATATTATTAAGCATCTAGTTACTAGCATTACAATTTAAACTAATCTGCTGATTTTCTAAGACTGGGATTGGGAAATGAGAATAGAGTAGGGAAAAGGGATGAGACTAATCCAAATGAAATGCAATGAAGCAATTCATATTTATAGATATGAAATAGACCGTAATTATCCATCACTCCTCATTATTTCATTAGAGTTTTAAAATGTGTGTTCATTCAAGGCTCATCTTTAAAGTCATTAATAGGCCAACTATTTATGTTTTCTTCTAAATTGCAATTAGTGAAATAGTAGATAAACATATTAATGCAAGCCTTATTATGTTCAGTGAATGAAAAAAATTGTCCTAGGCCATCAATTCAAAATCATTCATTAGAGGACTTAGTTTCTTTTTACAAGAGTGACTCCAGTAACAAGGTAGATTTTGCTAGCCATTCATGTCATTTTAAAAATGATTTCTGAATGTATGCATGGCAAAGCATATATAATTTAAAATTTTCTACATACAACATGGGGTAATTTTGAATTCGTTCTCAGAGGTACACGATCATTCCTGGCAGGTCTTTCCTGAATTGCTCGTTCTTCATTATTATTTACTCAGTGCCCACTAAGCTTACTATTTGGACTTCCAAGTTGTTGCATATTTGATCCCATATAGAGAGTTCTTCAAAAGAGCACAATATTCAAGATGAACGTTCTTTACTAAATTGGTGAACTTATATGTGATTTCAAGAAAAATTCAAGGGATAGTTTTGGTTTTTTGATTTAAAATTATCAGGGCAACAGTTTTGGGAGCTGTTGCCACTTTAATGACTCCCTACGTCTAGAGTATAACACTCATGTAATTTTGAGAGATTCAATTCTACCTCAGGATTGATTAAACAAGCAAAATAAAATGAGTAGTTGTCCTTGAAAACATCCAAAACCACAACTCTGGTGAAGGCTTAATGACAGCAGTAGCACCATCAGTAGCCATCATAGGCTAACTTCACAATATGGTCCAGGGCCTAGGCTAGGAATTACATGATTTTATCTAATACCCCGATGGCTCATTAATGCCGCACTTCATAGCTGAAACTCAAAACATTCTGCTCTGTTAAAAAATGTTCATTTCAGTGAGCAAGATTCTGTCATCTGAGTATTTGTGATATGGTAGATGTAATGCCCTTACTTTATAGTATTTAATCTTTGTCATATACTTTTTTCATGTGGAATTATCTTTCTTATTTTATAAGAAAACAAGGTGCCAAGAGTTTACACAGCACACTTATTGCTTATTATCCAATAAGAAGTGTATTCCATCTAACATGAATCTTTCCGCTCAACCCATATTTGTTCCACTGCTTGGTAAAGTACCTAATATTGACTCACTTTTTCACTCAGAAAACTCTTCTCTCCACTCTCTCTCTCTATATATATATATTTCCAATAGAAGGAACACATTAAGCAGTAATGAACAGAAACCAGGTGGGTTGTGGAATGATATAAAGAATATCACACATGAAGAAAGCAAAAGGTTGTGAAAAGATACAAATGGATGACAGAGGAAATTCTAAAATAATCTAACCATGGAGAAGAGAAAGGAAAAAAACGATGAAGTAAAAGAGCTTAACAATATTTCAAAGGCAGGTTCAACAATATTAAGTGGCAAAAATGTAAAATAATAAATTGTACAAACCCTCCAGTAAAAAAACAAGTGAAGAACGGACTCTGCATTTCACAAATGGAAAGAATTTAAGAAAAATCTCAACTCTTAGAGTTGCAAAGAATCTATGAGCAACATATTGAGCCACACAGGCAACATCAAAGGAAGATGGCAGCAATACATAGAATCACTATACCCAACAGAATTGTCCTAAGGTCAATCATTTTCAGGAGGTAGCATATTGTCAATAACAGATGGTATTGAATGCAGGAGTCTAAACTTCACTACCCAAAACAAGCCCTCCATGAATTGATGGAATACCAACTGAAATGGTTCAACACATGGATGCAGTGCTAGAGGTGTTCACTCATAAGCCAGAAAGATGGAAAGTCTGCTACCTGATCAACCAGAAGAAATCCATACAAAAGAAAAGTGATCTGACAATATGAGGAAATTATTCTTAATATCAGATGAAAATAGAATTATGCTGAAGATCATTCAATAACTGTGGTACATTAATTGAAATTGTACATCAACAGGGAGCTGCCAGAAACTTGAGCCAGATTCAGAAAAAGACGGGAACTAAGCACATCATTAGGAACGTCGATGGCATGGTGGTTATGCATTGAGCTGGAATCCGCAAGATCAGCAGTACTGCACTAACAATGACTCGAGAAAAACAGGCTTTCTACTCTAGTAAACCATTAGTCCCAGAAACCTAAGAAGCAGTCCTACCCTTTCTAAGAAACCTAAGAAGCAGACCTACCTATAAGGTCACGATGAATCAGTATTGATTGCTTTTGAGGTATATCCTTAATGAAGTCAAGCAGCGAATACCAGAATAAAGTTTATTTGTGTTTTATTGATTATGTAAAGGTTCTGAACTGTATTTGTTGTTAGGCACTATTGAGTTGGCTCTGACTAATAGTGACCCTGTGCACAACACAACAAAACACTGCTCGGTCCTGAATCACCCTCACAATTGTTCCTGTGCTTGAGCCAGTGCAGCCTCTATGTCAATCCCTCTCGTTGAGGGCCTTCCTCGTTTCACTACACCTCTCCATTACTAAGTGTGATGCCCGTCTCCAGGGACTGGTGTCTCCTGAAAAGAATCCACAGTACATTAAATGAAATTTCATCATCCTTGTCTCTAAGGAGCAAACTGACTATATTTGTTTCATGACACATTTATTTGTTCTTTTGGCAGACCAGTGTACTTCCAATCTTCTTCGTTAGCACAATAATTCAATTGCATTTATTCCTCAGTCTTCCTTACACAATATCCAGCTTTCATTGAAAATACCATGACCTGAGTCAGGCGCACCTTACTCCTCAAAGTCACATCCTTACTTTTCAGTACTGTAAAGAGGCTTTGTGCAGCAGATTTATCTAAAGCAATGCATCTTTTGATCTCTAGACTGCTACTTTCATGAGCATTGATTATGGATACAAGCAAAGCAAAATCCTCGAAAAATTCAATCTTTGCTCCATTTATCATGATGCTACCTGTTGCTCTAGTTATGGGTTAGTCCTCTTTACATTGCTTAGCTACCTTACATATGGAAGTCTGCCATCCTTGATCTTCATCAGCAAGTGATTCCAGTCCTTCTTCCTTTCAGAAAGCAAGGTTGTGTCATCTGCATATTGTTAATAAGCCTTCCTCCAGTCCTGATACTACATTCTTCATATAAGCCACCTTTTTTTGATGATTTGCTGAGCAAACAGATCAATAAGCATGGTGAGAGGATACAACCCTGACACACTTTTCCTGATCCTAAACCACGCAGAATTCCCTTGTTCATTCCATACAACTGCCTCTTGATCCATGTACAACTCTCACAGGAGCACAATGAAGTGTTCTCAAATTCCCATGTTTTATCTCATGCTTATCCATAGTTTGTTATGATCCACTTAGTTGAATGCCTTGGGCACAGTCAGTAAAACACAAGTAACCATCTTTCTGGCATTCTCTGCTTTCAGCCAAGAACTGTCTGACATCAGCAATGATATCCCTTGTTCCATGTCCTCTTCTGAATCCAGCCTGAACCTCTGGCAGCTCCCTGTCAATGTACTGCTACAACTGTGGTTGGGTTATCTGCTGCAAAACTTTACTTGAATGTGATATCGATGATACCGTTCTATTACTTGAAAATTCTGTTGTGTCTCCTTTTTTGGGAATGAGTACAACTATAGATCTCTTCCACTAAGTTTGCCACATGGCTGTGTTCCAAATTTCCTGCCATAGACCAATAGGTACTTCCAGTGCTTCACCAGCTAATTGGTATGCTATCAATTCCTGGAGACTTCTTTTGGGTTAATGCTTTCAGTGCAGCTTAAATTTCTTCCTTCTGTACCAGTGAATGTTACTTATGTGCGACCTCTTGAAATGGTGTGATGTTGACTAGTTCTTTTTGGTTCAGTGACTCTGTATTCTTTCCATCTTCTTTGGATGTTTCCTGCATTGTTCATTATTTGGTCCATAGAATCGTACAACATTGCAATGTGAAGCTTGAGTTTGTTCAGTTGAAGATAGGCTGTGTGTATTCTTCCTTTTTGGTGTTCTAATACAAGGTCTTTACATATTTCATAATAATAGTTGTCTTTGTTTTATTGAGCTGGCTTTTGAAATTTTCTGTTCAACTCTTTAGTTTAATCACTTCTTTCATTTGCCTAGGTACTCAACAACTAAGAGCAAGTTTCACCGTCTCTTCTGACATCCACTTTGATCTTTTCGTTCTGACCTGTGTTATTAATGACGTTTTCCTTCCTTCGTGAATTGTGGTGTTGATGTCCTACCACAACTCATCAGGTCTTCTGTCACTGGTGTTCAACGCAACAAATCTGTTTTCAAAAATTTAGGTCAGATCGATTAAAAGTCATATTTTGGATCTCATAGACTTGTTTTAATGTTCTTCAACTTTATCCTGAACTTACATATGACCAATTGATGGTGTGTTTGACAGTCTGCCCCTGTCCTGCTTTTAGCTGCTGATACTGAGATTTTACAGAGTTTATTCCCACAGATATAATCCATTTGATTTCTGTGTATTCCATCTGGAGAAGTCCATGTGCATAGTTGATATTTGTGCTGTTGATAAAAGGTCTTTTCTATAACCAAGTCATTTGTCTTGAAAAATGTTATCATGCAATACTCAGCTTCTTTTCTATCACCAAGTCTATATTTTCCAACTACTATTCCTGCTTCTTTGTTTCCAACTCTTGCATTCTAATCATCAATAATCATCAATGCATCTTAATTGCCTATCTGAGTAATTTCACAAGAAATATCTTAGTGGACTTCTTAAGCACTACCTTTTGTGGTTAGTGCATGAATTTGAATAATAGTTGTATCCATTGGTTTTCCTTGAATGTGAGTATGAATAAATCCACAATAGATGGCATTGTACTTCTAGCTAGATCTTGAAATGTTCTTTTGACAATAAATACCCTTTCTCTAAATTCCTGGCATAGGAAACCATATGGTTTTCTGATTCAAAATGGTAAATACTGGGGCTTCAGGTGACCACATTGGAAGTTCCACATGTGATTGCTGGTTTGGGGGATTGGGAGGCTGCAGGGGGGGCGGGGGGGTCTCAGATGCTTGATCTAGCCTCACAGCATTCTAGGGCTCTGCTCCAGTGCATGGGTCAACCTTTACCATGGCTCTGGTTTGTCCTGCCCTCCTTCCTACATGGACAACTTGCTGTGGTTCATGGCCTAATACCCTGGCCACTGCTCCAGTTGCAACACATTCGGATTAGTCATCCCTGTCCCCAGGGCCAAATGGACTGCATGCAATGTACCACCTCCAGCTCCACCAATATGTCACACAGACAGCAACCCACAGCAGAAGCCACTATAAAAAGCAAGAGAAACAAATCTGAATTCTGAAGATGACCTTAACCTAGCAACATACATAGAAAAAACAGGTTTTGAGCCACCACAGAAAGACATTTTCAGAATTCTGCTTAGCGTCATACAAGACATCAGGAAATCAATACATAAAAAAGGATTAAAAAATAGAGAGGATAGAGTCCACATGCCAAAGGGAAATACAAGTTAAAGGACAATGCATCAGAAATGAAGAAAATGGTAAACAATCTTACCAATAGGTTGGAAGAAGCAGAGAACTGAAACAACAACCTCGGAAGTTTCCAGAATGCAAAAACATGAAAGGTACTCAAAGAAGATAATTAAAGGAGCTGAAGAAAACCCGAGAACAATGAGTGATACTATGAAAAGAAGCAATACCCAGATAATTGGGATATGAGGGCAGGACATAATAAAGAAACCAACTGTAAAATAATGAGGGACTTCCTGGAAGAAAACTTCCCCAATATAGTAAAGGATGATCTGACAATCATCCAGGAAGCAGAGAGGACCAATTAGATTGAATCCCAAGAACACACCAAGGCATATAGTAGTCAAATCATCCAACTTTGAGGAAAAGGAGAAAAGCATAACAGCAACTAGAAAAAAAAATGCAGTCATCTTTAAGGGTAATCAGATAAAAATATGCTTAGACTTATCAGCAGAAACCATGAGGAAGAGAAAAGAATGGGGTAGCATCTTCTGAAAAATGAAGTAGAATAACTGCAGCCCAAGAATGCTCTGTCCCACCAAACTCTCCAATTTTAGTAGATGTGCTGCTGAAGTGAGCACCCACCAAACTCTCCATCAAAATAGAAAGTGAAATAAAAGTTTTCTTGGATAAGGAAACATTCAAAGAGTACATTAAAACAAAAACAACAAAATCAGCACTACAAAAATCACTTTGAACTCACTTTTGACAGAAGACCAACATCCACAGAACACAAATATGAGACCATCACATAATGTAACACTATACAAAAGGCATTGTACTGAAAGCAACACCAAGACTTCTTTGACCCAACAGAGAAAAGAAGGCAAGTATAAATCTCACACACATGCATAAATCACAATTAAGGAGTTAGGGAGGAAAATATCCATCACAAAAGGTACGAGATGACAGTAAAGAACAGATGGATGTGATCATCCTGAATGTTAATGACCTGAACACACCCATTAAAAGACAAAAAGTAGCAGACTGGATTAGGAAACAAAATCCATGAATCTGTTGGCTGCAAGAAACACATCTCCAGCTCAAAGACAAAAACAGGTTAAGGGTCAAAGGATGGCAAAAAATATATTAAGTGAAAGGCATTCTAAAGGAAGTAGCTGTAAATCTAGTTTCTGATGCAATTGTTCTCAAGGTGCAGGACATGACAAGAAATAAACATGGGTACTACATAATGCTTACAGGATCAGTAGACCAAAAGCCTATGAGGAGAATAAACATATATGCACCCAACAAGAGACTTGCAAAATTCATCAACCAAATTCTTCAAAAAACAAAAAAAGACATCACAGGAACAACAATCATAGTAGGAGACTTCGATATACCACTCTTCAAGAAAAATATATCAGCAGGAAAAAAGATCAACAAAGAGGCTACAGAACAAAACTCGAATCAGACAACTCGACCTGATAGACATATTCAGAACTCTCCACCCAACTGCAAAAAAATACACGTGCCCCCACCCCCCTCCAAGTTCACACAGTACAAATTCAAAAACAGATCAAATGTTGGGACCCAACTCAAGCTTGAGTAAATTCAAATATATAGAAGTCACACTGAATTCCTGCTCTCATTACTACACCATAAAGCTGGATATCAACAAAAGAAAGAATAAGATAGCAAAAGCAAACACATGGAGGCTAAATCACTTGCTTTTCAAAAAGGACTGGGTATTAGTCCAAATTAGAGGTGAAATTAGGAAGCTCCTAAAAACTAATGCAAATGAAAATACAACATACCCAAACCTCTGGAATACAGCAAAGGCAGTTGCCAGAGGATAGCAATAAATGTAAATATGAAGAAGGAAACTTATGGTTAATACCCTATCACAAAACCTTCAACAGTTGGAACAGAGTCAACAGAATAATCCTAATACCAAATAAAAGAAATTATAAAAATCAGGACAGAGATATATGAATGGGAAAACTAAAAAACATTGGAAAAAGATCAACTCAGTAAAAAGCTGGTTTTCAAAAAAATTAGTAGAATCCACAAATGGCCAGCAAACCTAACAAAAGATAGGAAGGAGCAGACGTCAACAACCAGAATGAGAAATAAAAAGAGGATATTACAATGGACCCCAAAGAAATTAAAAGACTAATTGCACAGTGCTATGAAGGACTGTACTCGAATGAATTGAACAACTTGGAGGAGATGGAAAAATACCTGGAAAAACAACCCCTCCCCAAATTATTTCATATGGACATCAAGAATTTGAACATTCCCATAGCAAAAGAAGCAATAGATAAGGTTATCAAGGAACTTCCAACTAAAAAAAGAGCCCCAGCCTAGAAGACTTCACAGGAGAATTCTATGAAGCCATCAGAGAAGAGCTGACACCAATTCTACACAAGCTGTTCCAGAACATAGAAACAGATGGTAAACTCCCCAAAGCAAAGCTAATATAACATTGATTCCAAAAATGAGCAAGGATCCCACAAGAATAAAGAACTACAGGCCGATATTGCTAATGAACATAGTTGCAAAAATCCTTAACAAAATCTCAGCCAATAGAATATAAAATTATACCAAAAAAATAATCCATTGTGACCATATGTGATTCAAACTAGGTATGCAGGGATGATTTAACATCTGAAAAGCCATTACCATTTTCCATCCTATTAACAAGAAGAAGTATGATAACTATATGATTATATCAATAGACATAAAAAAAGCATTTGACAACATTCAACACCCATTGATAATTAAGGCATTCAAGAATATAGGATTAGAAGGAAATTACCTCAATGTAATAAGAGCTATATATGAAAAACCAACAGCCAACATTGCAATAAATGGCGAAATGATTAAAACATTCCCACTGAAAAAGGGGACCTGACAAGGTTGCTACTTGTCCCCACTCCTATTCAACATCATCCTGGAGGTCCTAGATAATAATATAAGACAATGGCAGGTTATGAAAGTTATATGACTGGGCAAAGTAGAAATGAAATTATCACTATTTACAGATATGATTTCATATATTGAGAACCCCAAAGGATCTACAATAGGATTTCTGGAAACAAGAGAGGAATATGAAAGCGTGGTAGGATATAAGATCAACAAGAAGAAGTCAATTGGATTGCTGTATACCACTGATGGGATTATAGTTCTCTGCCTCAACCTGTGTGCTACACAAACTGTGGGCCAGACCAACTTGTGGATCTTGTTGATAGAGCTTCAGGCTCCTTTGAGACCCACTGCACCACACTACTGGTGTGCACATCACTTGAGTTTGATGCTGGTGGATTCTGTTGCCTTGCATTGCTTGATTTGGATATCCCTTCTGGGTCTGCTTTGCTAAACTCCCAAGCTACTGACTGTTGTTGCCCTGCCCTGCTGTTTGCTGCTGGTGGGCAGGCTCTGCCTGTCTTGCCCCAGTCAGGACTTCGATGACTGCTTCCTTGGCCTTGGACTTGGTTGCCCACGTAAATGGAAGGACTTCCAGTATATTAACTCTTCCACGAAAGTGAGTTAAACTGGCCCTCTGTACTGCTGTGTGCACTAATTAGCTGTTATATCTCACTGTATAACATATATATATATATATGTGTGTGTGTGTGTGTGTGTGTGTGTGTGTGTGTGTCCTGATTTTGTTTCTCTAGAGAACCCTGCCTAACACAAAAGCTGATGGTGCCTGGCTATCAAAAGGTGTAGTGTATGGGATCATAAAGGCTTGTATTAAACAAGCAGCCATCTAGCAGGAAAGCAACAAAGCCCACATAGAAGAGGCACACCAGTCTGTGTGATCATGAGGTATTAATGGGAAGAGGTATTAGAAGTTCAAAAACATGCAACCAACTTGATGTGAAGGGGCACGGACACAATAGAGACCCAAAACACACCTGCAAGGTAACTGGACAGTCCTTCTCAGAAGGACCACACAGAAAGGGTGATAAATCCAGGCTGCAGTATGGCACTGATGAGCCACATAATTATCCACTAGTTCTTTAATATTTCCTCCTCCTACTATTAAGGCTGTTATTTGTTTTGACTCATTAATCATGCTAGAGTTGCATACGTTTATTTGTATATTTAAGATGAAAGTCAAGATAGATAACCTACAAAAAGAGTAACAGGAGTAATGGTTCCCTGAGGATATGGGAGGAGAGAGGTGGGCAATAGGGAGCTGATAGCCTTGATGATTGTATAACTCCACAACAGATTGAACAACAGAATTGTGTGTGAATGAATATATTGGATTGTGTAAGATATGTCAATAAAACTATTATTTTAAAATGGTAAACACCGGTCCATTTCAGCTTACTAATACCTAGGATATCAATCTTTATGCATTATATATCATTTTTGTCAACTTACAATTCTCCTAGATTCATACATTGTATATTCTAAGTTCTGATTATTAGTATATTTTTGTAGCTGTTTCTTCTCACCTTGAGTTGTGCCCCATCAGCAAACAGAGAACCTTAATGCTTTACTCTATCCATGTCATCACTGTCAGTTCTACTTTGAAGGGGCAGCTCCTCCTCAGTCACATTTTGAGTGACTCCTGACCAGAGGGATCCATACTCTGACACTGTTTCTGATACTGTTCTGCTTCCTCTCACTAGGCTTTCAGGATCTGACAATGTTTTGATGCTATGCATAAGATTTTCAGCAGCTACTTCCTCCAAAACGGACAACCTATATCTTCTTTGTGGTCTATTCCTATTCTGGAAGCTCAGCTGAAGCCTGTTCACCTTGGGCGAAGCTTCTGACATTTGACATGACTAATGGTATAGCTTTAAGCATCAGAGTCACACACATGCCACCCTAGTACAACAAACAGACAGACAAGTGGTGGCTGCATAGATTAAAACAAACTATGCATAACATCGTGAAGAACGGAAACTCCGAATTTCCATTTCACTGTACTCATGCAGAACCTACACAGAGACCAACCAACCAAGGATAAAGACCTCAAACAAGAAGGAGGGACTCCGTGGCTGCAATATTGAGTTCAAGGATAGGAATCATTGTGAAGATGGTGCAGAAGGGAGTAGTGTTTCATTCTGTTGTACATAGGGTTACTATTAGTTGGTACTGACTCAACACCAATGCAAAGTTATGGTTGAGTGGTTGCTGTTTTGTTACCTTTTAGAGAAGAAAGATAGCAATTTAGGATTCACCAAAAATGAGTATAAATTGATCAAGTAGTAAAGAATCTGTTGCATGCATCTCACGGTGAGAGTAAAACATGTAAATTTCTAATTTTGTTAAAGTCTCGCTTTACAGCATGTGGTTGCTGCATGTTGGATGGTTGGGGAAGCTGAAGGAGGAAGAGCTTACTGGGTCTGATAAATATGGGCTGTTAGGATGGTGTCTGTAGCTGCCACATACAATTGCTGTGACCTCCCCACAATAATGACTAGTTCTTGACTCTGCACCTTCCCGAACTTAAATGAGTTTCTCTTGGCAAACTAGCCTGGAATCAGACAGGAAAAGGGGGTCGGGAAACAAGGTCCCAGCTCAGAAGGGAGAGCACGTGGTGGTGCTGAGCTGGTAGCTCTCTTGGGTTATGACATACTTTCGTAGAAGGAGAAACAGGAGGAGCTGTTTCTAAAACAGCTAGAACTGTGGCACTCAGAGTTGCATATGGATACATATCACTCAGTTAAATGTGCTATAAAACAAAAACCAAAGAAGTTTGATATATATATCAGAGAAAATACATGCCTGCGTGACCTATGACTTTTGAATGTATCTTAAAGCACTTTGACATCTAGCAAGATAATTTATTTCACTAGAGGGAGCGTCACTTGTTTTGAATTGTAAGTTTTTCACGCCCAGTACAATGGAAGAAGGAAAGACAAAGGGTCAGGTGCTTCTTCTCCTCCAACAGCAGATGTTAATTTCAGCAGGCACGAAGGAGGAAGCAGTTACATCACCACCTGCATGTGAGTAAGGCTACAATCCCAAGAGCCCCACCTGGATGGCTTTCCTGCCTACTGGCTGCTGAATGCTCAAGGGGGCATTTTGACCCCATTCAGCTGCACTGATAAGTCACTGGGAACTTAGGCAAGCTAGTTCTTTTAAAAACCTAACATCATAAAATGAATAATCAAAATTACCCTATAAACTCTATGTATCATTCTTTACACAGATAATAAAATAAGACATTTCAAAAACTAGGCAGTATTTATATTGTAGTGAGGCATTATGAGTGTGATTATTACTTAATATTTAATGAAGACTTCCAGAGGACACACCTGGTGATGCTGTGTGCATGAGGTTGTATTTCATCCTGTTCAGATGTGTACCTACATAGGAGACTGATATCTTATAATTATAGGGACCCATTGGATAATGGTAAATGAGCATGTTCCAGAAAAGGATATGGTAACTGGCATATATACTTTATTTCCACCAACTGTGGTGTTATGTTACTTGTTACATAGCATTTACATCACATTTTTCTATTTGTGTGAAATTTATTGAACATCATGACTGCTTGAAAGGAGAAAGGATCTTTTAGTCCAATTGGACGTTGTCTTTAAATGGAACCTCCCTTTATGGTATATGAAATATTCTATCTCTATGGGCTTGAAGATTACTGACATTGAGACATTTATTTTAAAGAAGAAAGTAAATGTTTTAGGTATTATTCTTGTCAAAAAGAAGATCCTTTTGTTCAGCTTTATGTTTTTAAAAAAACCCTATAAATATCAAAGAAAGAATCCACGAACTATATGCCAAGAATTATGTGAGGTACCTAGTCAGATGATTTGCTTACCAAAGTACAATTTATTCCACCTCAGAAATACCATAGAAAAATAATGACCAGAGTTTTGAACATTGAAAATCAATTAGCTAAGGGGAGAAATGGATTGGAAAATGATCACACAAACACACGCACGCACGAAAAAGCTCTCTGCAAACAAGCCAGAGTCCCGTTTCTTCTCTGAGGATTATTTTTGTGGCAGAATGCTAGTAACAGCCTTGGCTCATTAGTTCCAACCCTTAACTTCTAAAAGTTTATGAAAATTAAGCTAATCTGCAATAGGGATGGTTGAATTTCTATAATTTAAAGTACAGATAAGATGAACATTCTCAAACTCAGGTGCTTGTAAATTTTGGATAGCACACCAGTCCCCATGCACTAATTGATTCACAAGACATTTCTATTACTTCCACAGCTGGGGATAGATATAATCAAGAAGAACTACGGTGGCATTAGGAAATAAACAAAAGTTAATGGAACTTTTGCTAAACCACAGAGAATTTTCAGTGTTTGGCTAAGGGATCAATTTCACACTTGAGAACTTCCAAGTCCGTGTGCCCTCCGTCACCGGTCGGTATCACTCACACTCCAACAAGGGAAGGAAAAGCAGTGTCAAGCTGATGGAGCAATGTCTTTCCGGCAAGAAGCAGAGCTGCCAGAGAAGGCAAATGAGGACTTTATACAAACGGAAAGCCAGCAGGGTGTCCGGGGACACCACATTTCATTGCTCTTTTCTGTTTACTACAAGATAAAAACAGCCATTTGCCACTGGGGGGATGTTTCATAAATTGAATGGTGAATGTTATGATCCCATAATCAGATACTGTGGTTTTAAGAGACTACATTAACTTTTCAGGATAAGCAATGATTTTTCTTACTGTAATTACAGAAAATGTTCTAATTGTCCTTCCATCCATATATGTTAATTGTTTACACAGCTGCTGTTGGTCCTTTCGGACCTAAACCAGGAGTTTGCACTTTCTTTGTCAAACAAAGGCCATTGGAAATATTAGGACAGCACACCATTTTAAATGAAACCATTTGATTGCTTTTTCTCTCTACTGCCTATTCTTTCCGGAAAAACGTATCTCCCCTATCCTTTCATATCTTGCCCATATGAGTCCTTGCTGTTAGTTCATCTTTAGGTGGTTTGACATACAAGATGCAATCGCTTTCAGGAAGCCTGCTTGAGTTCTTTGGGTATTTAAAGGATTCTTGAATATAAGGGTAAGTCCAAAAGAATTGCTAAAAAATCATAGGTACTTTTCTTAAAGTAAAATATTAAAATGTGAAGCCATTGTTTGTTGATACACCCTTCATGTGTCCTTCTATGTTGATACACTTAGAGGGGGCTTCCATCTCGGTAGTTGTGCTCAGAAGAATTCTGCAGTCTTTGATGTGCACACATCAGAGGAGAAGTTTGGCATCCTCGAGGTACAATGTTCTCTGAGTTTGAGAAGCCGTCTATGTTGGTCATTGCTTGGATTCGCACCATCTTTGTTTTTAATATATGAACTGAAATTGTTGCCTTCAAGATCTGGCTGCAGCTTTCTGTTGACTGTGTGTATAGCGCACAGTGGAGGGCTGGTCTGGCTCTGTTTGCAGTTATTCCTCTAGAACAAGGTGACCCAGGAATGAGTAGTTGCCCTAGCCCAGTAGTTGTGCTTCGGGAGGCATTTATTTGGCTGGGCCACATAGGCATAGTTGCTGTCAGCTGTCAGATGGGACAAGAGAAAAAAGGAGGGGAAAAAACAAAAACAAACAACAGTTAAATGAGAGCGAGAGAGAGAAGGCATATGATAACAAGAAAAAATAATTTGTCACCTAAAAGGAAATAAGAATGAACACAAAGTAAAAGCCTTGTTAAAAATAAAAAGAGAAGAAAGATAAACATAGCATGAAAAAATAAAAGGGGAAAAGAGAATAGTACAGAAGTAAAGTAAGAGAAAAGAGGAAAACGGAAGAAATAGGATAAAAGAAAGAGAAGCAGAAGAAATAAGAAGGCAAGCAGAGAAAGAAAGAATTAAAACAAGGGAAGGGAACGAAAAGGGAAAATGAAGGAGAAAACTGGAGAGCAGGGCACCTTCTAGTAGCAGGGTTGGAGGGGCAGACACCCGTCCAATAGAGTCTCTGCTAGACTATATATATCCCCCCATAGCCCCCCCCCCCACCCCTTTGAAGTCAGAGTATCTGACCAGAAAGTAGTCCTTACTTGTTGAAATGATTGCTAGGGTCAAGGTGTTTGTTCCCTCAAGGAATCGTTCAGGTCCACAGGACACCTGTGGGCAGGATTGCTTGTTATGGGATAAGTTTATGTCCATGGAGGGCTGATTAGCATATTCTGCTGGTTTAATGAGGGGGGAGTTCATGAACCATCAGACATGGAGGAGATGGGCTCAGTGCCATTCTATGTTGGCAAAGCTTCAACCTCAGGGCAGAACAGAGACTCCACAGAGAGAGGGTGTCACCAGCCACTGGACAGTGATGATGAGGGCTGGTCACATTGCTGGTCACTAGGTGGGAGTGGGGAGCCAGAGAGGATCCCACCTTTCTTCTCAGCCACCAGTATGTCAAGCCACCTTTTGGATTGAATGCTGCTTGGGAAAGCTCAAGATAGCCATGCTACATCAGGCTAGTTGGCAATGGACCCAGCGGTCTCTTCTTTCACTACTTTTTTGTTTTTCAGTTTCTTTTCCTACTCAGTATGCATTTCTATATCCTTTCCTCTGAAGAGCAAGGTTCAGGATTATCGATATCTGATTTATTTGGTCTTTTCTGTCTTTGTTCTATAATATTTGTGTAATGTGTTTCTCTTGTTTGCCATAAAGGACACCAGTTATTCTTTTTTGAATCTCCATTATTGTTTTCATAACAGTCATTTCTCTGCTTTCCCATTAACAGTTATCTTCTCCATTATCATTTTTATAATAGTCATTGTCCCTCTACCAGCTCTACTTCTTGTCTAATTCCTTTATTTTAGCATGTCATGTTGCGCTTATAACCTAATGTAGGATTTCTGTATTTTAGGTTAGGACTTTGGATGCTAGGGACGAATAAGGTAGAAGCAGAGGTCATGGGTACCCTTAGTCTCAGAATTCAGTTCCTATATTCTTTATTCCTAATTCTAAACTTCTAATATTTCTTAGCTAGCAGTATGTCTTATTCCTTGATGGCAATGGAATTTCTTGGAATTTGTTTTTTCTTAAATTTTGGTTCTTTGGGAAATTAACAAGAAGCCAAATACAACATTTGAATTGATAGATCTTTCCTTCAGTGAGTCAGATCTCCTTTTCTGCCTGAACCCTGTTGATGGGTATCAAAGAGTAATATCTTTGTACAAGTCCTAAAAATGCTTCACTACAACCTTCATCTGCATGTTCACAACCAATGGTCCCTGCTCAAGTGATGACTAAGTGCTGGTGAGTTTAGGGAACCGTGTGGAAGTCGAAGGGTTTGAGCCAGAATGACTAGAGTTGGTTGGGCGTGGGTCTAAATTTCAGTGATGAGACATCAATGAGAGATTATCGGTGCCAGAGAATGAGGGCTTCTGCTCGCGTATATGACCATTAAACCCACTGATTGTGGCAGAGTGTGGAATTTGTGACAATAATGATGGAGTATGTGAATGTGACCTAAGGTGAAGAATAATTATTGAAGTCTAAACTCATACTACTCTACATCGGCAAGGGTTTAAGATCTGTGTGTTTATATCTGCTTACTAATAAAGTAGTACACAATGACTAGATCTCGTTAGCACAAGCTATGTACCAGGAACTCTGGTGGCCTAATGGTTTATGCATTGGTCTGTTAACCACAAGGCTAGCAGTTCAAACCTATTAGCTACTCCCCTAGACAAAAATGGGGGTTTCTGCTCTTGTAAAGATTGCAAATCTGAATTTTAGAGCCTTAGATGTTCACAGAGGCAGTTCTTCTCTGTCCATAGGATTTCTATGCATCAGCGTAAACACTGAAATACACCAACACAATGCAGATTCTCTGACTACACCTTCCCCACACTAACTGCCATGACTGGGTTCCAAACAGTGGGTGGTTATGTGAGATCATTATTATAAGAAAATGGAGGATGAACACATCTGATCACACAACGGAAGAGACCCGCCACATTGACACATAAGCTTAGGCATCATATCCAGGACTACCCTTGGCTCAGCATTACCCCCAGACGAATGTCATTTATGTGCAAAAATAGGCAGATGATTGATTTTTTTCACTATTGCCAGATATTCGAGTATGAAATGTTGAATAATGAGATAGGCACTAAGTTAAAGTGAGAAGTTGTAATCCTAACTGGGCATGTTTAATTTTTAGTAAACATAGAAAAGAGACAGCTTTGTAACCATTTACTTTTTCAGCAAATACTTATTGAGGGTATTTTGTCTGCCAAGCACTCTTGTAAGAGTCAGAGATAGCACTGGTAAACAACAGCCCAAATCTCTGACTCATAGAACTTCCCTTCTAGCTGTGAAAATTAAATGTTAGAAAAAATAATTTCATAGTATTCTGAGAGAAGATAATGGCCAGCTGAAAGTATATCTCAAAGGCCAAAAAAAGAAAAGAATCTTATTGTGGCTAACCAGCTTCCAAAACCAGTTGCTGCCCAGTTGATTTTGATCATGGTGGTCTCATAGGGGAGTAGAATTGTGCTCCATTGCCTCTCAGTGGCTGATTTTTAGAAGTGGGGCACCAGTTCTTTCTTCTGAATTTCTTCCGGTTGGAGTAGAACCACCAAACTTTTGGCAATCAACCTAGTGCTTTAACTGTATTACCCAGGAATACAAATCAGATGCTCAATTTAGGTGCTCAATTATTAGTCGCTTTAGATGTAAAAGGGAGCCCTGATGATATAGTGGCTATGAGTTGGGCCCAACAACAAAGTGGGCGTTAAAAATCACGAGCTGCTCTGCAGGGAAGAGATGAGACTTTCTACGCCCATAAAGGGTTGTTGCCTTGGAAACTGACAGGGGCAGTTCTGTTCTCTCCTGTATGGTCATTATGAGTTGCAGTAGATTCTATGGTAGTGATTGGGAGAGAGCACTAAAACGGATTGTGATTGCACAACTCATTTTAAAGGCGGTTTAACCATGGGGTGGGAATGCTCTAAAATTGACATGGAAATGATTGTACAATTCTCTTTGATATGATTGAATAATTGAACGATAGAATTGTATGATAGGTAATTATGTGCCAATAAAACTGTTGGGGAAGAAGGAAAGAAGGAAGGAAGGAAGGAAGGAAGGAAGGAAGGAAGGAAGGAAGGAAGGAAGGAACGAAGGTAGGAAGGAAGGAAGGAAGGGGTTTGGTCTCAGAATAGTAAGCTTCATGGTGGGCGAGGGGTGGCAAAAAAGTCAAATCATTCGGTATATGCATTCTAAGTTAATGTGAAATATCTGAGGCGGCTCCTTATGCATTGCCATCATGTCAAAGCTGACTCACAGCGACTCCTGTGGGTTCTGGAGACCGAACTGTTTATGGGAGTAGACAGCCCCATCTTTCTCCCTCAGAGCTGCTGGTGATTTTGAACTGCCAACCATGAGGATCACAGCCCACTGCCTCACCCCATACACCAGGGTGGAACAAAGTTTCTAGAAGTTTCTATAGTGCTATCACAGCTGCATTATATTGTCCATGTGAAGCTATGTACTACGCTGATGTGACCCAAAGACTTAGGGTCTACTGCATTACTCTTTGTCTGAACTCTGTACATTAATGACTCCAGCGGGCATTATCCTTTGTTTTTGCTCTGATTTTTCCACCAGCTAAGGAAACGCACACACACACACACACACACACACACACACACGCACTCTTTATTCCTCTAATAAAGGAATCCAGATAAGTCAATATAATATTACCACAAGGTGACTGTTATCCAAATATTTAATATTTAGTCATAGAATGAAATTTAACTTTTCTGAAAGGGAAGATTTAAAGTGCTTATCTAGCTTTTAGGGTTACTGTGAAAATTCATTAATGGAGAGCCTTGAGGAAAAGTGTTTATATAGCACTTGAAAAGGATAATTACAATGAAAATCACATTTAGCAGGCATGTAGAATGTGGTTTAATTTCTTCTAGTTATAAAGCTCATCAATGTACATAAAACCCTAGCTTTGTCATGAATGGATAAGCCAGTCAGAAGAACGCTAGCTAGTCAGTTCTGTAAGATATTATATTCTGTAATTAATTTTATAATAACTGTTTCACACATATAAAGTAGTTCATTTGCATAAAAAATTACTACTTAAATGACAAATCAATTATTCCACACAAAGTCAATTATTATACACTTGTTTAAAACTGAATATCATAATTAAAATTTGAGTAATCTGCTGTTTTTTCCTATTGAAACACAGTACAGTAATTAGTATTCTGACTCTGTGAGATTAAGTATCTCTATAAAGTCATTAAAACAAAAATCCCTAAATCTAATGCATAGTAAATGCATGATAATAGTGATATTTCAAGGAAACCTTTTTTCCAAAAAAATGTTAATGATTATTGGTTGGACCTCTTTATCCTTTCTTAATATTATAACAGAATTCACATGACTGTTGATTATCCCGGCTTTTGGAAATAGGGCCTGGGGTTAAAAACTGAGAATATGCACCTGGAGAGCAAGAGCCTTTTTAATGAAATGGAGTTCAACTATGAAACATGAAATAGTATAACAAAATATATAAAATAATTCTAGTGTTCCTAAAAGTCCCAAGGAAGAATTTATCGATTTAAAAAATTAGAATTTCTAACTCCCAGTAAACAGAAAATGTAGTTCATTTATTTGTTTTAATGCTGCAAAAATATTCGGTAAAGCGAAACACACTCAAAATGATAGCGGAGTCATCAGTGACCTTTTGAATAAAAGGAGGCCAGGATGGCAGAAACAGCACCAAGAAGGGTAAGGAGGAAAGGCAGACAATTATCAAGGGCCTATTTGGTAAGGTCTTTGGGTCTAAGCATGTTGCTTAGCCATTGGAGAGTTTTCTTCACAGGAGTGACTGAATCTGATGTATATTTCACTATGTAGATGCTGGAACTGTATAGAGACTTACAAGCAAGGGTTATTCCTAGCACTTGCAGGATATTACTAAGAGCACCTTGCTAGTATTTGGAGGCTGGGATAGAAGGCCCATATTGGACAAACCATCCAGTAAAATATGGGAGCAAAACAGCATGGTCATTTTATTTTCTTAGCCCCACTCTCATAGTCCAGTTCAAAACAAAGAACAGTGTCCAATAAACCAAGGACTTATCCCTCTTAAAATGGAAAAATAAAAATGCTGCAAGAAATACAGTACTTTTCAATACTTCAACTGTAAAGAGAGAAAAATAGGATCTTCAGAAATAACACATGAAATTAGCCACCCAGGACCACCCATCCCCCTGGGAAATATGTGGTCAGATTGTCCCCATTACTCATTTATGATCACATAGATAAGACATTCATGGAAGAAGTCACCTTAACCCCAAAGGAACAGTTAAACTAGTAACAACTCAGGCCATTTCAGAAATATATTTTTTTCCTTTCAATATCCTAATGTAAAGCTCCCCCCACTCCCACCCGCACTCCTCATGCCCCTATAATTCCATCTGTTACATATAAGTTGCCCAGGGTTTATTTTTGCTCTACAGCAAGAAAACTTACCGTGATACTCTATGGGAACCATATATACTCAGACATCTAGTTGTTTAGACCTATGCCCACCTACCTTCCTGTGCCATGATCCTATTGACTGTGACTTAGAAATGGCAGGAGCTAATGATATTCAAAAGTTCTTTGGATTGACTAAGTCAGATCTATGAATAGGATGGTATTTATGTTTTTACCCAAGTACTTTATTTATTTGAAATTCCATGCAGTATCCCCTCTCCAAATGCTCTTGGTAATTTCTAGAAAGGCCCATTCTTGTATTACTTGAATGCTTCTTTGGGTAGAAGGCTCATTCCCTTCTGGGAATCCAATCTCCTGTGGTCTAGAAAATGACATAGTGTAGTCATTACAAGCTTAGGACTTGAATTCAAAAGCCAGGAGTTGAATTCCAGTTTTCACACTTACTTGATTTGATGACATTGAACAAGGCACTTCATCTCTGTATGTCTGAGAGTCTTGACTTGTAAAACAGAGATACTATTATGTCTTTACTTTACAATAATGTCCACCTCATTGTCATGTTACAAGAAAAAATTGAGATCTTTGTAAAGCATTTAGAATAGTGTCTGAATTTCTGAAAAATGATGATTAAATGTTAGCCATTATCATCATGATTTAGGAAGGGGAGTTGTTTTAAGTCTTAACCCTCATCCAGCAGTGGTGCTGATTTTGAGAATACCAATGGTTAGGCCAAGCAACATGGCTCCACTATCGCCAAAGCTACCTTCTTCGGGGCTTTGGAGATACTAGTCTGGACAAAAGACTAGGTTTCTTTAAAAGTCTTGGTCAGTCCTCATCTCCGGGGCCCCAACATAGAAAGGATAATCATTTTCCCCAATCTCGGGCTTGTGGTCAATCTTTCTGCTAGTGTGAGTGTATTTAAGTCTACCCAGAGGCACTTCATAAGAAAGTTTAGGCAATCGACTTCCAAGAAAATCAGCTACTGAAAGCGCTATGAAGCGCAATTCTACTCTCACACATGAGGTCACAGAGTCAAAATTTACTCCATGACAGTCACCTTTGATTTATCCCTTTTGCCATCTTCTCTGCAAGGAATTATGATGGAAATAAGGAGGACATATTAACTAACTAAAATTGCTCAATTTAGTTTCACTGTAGAAATGTTTTAGTAAAATATAACTTTGATTAAGGAAAAATAAGACCCGAGTGTGACCCACCCTTTTTAACTTTCCTCAATATTCAACCAAGGACTTCCATGTACACCTCTGGCAAGTAAGGAGAAAGTGGTAAATAAGCTCACTTCATTATGCTCATTAGCAAGATCTTTAAAGATTATTTTTAGCCTTAATAAACTAGTTCTATTCATGCTCAGAGAGTTGCTGAAATGACTGTATTTCAATGTACTAAACAAATACCCCTGACTCAGACAATCTCTCTTTCTGTATCACTAATGCATTACACACAACCTTTCCTAATATTAGTGCCACTGAGCAAACAGCATTGTCACTCAGAGTCATGCTCACCTTTTGTAAACAAATGATTAAATTAATACATGTCACCAGGGAATAGAACTTGTGACTTAGGGGTTGCCTTTCTTAGATTGTTTTATAAAACAGTCTTCACGTTCCTGGAGCTTCTGACCTAAGTGCATTCAGGATTTGTTAATGATGCCGAGTTGCTGAGTTGAGCAAACATAAAAGGCCATTTCTCTTTACTCTAGTCATACCTTTTAATTGGAAGAAATATGTTTAGGTCTGATTCATACAACTTTTCTTAGAAACTTGTGTGTGTAAGGATTTGGTTGAAATTCTGCACCCGCTAGAGGTTACATTTTTTTAAAAATAGGGCCAGCAGGGTGTTTTTTTTAATTCTATAGGACAAGGATTAATAGATCATGAGTGACATGATGGATTGGTTTGAGAATTACATTCCAACCTAAGTGAGTTTTAACTCCCATAATGTGTCTGCCCGTGTTTCTAAAGCAATTATTTTCCAAGTAAAATGCACAAGGTGGCCTCAGGGGGTTTAAGAAAGATTGTATTAGTCATGACTCTTTTTTGGTTGCAAGTGATAGGGACACTTCTCAAAACGGATTAACTAAAACTTGGAATGTTCATGGGTGTGAAACATCCAGCATTGACCTGATTTCAGGTAAGTGTGCTGTATCATCAGGTGTCTCATCTAGGAAACAGCTGGCACATTCATATTAAAATAATGAGGACCGTTTATTTCTAAAAGAACTGCTTAAAAAGAAAGGAGTACTGAATGGACAAGAACTACTCGGAAGGGAAATTGCCAGAATTAGCAGAAGTGAAGCTAGGAGCACCCTTCCACCTGATTGTACAAAGAACCAGAGCCCAGAAGGAGCCTTGGTGAGTGCATTATGGCATTATGACAACTCTGCAGGAATAACCAGAGAATTAGATCTCCTCACTCTTTGAGGATTCTGCAGTGCCCAGTCCTATTTGGAGGGCAGTGAAGTACTCTAAACAGTCTACACAGGTTAGGCACCAAGGAGTAGAGAGTCAGTGGTGAAAGGTAGAGCATAGTTCTGAAGGAGCAAACAGGTACCACACAACTGGCAATGCTATCATCAGGACTGAATCTCATCTCCTTCGCCTTGTTTACTCTGTATTTCCCTTACTGTCAGGTACACTTTCTCCTCATGATGACAAATTGGTCCTCATTAACTTCATACCTCGTTACTTTCAGTTTAGCATGCCCTGAGGGGTATATCATTTTGTTTTGCTTTTTCTAAGACTTGGACACAGACCCACTATTATTAAAGATAATTTCCTTAACTACTCCTGGAATTTAATTATAGAACCTTTCCTAATTCAGTCACATTACACAGGTGATATAATATACTTACAGGCTGTAGTTTATGTGCTAAAAATATAAAGATAGGTGTAGATTCAACAATACCTCAACTAAATGAATTGAATTGGAAAAGATAAAATGAGAGTGCTATTATCAGAAGAAAGAAATTGATGCTGGATAGATAGATATCAGTGAATTGTTAACTACTTCAGATATAAAAAGTAGAAAGCAGTAAGTGACCAAATCCTTTCAATGAACCCATGAAGCAAATTGTGTTTCTGTTGTCAAAGCTGATCTGAGATATGTGACATTTTTCTTGGGATACATTTCCTACTGATTTCTGATTTTTCAGTTCCTCACAGTTGTGACCCTATTCTGTGTTACTAATACATTACACACAGCTCTTTTCACTCTCTCGTCTTCTTATTTCTAATATACACATTCCAATCAATTATTGATGCATCTTGATTATATGTCTGATCCATTTCAGACTGCAGAAGTTGATAAAAATTCTCAACGTTTCATCTTTGACATTAGCGGTTGGTGTGTAAATGTAAAAAATAGTCTTATTAGCATGTTTTCCTAGTAGATGTGTAAATATTACTCTATCCCTGACAGCATTGCAGCTCAGAATAGATCTAGAAACAAAGAAGAATTGGCAGTTGGAAAATATACTATCGGTGATAGAAATAATGTCAAAGATAACAAGTTTAAAGACTCACAGTGTACTTTAATAGCATAAATGATGACTACACACGGGGCCTCTCCAGATGGAATACACATAAATCATATATACTACATCTATGGAAAGAGACCATTTGAATGTCATTAGTCAGACAAAGCCATGGGCCAAATGGGGAACAGATCATCAGTTGCTCATATGCAAGTTCACGTTGCAGCTAGGGAAAAGAGAGGAGAGAGATAGAGAACAAGACAATAAAATCAAAGTATAACATTTAGTATAGCCCACTTGCATTTAATATAACCCGCCCACATTTAGAGACCATCTTGAGAATAGATTTCATGCATTCAATACTAAATAACAAAAGAACCGAGAAATTGTGGGATGACATCAAAATATCATATAATTGATCATTAAACAGTTAGGAAATAAATAAAAGCCCAAAATGGGTTCCAGGAGGTATTCTCAAATTGTAGAACAGCTCTGAACTGTGGACTAGACACCTCGAACATAGAATAGCTAAAACAAAAGGCAGTAATGATAAAGTAATAGAGCTAAACAGAAGATTTCAAAGGGCAGTTCAAGACAACAAAGTATCATAATAAAATGTGCAGACTTGAAATTATAAAGTCAAAAAGGAATAACAGGTTCAGCATTTTTCAAGCTGAAAGAATTGAATGAAAATTCAAGCCTTGGATTGTGAAATTCATGGATTCTATGGGAAAATTTAAAGATCTTTCAACAATGTTGAAGAGCAAGTTTATCACGTTGAGGACTAAGGTTCCCCTCACTCGGGCCATGGTTTTTCAATTCTCTTATATGCATGTGAAAGTTAGGCAATGAAAAGGGAATACTACTTAAGAATTGATGCATTAAGTTATGGTGTTGGTGAAGAATACTGAAAGTCCCTTGGACTGCCAGATGAACAAGCAAGCATGTCTTTGAAGAAATGAAGACAAAATTCTTAGGAGCTGGGATGACTAGACTTCGTCTCACATGTATTTGACATGTTATCAAGAAAGACAAGTCCCTAGGAAAGGATATCATGCTTGGTGGAGTCAAGGAAAAGAGGAAGACCTTGGATGGACTGAAACAGTGGCTGCAACAATAAGCTCAAACAAAGCAACAATGTTAAAGATGGGCCAGGACTGGACAATGGTTGGTTCTATTGAACCTGAGGTCACCACGAGTCAACACTGACTCCGGGAACCTAACAACAAAAAGGGCAAATGTTAAATGACAGAAAACATCAAAAGAAAATTAAATAACTGCAGATTCAGTGTACTGAAAAGAAATAGTAAAGGTTCAGCCATGTCAGGGGGTAGTATGTGATAAAGAACTGATGGTATAGCAGGAAGCACCTTATAGGGTACACCTCAGCTTAAAGAAAATAAAATACTCAAACTGGCCCAAGAAGAAAAATCATGACAAACAGGGAAATATTTAAATTGTTAAGGATATCATTTTATTTGATCCACAACCAATGCCCATAGTAGTAGAAGTCAAATGACATATTATACTGGGCAAATCTGCAACAAGAGGGTCTTTTTAAGCATTAAAAAGCATAGACTTTGCTTTGAAGACTAAGGTGGATATGAGCCAAACCATGATATTTTTAATTGCCTTGTATGCGTGAAAGTGCTGCATGATGAATAAGAAAGTCCAAAGAAGAATTGATACCTTTGACTCATGGTGTTGGGAAAGAATATCAAATATACCATGGACTTCCAGAAGAACAACCAAATCTATTGGACGGAGGACGGCCAGAATGGTCCTTAGAAGCAAGGATTACAAGACTTTGTCTCAGGTACTCTGGATATTTCATCAGGAGAAGCTAGTCTGTGGAAAAGAACACCATGCTTTATAGAAACAAAACAGCTAAAGTGGTTCTAACAATGGACCCAAACATAGTAATGATTGTAAGGATGGCACTGTTTAATTCTGTTGTACATAGGGTGACTATCTGTCAGAAATGATTCAATAGTTCTGACTCAGTAGCAGATAATAACGAGAGAAAGAGAGATCTAATTTATTCTGTTTCTCTAGAGAACTCTAACCAAAATAGAAGGGCGGCAATGAAAATTTACTCCTTTAGCTCCTTCCCTGATAATGTGTTATAGGTTCTGAAGCCAGCCTTGGGTCTGTAGGAGGTTAAGTCATCCATAGAAAGGTTACAGCTTAAGTAGGGCACTGTATTCTACAATGGACTATTTCACCCCCAAAATTTATTATTTGTAAGTGGATCTCAATGGTTAAAAGACATGCTAAGCAAGCAGATAAACAAGTGTGGTCGAGCACAGGACAAAGTTTCACTAGGAAAATACAATGAATTGGTTTGAGAGTACAAAGCGAGAACAGCTCATGGCTATTGCTCAATTTTACATATACCTATGTAACCCTCAGCGTAACCCTGAGTCATTAGGATCATAAGTTTATATAGAATGTAAAGCTTCAACAATTGATGTCAAGAGATCTGAGCTCAATATTCAGAATTTCCATGGCCTAACATCTAGGCCCTTAGTCACTACACACACACATTGCTCAGAAAAGTTCTCTAGGGAAAAGGGAGAACAAGAGAGAGTTGGACATACCAGAAGGAGGTGGAAGGAGAGAAGATGGCGTCCACACATTATATTACCTACAGTCCAGCTGCAACCCAGCAGGGCTACCGTGCAGACACCACCTCGGCCACTCAGGGATACCCGCCAACCACCCAGGCATATGAGCACAAAGTTGTGGGGCTCTGGGCACCCCACCGATGTCAGGTATATCCAGTCCCAGACCACTGCTACCTATGGGCAGACTGCCTGTGCAACATCTCATGAAGGCCTCCCACTGATGCCAGTACTCCAGCTGCCCCGCAGGCCTACAGCCAGCCTGTCCAGGGCTATGGCACCGGTGCCTATGATACCACCACGACAACGGCGCCCACCACCCAGGCCTCTTATGCAGCTCAGTCTGCATGTGGTTCTCAGCCTGCTTCCCTAGCAGCCCCCAGCCCCCACCACACTGCAAGACCACAGGCTGGTAGCAAGCCCGCTGAGAATGGGCAACTTTGATCCGGCACAGGATGCAACAACCAGCCCAGCACGGGCTATGGACAGAGGAACTGCAATTACCCCCAGGTGCCTGGGAGCCACCCATGCAGCCAGTCATTGCACCTCCGTCCTCTCCTCCTCCCAGCTACTCTTCTTCCCGGCCCACTGGCTACGATCACAGCCGTTACTCTCAGCAGAACACTTACGGACAGTCGAGCACCTACGGGCAGCAGGACAGCTGTGGACAAGCTGCCCACTTGCCACCCACCTTTTCTCCTACCAGACCGGCTCCTACAGCCAAGCGCCAAGTCAGTGTGGGCACCAGAGCAGCCGCTTCGGGCAGCGGAGTTCTTCCCAACAGCGCCACCACAGTGGCACACGTGTTTATGGACAGGAGTCTGGAGGATTTTCCGGACCAGGAGAGAACCGGAGCATGGGTGGCCCTGAAAACCTGGGTGGCGAAAGAGGGGGATTTGGTTGTGGAGGGATGAGCAGAGGTGGGCAGAGAGGAGGACGCGGTGGAATGGGCGCTGGAGAGCGAAGTGGCTTCCATAGGCCTGGTGGACCCGTGGATGAAGGACCAGATCTTGATTGTTTTAGGCCCACCTGTCCATGCAGATGAAGACCCCGACAGCAGTGTGATTTACGTTCAGGGATTAAACGACAATGTGGCTCTCAACGATGTGACAGACTGCTTTCAGCAGTGTGCGGTGGTAAGATGAACAAAAGAACTATCTCTAACTGGACAAGGAGACTGGAAAGACCAAAGGCGGTGCCACTGTGTCCTGTGATGACCCACCAACTGCCAAGGCTGCCGTGGAGTGGTTTGACAGGAGAGATCTTCAAGGGAGCCAGCTGGAAGTCTCTGTCTTGGAGGAAGCCGCCTGCGAGAGGCATGCAGGGTGGAATGCCCAGGAGAGAGCAGAGTTCCGTATGGGTCCCGGGGCCCCAGGTGGTTTTGGCGGGCAGATGGGTCGCCTGGGAGGAGATTGAGGGACCTTTTCCCCATGAAAACCCCGTGGTTCCCCAGGGAACTCCCCCGGTGGAGCAAATGCCCAGCACCGAGCTGGGGACTGGCAGCACTCCAACCCAGGTTGTAGGCATCAAAACTTCGCCTGGACAACAGAACACAACCAGCGTAAGGCCCCTATGCCTGCAGGCTTCCTGCCGCCCCCAGGCGGTGACCATGGCCCAGGCGGCCCTGGTGGCATGTGCGGCTTGAGAGGTGGCTTCATGGACCGCAGAGGTCCCCGTGGAATGTTCAAAGGTGGCCATAGTGGGTTCCGTGGCGGTCGAGGCATGGACCGAGGTGGCTTTGGTGGAAGAAGACGCGGTGGAACAGATGGGAGGAGAAGAGGCAGGCACGGAGGACCTGGGAAACGGATAAAGGCGACAAGTGCCGGGAGCGCAGGGAGCCGCCCTCTTAGAGGAGACCCCGCAGAGCAGCACTGACTACCAGATTTAGTTTTCAAATGAGAAAAGGTTTTATATATCAATATGTATAATTCCATATTGATAAGGTTGGCCACCACATTGTGATTATTTCTTATCTGTACCATAGTATGTTTCACCATTTGTGGGCAAACTTCAAAATAAGTTAAATAGTTAAAACAAACAAACCCTAGGTGAGACCTTGAGTGGAAGTAATGACTTGAACAAAGCATTGTGTTTAAGTTCTAATATCTGTACCTATGAAAGCAACCCCCTTTGAAAAAAAAGGTTCTTTTTTATTATGTAATGAAACCACACGGAAGGAGGGGAGGTCCTTCCCTTAGTGGCTCCTCTCCTCTCCTTGGTGGCTCGTCTCTCACAAAAAGGGAAAATGGAATTGGAGAGATGCACACGGGAAGACCCCATGTGATGATGAGAGAGAGAGAAAACAAAACCCACTGCCATGGAGTGGATTCCAACACATACGGACCCTGTAAGACAGAGTAGAACTTCCCCTCTAGAGTTTCTGAGACTGTCAATCAGGACAGGGCCAGAGTACCTGGTCTTTATCGCAGCAACAAAACCAGGAATGCCGAGGATTCTGGCAGTTCCTAGAAGCTGGAAAAGGCAAAGAACTTTCTGCTAGAGCAAGAATGGGATCCATCCATCCCATGGCTGTCTAACACCCGTGAAAGCATCCACAGCAGCTGACATCACACGCCTTACCAAAGGGAAGCAGTTGAGTTATTTTGAATGTTTGCCTAGTACGGCCCTTGAATGATATCATCAATATCCAAATGGCCCATCCCTGCTCTAGAGCTAGTGCCCTGAATGCAAATGCCTGGCCTCCTGAGCTGGGGGAAAATAAAAGTACGCTCTTTAGTGGGCATGTTGGTAGTGCAGAACAGGTGCCATGGCTGTGAGGGGGAATTTGCTATCATCGCTTTTATGATGTGCTTTGTTATTTACAGTGAACTTAAATAAAAGGAAAAACAGTTTTATCAAACCCATGGTTTTCATGAACAATAGGCACACAAAACTATCACTGAATTCTGTAGTCAGCTAGCAGATTTTTATGACAGTGCTGATTGACAAGATATATTAACTGACACAAAAACATGTCTTTCGGGACAGACCCAAATCTGGAACTATGCAGTGTTCACATCTGAGCTTGAAGATGCCTGTGAGGTCTTTGGTCTACCTTGGTGTTGTAGCAGACCTCCTGATAGATCATTAATAGTCAACCATAATTAGCATATACTAAAACAATGAGGGATCACCAGATTCTGAAGCAATCAGTCTAAAAGAGCAATAGATAGGGCTACATATGTCTGCTCCAGGGGAAATTTGAGGGATGTGGCAGGTAGATTCCACGTCAACTTGCACTTGTGTAGGGGTAGACTTGCTAGTGAGGTCACAGCTTGATTATGCCTCCACGAAGGTGGGGCCTTTTTTATAAAAGAGACACACTGGGGACCCCTCCTCTCTCTTTCAGCCCCTTCACCCTCTCTGCTTGCTGGGGTTGTGTCTGTCCACATGAGAGGCTTCACACGGGCCACTAATCCTGAAAACCAACCCAAGAACTGTCAAGGCCCTGACATGTCCCACCAGCCTGGGCCCCATGAAACCTTGCACCCACCGCAGATGATCTTCCTGCATCTCACTTCAATCTTCTGCATCATTGGCCTTCGGGTGTGAGTCGCAGAGGGCTCCAGCTAGCATCAGATCCAGAGACTTGCGTTTGAGGGGCTGGGAGGCTTTCTTGATATAAAATTATATGTAGCTTCTTGATAGAAAGTTCTTTCTCTTCTACATGAGTGTCACTGTTTTTTTCCTGTAGACAATCTAACCAAACATCAGGAAGCTTCAAAAAGTTTGTTGAAGGATGGATTTGATAGATAAGGGAATTTTTCCATAAGATGGAATCCTCTTTGTACATGATAAACTCACCAAAGCAGGAATCCAAATGGCAGATAAAGAGCAGGTTGCATTGAGAAGTTTCCTCAAGATACTGAAGCCCAATTTCAAACAGAATGGGAAAGCTGGGAAACGAAAGGAAACATCTCCGGTAGACAGAACAATATGGCATGAAGCATCGCAGATAGACTGACTTTTTGACTAAAGGTGTCAAACAGACTGCGAGGAAAAGAAACAGATTCGAAGTCGGCTACTTCAAATTAAACTGAAAGGGCAATCTTGTGTGTCTGCTGTGTGGGGAACAGAACAGCTTTGCATTTTTACCATCAGCAACACAGTTGTACCCAGATTGTGAGGACTAACTAGGGAGACTGTTTACATTTATAAAAAAAATTCACAAGGATAAAGATCCTTAAAAAACACAGAAGTATCTTATTATGAATTACTATGGGATTTTGTGATCAAGACAGTCCGACCTCTAATATATAATCTATATCACAATACTGTACTCATCATTTTATCTACTTACCCCCCCAAACCACATGGGTTTTCCCCTCCTAAATAGAGTAATAAGGAAGAAGAAAACCTTAAAAATGCCTCATTCCAGATATTTTAAAAAAGTAACTCATGAGGTCTAGCTAGAAAAAAAGATTAAGAATTTAAAGAGCTCAATTAAAAAAATGATAACATAGGGTCTTTAGATATTTAAGAAATTATTCATCAAGGTAGGAGTAGATTGTTCATGATTGAAAATATCAGAATAAAAAACAAAAGACAAAACAACCCTCCAAATGGAAAAACAACAACACACACACACACACCAGGTTTTATTTCAATGTAAAGAAGCTTTTCCAATTCTGTTTAAATTCAACAGAAGAATAGATTACACTATGAAAGAGCAACATAGTTAGTAGTGATCAGCTATTGGAGAGCAATTTGTTTGAGATGGTGTGGTAGTTACATAACCTGGTATCAATTTGAGGATTCAGAGTGAAGAGGTGGAGTCTAGTCTGTCAATAAGGTAGTAGCTTTATGGTCACATTTGGGAGGCACTAAGAAGATAAATAGCTCCCTGGAGGCGGGACACATGCTCACTACCTTCGAGACATCCCTGTGGAGAAGACACATGGGGAGAGGCTGGTGGACACAGACCTCTGGAGCTGGAGAAGCCACATGGAGAGCCCTGCCGTCTCTGAGATGCTTACAAGGCCACTGGATCCACAAGATTTCCCACCTACTAATGATCTTCCTGCATTTGGCATCATTGCATGTATTTCGTGAGTCTGAAGAGGACTTTATAGATTGGCATCAGACATATGGGCTAATATCGGACTTATGGACTTGATCTGGACTGGGTTGGGATAGTTTCTCAATATTCATCTGCTCTTGTATATAAAGCTCTTTCCTATACCCATATGAGTCTCCCTGGATTTGTTTCTCTAGTCTACCCAGACTGACACAGATAGTAATGTATAATAATTCCACTACTGACTGAAAGGCTGAAGTACATGGTCTTTGTATTTACTTATTTTTTTCTTATCTTCCTTTTAGCTGTAAACTCCTTGAGGCAAGGATACTAGTACCAATTAGCACTGAGTTGGCTCAACTCATGGCAATTCCATTTATGTCGAAATAGAACTGTGCACCAAGGGTTTTCACTGGAAGATCTTTGGGTTTTCTGGTAACAGATCACCAGGCCTTTCTTTTGAGGCATCTCTGGGTGGACTTGAACTTCCAGCCTTTCAATTAACAACCCAGCTAACACATGAACCATTTGCATCAGCAAGGACCTGAAAACAGAGATGGGGTTCTTTACATATTTCTCATTTTCACAGAGCCTAAAAG
Organism: Echinops telfairi; assembly: GCF_000313985.2. Taxonomy (NCBI): domain Eukaryota; kingdom Metazoa; phylum Chordata; class Mammalia; order Afrosoricida; family Tenrecidae; genus Echinops; species Echinops telfairi. Next base: position 6,435,014 of record NW_022103899.1, on the reverse strand, counting down.
AGAATCTCAAATGTAGCAGTTTCTCCAATTTATTATTAAATTCATTTCATAAGCTTATCTCAGCTTGAGGTAATATTAAAAATTCAAAAGTCTGCACTCAGTTGAGTGCAGTTCATCCCAAATGCAATCAATTCAACCAGTTTACTCAAATGACTACAATTTGAGAGTCAGCCATCAACACGACACTGCTCTATGACGATCTGAGTCTTGGTCAACAAAATGTTTAAAGTCAATTCAAATGGTTTGTATCAAGAGGTCAAGGTGACTGGCTATATCGTCTACTTTTGAACCTTCGATTTGTTTTTAATCAATAGGCTGTAACTGTGGATGTGAGTGAGTCCCTGAGTGGCACAAATGGTTGACACGTTGGGCTGCTGACTGAGAGGCTGGGGTCTTCAATGTACCCAGCATCTCCTTGAGAGAAAGGCTTGGTGAGACTCCCTGAAAACGCCATGTCCTGCTCCCACGTGCGTGGGGTTGCTGTCCATTGGCTTCTCCTTGACAGCGATTGGCTCATGTACATAGAAGGGCAAATTTATCCTGTTGGAGATTCACACCCGCCAAATGAAGCAAAATCAGATTCTTGTCTAGACTCTACATTTTCCTCATCACTTCATATCCTAATTAGCAAGAGATTTCCGCTATCTCCTTTTAAGACTTAATCTATGTTTGAATGACCCACTTCAAAATATTATGTTGACCTTTGGAGCTCCTGCACTTGAGAGCTTCCTTTAAAATGTGCCACTGACATTTCTGCTTAATAGACGTTTCATTAAGGTCAGTGCTACATTTGCTGTAATAAATAGAGAAGAATTAAGAGCTCGTCAGCCCTGCCATAGTACAACATGGAATAGATTGAATTATGTGCTTAAGGAGATAAATTGATGGCAACTGGCAAACCCTGCTAAGAAAGCTATTGCCTAAAAAAAAGAGCTTGCAGGATGGGGGGAAGTCTCTATGAATATCTTTTCCTTCTATGGCTTGCTTTATTTTGATAAAATACGCTCATAAATTGAGGTTATCACTTAAAGATTCATACTTGGGCTCTAAGATTTAACTATCCTCTAATGAGCGCACAGAGATCCCTGTCAGAGCAGCAGGCTTCCCAAGTCCACTCAATGAAAGCCTGACGTTGAGTGCTCATTGAAAATATGAGTTGTTCTCTTGACCCAAGGGAGTAATCAAGTTGCTGTCTGGCTTAAGAGAGAGAGAGAGAGATGGGGCCAGGGGAGGGGGCAGGAAACAGAAGAAATATTAAACTAATGAAGAAATATGCTGTCTGTGTAGTATGGAGGTATACACAGAGCTATTTAAAATATCTTTTGTGTAAAATGAAACATCAATCTAATTCCAAGTGTGGAGAGGGAGCATAGCAAATTCAATGTAGCTGGAAGGCAGTTTACATTGTATCTTACCAATGTTCAATTTAAGAAAAGATTGAAGAACATCAGGCTGCTGTAAAAACAATTTGTGCAGAATGAATTTGGTACTTGCCAATCGTTTCTCAGGGAAAGCAGCTCTCCACTGGAGCCAGGGTGACCTGCGAGACAGTTACTGGTACTCAAGCGGAATGATTAGTGGGCCTTAAATTAGTTCAAAAATTGATTTACAGAAGTAGTAAATATTTAAAATGAGAGCAATATCTTCCATCTACATGCTATTTAAATTTTGTTAGTTGAGAAGACCTACTGAGAGAAATATGCTTCTTACTTAATCCTATAGGGTTGTGTGTTTTTCTGTCAGAATTTTATAAGACATTTCTAATGGGTTAAGGAAACAGTAACTATATATTGATTAAGCGTGTCTGACCTCTTTGCAATGTGTTATATGCTTTTCATAAGCACATGGAGGGTCAGGATACCAAAGGATGCTTGAGGTGGGGGTACAGACAGGAAAGTTATAGTATCTTTAATGCTAGAACGTACTGTACCACATTAAAGAGACAGGAGAAATCAGAGAGAAATTGAACCTAGAGGATAAGAAGTGTTTTGATTTGTTTGTTCTTGGAGGATACGTGATTCATAGTAGGTTTTTTAAGAAGTGTAGAGTCTAATAAAGGTAACAAAAATAAAATACATCTTTTTTTTTGACAGCCTAGCTTAGTACTTTAGAGCAAGAGGTCAGAGTGTCTGGTTGTCATTCTGCTGTTTCTTACTTGACTTCCTTATGCTCTTGTTTTCTCAACATAAAAGGGGAATAATGAGTGTTTTTGCTGCTTTCATTTGTCTTAATGTTTAAGTGAGATCGTCCATGTAAAGTGGTTAAAACATGCCTGGCATGTAACACAGAACAAGTTGGTATGTTATTAATATCAATATTTTCATCAACATCATCTGCTGTAAAATTCTTATTACTCTCTTTGAATTCATTTTACCTCTAGGAATGTGACTTCGTGTGGACACCGAGTTGTGGTTATTCTTAATGCATTACTCCCCTCTCCTAGCTAGGTGCTAGGTTCTCTAGTGTTGGGGTAGAACAGGGGGTGGGCATGGGGAGGATTGCGAATTTCCCCTTTTAACCAAACGAGGTCACTATTTCTGTTTATAGCTTACTGCTATTTTTTTAATGGCCTTTGTGTGACAGGTATTAAAATGTTGTCTTTCTCATGGACCCCATGTTTCTGTTCTTTGGGCATTGCTATTGTGTGCTTCATACACAAAAATGAGCCCGTTCTGGCTGAATCTCTTTCACCATCTATCCCTGCCTGCGTTTCCACCATCTGTGGTAGATCCCGTATAATCTCTTGCTGCAAGAATCTCAATGGCTGATGGATAATCTTGAGTAAAGGGAAATTTGCATATATAAACTTGGAAAAGGAGGGTGTTACCCACCTCTTCTCTATACCCTGCCATCTCTCTCCAATTGCCTTTAGGATTACATGAAGCGAATCTGGAAATCTACTGCCAAAGCATGCATCTAAGGAGGCCTAGGAAATAGACTGCCTGCCATGCATCTCAATTCATAGCTGGGCTGCTAACTGTAAGGTCAGCAATGAAAACCCACTAGCTGTTCTGGGGAGGAACGATGAAGCTGTCTGCTCCAGCAACGATGGAAACCCAAGGAAACCCTCACAGGGCTGCATCACTCTGAATTGGAACTCACTCAGGAGCAATGGGTTTGGTTGTTGTTTGTAAACATGCAACTAAAAATGAAATGAGTAACCAATTGTCTTTCTTTACACAAATTTCCATTATAAGTGTGATTCTTTTGGAAGTTATTCTGTTGCATTTTTAGAGTAATCATATCCCTATTTCCCAATAACTCACTTCCAACTTCACAGTACTCTATTTGCATGTGGCCTGGAAACAAGGAAGGATGGTGGGACAGTGTGCTAACAAGACAGATGGCTGGATCTTCTGTCTCTTAGTAAACTTTACAGGGAGGTACCTGGTTGGTGGCCCCCTTTAAATGTAAGTTTCTCATTCTAACTGTTGGCCTTGCTTGATATTATGAAGCAATATGAAAAATGTAGGATAATTGGGTTTCATGTCATCTTGAACAGACCAGGAATCGAGGTGGCTGAGCAGTTGAGGTCTCCCCCATTGATGTGCTCTAACACAATGCCATCAGTTCCATGAGGGGCTCTGGGGTGAGCAAATAAGCAGTCGTGGGAAGATTAGGGTGGAGTGCAACTCCCTGCTCAGCTGACACACCTCCAAGGTGTGGCCTCTTTCATCTATAAGTCGACACTGTAGAGAAGGTCTTTGCTTCTTGCTGGTATGGATCCTACATCTGGCTCGTTGACCTCCGTTTCTTTTGATTTGATCCAATGGCCTTTCCTATAGTCTGCCAACTCTGAAAGCCATCAGAGCCTGCTATGTGACCTGCTGACCTTTGACTTGTATCTACCAGTCTTGGTCTTCCTGCGTTGTATTTATGCTTCCTGGTTTGTCATCCTGGACAGTTACACAAGTCAAGATAAGCCTCCAGTTTAACATCTGGCCCTTGAACTTGAACCAGTCTAATCTTATCCACTTCTAAAAGTGTGTGAGCCACTATCTTAATATGCTTCTTTATGTATATGAGATGTATGTATACATATATACGAGACATATGTGTATAGTATATATACATATATAGTGAATTTAGCAAAACTTTACTTCTATATAATTAAACTTGCTTTTAAAATCCCAGTTTCAATGATACCCATTCAAAATGAAACTTTTACTCCCAATAGTTGAAAATACTACCACTCATATCTAAAGTCTTATGGATCTTTGTATATAGCATTTTGAAACTCATCACATATTCCTGCTTGATATAATTATTATTTATTTTCATGCTTTTTATTAGTTTTAGGTGATACTTTTCTGGGCAATAAAGTTACATATGGACATGAAACCCTTTCATATTTTTCATAGTGATATTAAAGCTCTTGGAGCAATATCATTCAGAAAAACTATATCTGAACGTATTTACTAAAATAGACAACTTTCATATTTAATGTAACATTGTGCATAAGTAGGCATTACATTTTAGAAACAGTAGGAAAATGTTAATACCAGCTTAAATGGTAGATTGATTTCCACAAATATAGTATATTCTTCTAGAAATATCATCAGGAAATCATTTAAGGGGAACAGAAGTTTATAAAAATGCATGCTCTAACTTTATATTAGTGACAATCTGAAAACAATCAAATGTTAAATGAGGAAAGTAGATGCAATTTATATGCATTCATCAGATCATAAGAAAGTGATCACTCTTGAAAAATATAAAATTTAGAAGATATTGAAATCTGTATATGAAATGATATGAATGCATAAGTGAAGAAAGAATAAAATTTTCAGAAAGCATAATTAAATTTATTAACAGCAAATGATTATGAGTAAAAATTGGAAGAAAAATGAACTTAGTGAGCAAGAACAGTGTTATCTAAATGCAATTGTAATTTGGTATAAAGGTTAAATATATATTTAAAAGAAAAATTCAGAAACCTGATACATGTGACCATCTGAAACCAGTTGCTTCCTTTTGCAAATTAGCAATCAGATTGTACCTAGCTCTGTCAGTAGCTAAATGGCCCCTACCCTTATCTTTTTTCAAATGAATTACCATACTCCCCACTTCAGTACCTTCTGTCATAAAGAAATCACTTTTCTTCAGATTGTATTGTCAGTTTCCCTCGGATCTCCATTCACCTGTTCTTCTAGAGCAAAAGTGTGAAACGACCTTGAGGGTCATCAACGAAAACTTGGCTCTGAGGGAACACTACTTAGTCCTTCCAATCCATATCAGACATTCATGGGTGGCAGGGCATCAATCTGACCCTCATGTCTGCCCCACCACGTTTTTTCACCAGTCTAAAACTGAGTTTCCTTAAAAGACCAAAGTTAATAAATCAGAGAGTTGGACTAAGTAGACACCTAGTTAACTGTAGTAAATTAAAGCATTAAAATAGGTTAAAAACAAATTACTAAGGGGCTAGTGATCTCTAGTGCTATCCAGTTTAATTATTTCTAAATCATTCACTTGATTCTAAAACATTCAATTTTTCAAAAAATACTAAAGTCAACACTATTTGAGATAGGGGTTTGTACAGAGAACTTTCCCCCCAAACTGAATTTTATGCCACCCTATAAGAATGCTTAAGTCCTCAAATTTTCAATTGTTCATATTGATAAGTTCCAAGCTGAATTTTTCTGTGAACCACTTTATGAGTAGAGGCTTTTTTTTTTCCTGACTTGTAGCATGATGACATATGTTGTTAAAAACTAAAAGCAAACCAGCCTGTCTGACCACGAGGTGTAGAAGGGACCAGTTATCAGACATCAAAGAACTAAAAATCAGATCAGTGGGTTCCCACCTTCCTGATATGATCACTGAAAACAGACGTGTGCATAAGCAAATGTGGTGAAGAAAGCTGATGATGCCCGGCTATCAAAAGATATATCATCTGGGGTCTTAAAAGCCTGAAGGTAAACAAGCGGCCATCTGGCTCAGAAGCAACAAAGTCCGCATGGAACAACATATCAGCCTGTGTGATCACGAGGTGTCCAACGGATCACTGAAGACAAATGGGTGCATAAGCAAATGTGGTGAAGAAAGCTGATGGTGCCCGGCTTTCAAAAAGTAAAGAGTCTGGGGTCTTAAAGGCTTGAAGGTAATCGAGCGGCCATCAAGCTCAAAGGCAACAAAGCCCACATGGAAGAAGCACACCAGCCCATGCAACCACGAGGTGTCGAAGGGATCAGGTTATAAGGCATCATCAGAACAAAAAAATCTTACCATAGTGAATGATGGGGGGAGTGCGGAGTAGAGACCCTAAGCCCATTAGTAGGCCACTGGAGAGTCCCTTGCAGAGGGGTCTCGGGGAGGAGATGAGCCAGTCAGGGTGTGATATAGTAATGATGAAAAATACAACTTTCCTCTAGTTCCTAAATGTTTCCTCCCCTCTCCCATTATCATGATACGAAATCTACCTTGCAAGTCTGGCTAGACCAGAGGATGTACAGTGGTACGGATAGGAACTGGAAATCCAGGGAATCCAGGGCGGATGATCCCTACAGGACCAGTGGTGTGAGTGGCGATACTGGGAGGGTAGAGGGAGAGTGGGTTGGAAAGAGGGAAATGATTACAAGGAACTCTATGTGACCTCCTCCCTGGGGGACAGACAACAGAAAAGTGGGTGGAGGGAGACGTCGGACAGGGCAAGATATGACAAAATAATAATTTATAAATTATCAAGGGTTCATGAGGGAGAGGGTAACGGGGAGGGAGGGGAAAAATGAGGACCTAGTGCCGGGGGCTTAAGTGGAGAGGAAATGTTTTGAGAATGATGAGGGCAACGAATGTACAAATGCGCTTTACACAATTGATGTATGTATGGATTGTGATAAGAGTTGTATGAGCCCCTAATAAAATGATTAGAAAAAAAAAGAAAAAATTATTCTGTTAGAAAAATAAGAAAATAATATTTCACATGCAATTGTATGTAGATTTCATTTATCTCTTGTTCTTTATTATATAGTGAGATTCCTGGAAGTCAGTAGATGCATAATGCCAGTTTACTCTGTTTTTCCCCCTCATAAACTGAAATGCTCTAATGTAGCCAAAATAGCATTAAGTGTGTCTACTTCCACTTCACTTCCATTAGTCATACAGGAAGTTAATCATCTGATGATAAATGAAAGCTTGCACCAATTTCAGTAAAGCAATATTTACTTTCTTTAATCCTTAGAGATAGAAAGCTTAATTGGTAGAAGAACTGAGATTGACAACCCTTGGGGTTATCTGATTTGTAAAGAGAATTCTTTCTGCTACTGAATTCTCTGTGCAGGTTCTCTCACCATTTCTATAAGGAGGAAGGAGTAAATATATCTCTCACCAAAAATTGGTGATCAGGGAGAAGATGATGGGTTAACATTTTAGAGTAATAGAAGAAAACAACTTCATGTCTCACACTACAATCCTCATTCCAAATCTCTTTGCAATTTGTAGGGTATAGAAAGCAGACCTAACTGTCACCGGTTTTGATTATTTTCCTTCCCTAGGACCACATTCTGAAGTCCTGACAAGCTCTGGAGAAAAAAGATGGACAACGATTGTTAGTTTGAATATGTCTGTCTGAATTCCTGATTGACCTGGAGTTTGGAACAGTGAAAGAATGCCTGTAGATGCACAAAAGTGTTAGTTGTGTTACGGTACATAGTGTGAGGCTGATCAAGAGGTAACTTGTAAAACGGTTGGGCAATTCCATTTGTAAATGAATCTTGAGATGGGCACAGGAAACGAAGATCATACTTTCTATAGTAATAAAAGGCTGTTCCTCGCTGCCATGGGGACAATTCAGACTCCACATGACGCTAGAGGAGAGGGTTTCTGAGACTGCAATTCCTTCAAGGAGGAGAGAGCCTCCTCTTTGTCCTGCGGAGCAGCTAGTGGTGTTCCTGTCTGATCTTTGGTGAGGAGCCCGACGGGTACCACGGACCATGCCACCAGGCCTCCTGAAAAGGGTACTAAGTAGGATTAAAATTCTTAGTGACAGCAGTATTGAATACACTATCTGGGAAAGTGCCCATTGAAAAATGGCTGACTAAGCACAAACCTTTATGGTGCCTCTTTTGGCAATGTCTACTAAAATAACAAACAAAATGCATGAATAAGAATAAGGCTGTGGAGTCACAGAAAAGTTGCTTTCAATAGACCTGACCATTGAAGATTTTCCGGAAAATAGACAATAGTAGGAAACAGAGCAGTCAAAAAACCCAACATACGCAAACCCCACTGTTGTCCAGTCTTTTCCAACTCAGTCTTCCCGATGTCGCAGAGGAAGAAAGAGGGTTTCTGCAAAAAAAAATAAGTAATGAAACAAACAAACAAAAACAACCAATAACCTCAAGATCAGGAAAAATGGATCTTGAAGAGGCAGTGAACTGCTTAGCAGTGGGCAAGATAAATGTGTATATATTTTTGCCGGTTTTTCCCAACCTCACAGATTCTAAGTACAATGTCTGGATCCAAAAGAAATCCATGGCTAGAGTTTTCAAATAATCCTAGGCTGGCTGAAGTAAAGCACTCAGCACGAAGCCAGATAGTACCCCCAAATAGCCCGACGGCACCAAGAAGGCCAGCTGTGAATACCGGAGGACAACACGGCCAGCACGTTTCTGTGCCCACAAACTTGGCTGTGCAGTGAACACTGTGTTAGGAAGACTGGATCCGTAGTGTTGTATATATGAACACAGCAAAGGAAATCAACTTTTGAGGAAAATTAACACCATTTTGAAACAAATCAAAAGACTCCTCAGAGAAAATGGTCATGCAAAAAGTTGGAGCAGAACTTTAAAGTTAAGGGTGCTGCCTTCAGTGAGATTCGAAGGGGTTGTAGCCTAAAGGTTGACAGTTCAAACCCAGCCAGCAGTAGTACATGGAGGAAAAGCGCCCGGTGCTCGGTTTCTGTGAAGATGAAAGCCAAGCAAAGCCGAGGGAACAGTTCCACTTTGTAACACACGCACTCCTGAGTCTCCGTCTGTTTGATGGCAGCTCACAAGGGCAACAACAACAGCGATCCTGTCCCTGAGAGAAAAAGAGGCTGCTGTGGGGAAAAAGAAAAAGAAAAAAGAAGACGAAGAAATTTAATCCTTAAAATCAAATGCATTGCTGGGGGGTGGGGCAAATCTCAGTAGCAGGGCTAAGTGGCAGTTTTTGTTTTATTATCGTCGGCCACATTGAGCGGTAATTCATCTGGAGGTTCCAGAGCAGGTCTAAACTGTTCCCTCATGCCCAAACAAAACAGTTGAATGTGCAACTGTTCTCGGGTGCTTTCTGTAAACACCCTGCTTGAATCCAAATACCAGATGCATATCTCTCAAGGAGAATCTCCTCCGTTAGATGCTGGTGGGCTACAGGGTTTATCCATCTCCTAGACCAGAGGCAGCCAGGATCCACACCTTACTGTGTGATGAAGGCAGGGTTAATTTTACCCAAACCACTTGAAGGAGAATGGGGATACGGGGAATTGGTGTGAAACTTAGTCGATGAGAACAGGTAGAATAATAGATGTTATACACAAATCAACTCTACGCATCTAGCAAGTCAAAGAAAAACCATCTAGAGGGTCAGTAGTTAAATGCGCAGTGAGTGACTTGTGTGCAGAATCGTGCATACATATACTGAGTAGTTAGCTGCCACTGAGTCAACCCGATTCATGGTCACCCCATTTGCAGTAGGATCAAACTATTGTGACCGTTGGTGTTTCATTGGCTGCTTTTTAAATGTAGACCACCAGACCTTTCTTCCTAGTTTTTTTTTTTTTTCTGGTTGCATTTGGAAACCTGTTCAGAATCAGAGAAAAAAGCAAGCTTTTTTTAACAGACCAGTGGTGGCTATTCTTAAGGTGCATTGACCAGGATTTGAACTCTGGATCTCCTGCAAGAAAGTTGAGAATTCTGCCACTGAATCATCAGTAATGAATATGTCTACCAGGTAACATTTTATAACTCCATAGTTCAACATGTTGAATATACAGGCCATATTTTCCTATCAGAAGTCAATAAAATTCAATACTCATGAGAAAATGAAAGCAAAATGAAAAACAAAAACAGACACTAAGATGTAAAGACTTTTTAAAAGCCTTACATAAAGAGAGATACAAAATGAAAATTGTAAGTTATTCCAACTCTGTGTGTAATGACAATTTGCTTGTGAGGTAACAGTAACTAGAGTCTAGTTACCAGACGTTCATTCCTATTTTGGCGAGCTGGCTTTAAGCATGTTACCCAATTCCTCTCACAACTTCCTTTTCCTTCCCTCTTTATCTTGTTTGATTAAAAGGAGCAAGAAAAACCCCTTGTGGTTTTGAACATATTCTAAAGGTGTCTGTGTGCATGAAAGCTCGTGAAAAAGTAGAAGATCCTCAATGAGGCAAATTGACCCACAGAGGCTGCAACAATGAGCTCAGCCATCACCTTTATGAGGATGTTACACGGCTTGGCAGTGTTTGGCCCCAGTGTGCACGGCCTTGCTAATAGTTGGAACCAACATGACAGCACTTAACAACAACTGGAGCCCTGATCGCATTGGGCTGTGATCCGCGTGGTTGGCAGTTCAAAACCACCAGCAGCTCCTCAGGAGAAAGACTGGGCTTTCTACTCCCGTAAACAGTTATCATCTCAGAATCCCCCAGGTGGGTCCCTATGAGTCGGCACTGATTCAATGGCAGTGCGTTTGGTTTACAGCAATAGTATATGCTGTATATTGAACGTAGGCATGTATGTATACAAATTCATAATATCTGTGTGCTCTTAATGTTTCAGGGAATTCCTAGGTTTCACAAACAGCAAAGCATTTCAATACTAACTGAAAGGTTCAAACCTACCCAGACATGCTTTGGAAGTCAGCTCTTATGAAAGGGCCCAACCTTGAGACTGTGAAGCAGTTCTGCTCTGTACAGAGGTCACTGTGATGTGGAAGTGACTTGGAGACAACTAACAACAACAGCATTAATGTTTTCAAAAGAACTTACTGTGCTGATGCTGAAGATGCCCGTTGTCAGGAATGACATATAATAAAGGAAGGGCTTTATTCTTCATGTGCTTATCATCCTATGAGATTCATCTTATTTATTTATTTGTTTACATCATATATTCACAACCGAACACCTTCTTTGGAGGCAGTGTGGAGGAAGGAAAGCAAATGTTAAACCAATTGCCCCTCCCACTTTTGGGTGTGCCTAAAATGCAGACTTTATCAGATGCGGTCAACTTTACAAGTCTGTGTGAATACACTTAGATATTCATAAACGAGGACAGCGATGTCTGCTCACTTGTTTCAAAGGAAACGGCTATTTCACCGCTGTCAGTCTGCTTCCTCCAATCACTGAGCGCTCTGCAGCTGCTAGTCACAGTCCATTCACCACGAAGAAGGGTGATGCCACTCCACCGTAGTCAGGAGATCCGAGTTCGAGAACACTTCATTATTTTTCCTTCAGGATAGTTTCAGGGAAATATTAGACATAAGTAAAGGACAAGCCTAGATTTATTTTATGGAAGCTAATAGTAAATGAGGATAATAATTTGATCTTTGGGAAACTGAGAGTTTAATATTTTTAGTTACATCTCAGGTTGAGCTTTGAATATCTAGAGTTGGACAATGCACGACTCTAAAACATCCTAGCAATGTCCTCTCCAAGTAGTGTGTTGGCCAATGCAGGGGAAGTGAATGATTTACTGTGGCTCTTCTAGCTGACGTCTGTAATTCCCATCAAAAGAAATGTTTCTGCATTGGCCGAGGTGTGGTGGACTTCCCAGCCCACAGAGCAAGCAAAGCTGAGGGTGCTTTGAGGCAGGGGCCTGGCTTGAGGAGGGCGGAGCCGCTGACCCCTTCAGAGTTTGCTCATCTAGGAACGTGAGCTGAATGTCTTTCGCTTGAGGCTTACAGCTTCGAGGCTTGCCTCAAGAGAACTTTGCAACATGTTCTCAGCGTCTCTCCCTGCATTGCAACTTTTAAACAGCCAGAATAAACCCTATAACCGAGAGCATTTCCTGAGAATCCCATTTGGTTTAGAAGTTCACCATTCTATCTCACGCTCCGGCTGCTGGTTCTGCTGCTGCTGCTCTGATGTCACAGCTGACTTTGGGGCCAAGGAGGTTCACCTTGCAAAAAGCTCGGGGTCCAGAAGACACAGTCCACTCCCAGCTCTTGCTGGGAGTGAGATCCCTGCCCCGACTTCTCAAAGGACTCATCTTATAGCCAGCAAGATAGCAATCCAGTGAATCCTGATTACAATTATTCATAGGCGAACACCATCAATATCTCCTTACCGAGACTCGTACAGGAGTCATATTGTGGTATGATAGTATGTATTCTTTTGTACCTAATTATGAAGCTATGTTTTAAATTGATACCACCAGCTATCGAAAGTATTTATGCCGCCATCTAGTGGAGAAGCAACAAAGCCCACATGAAAGAAGCACACCAGCCTGCGTGATCCCGAGGTGTCAATGGAATGAGGTATTAGGCATCAAAGACTCAGAGCAAAGATGATCCTGTCAGGGTGCAGTATAGCACCAAAAAAACGCACAACTTTCCTCTCGTTCTTTAATGCTTCCTCCCCCCACTATCATGACCTCAGTTCTACCTTATAAATCCAGCTAGACCAGAGAATGTACACAGGTACAGATAAGAGTTCGCAACACAGGGAATCCAGGACAGATAAACCCTTCAGGACCAGTAATGAGAATAGAGATACTGGAGGGGAAGGGGAAGGTGGGAGGAGAAAGGGATAACCAATCACTATATAACCCCTTCCCAGGGGGATGAAAAACAGAAATGTAGGTGAAGAGAAACAGCGTTTGGTGTAAGACATGGGAAAAAAATTATAAATTATCAAGGGTTTATGAGGGAGGGAGGATCGGGGAGAGGGAAAATGAAGAGCTGATACAAAGGGCTCAAGTAGAAAAAAAACATTTTGAAAATGATGATGGAAACAAATGTACAAATGTGCTTGACACAATGTATATACGTATGGATTGTGATAAGAGATGTAAGAGCCCTCAATAGAATGATTTATAAAAAAAAGAATTTGTGCCATAAGCTATTGGAAATAATAAAACAAAACAAGAAAACAGTAAATACATATGAAAATGTCATATGTATATATATATATATATATATATATATATATATATATACACACGCACACACACAACCACCAACATCGGTGACAGTTTTAAATATGTAAAGTTAAGCAATGGAACTCATTCTATTTAATGGTTTTTCCTGCAGGTAATTTTTAAAAACTAATCATATTATTAATATGGCCAGAATTCAGGTACTTTTAAATGTTTTCCAAATCACATGATAGTATCAGGGGCCTTATTGCTCATTTGCAGTCCGTCAATATGTCATTATATAGAAAGTAAAGTAAAAACAGAAGAAGTTGCAGCATTAAGTAATTTATGGGATCTAGTTATGTGCAATCTATTACTCTACATTCATCTTTTTAACACAAAATTATTCATGTAAATTGGAAATTTCCTTTCATCAGAATCCAGGTCAACACACATGTGCAGGATGGCAGGCTAGAGTTTAAATGGAAGCAAACAACAAACAGAAGATATTCCTGAGGATTTGAATTTCTCTAACATTTCAGCAGTTTTTACAGTTAACATAAGTTTTGAGCTATATGATTTAGAATTAAAATATCCAACTGTTATATTGATTCCCCCTTGTAGCTCCTCTTTATGACATAATTCATCATCTAAATTTGAGAACATTTCCATTTACAGTAAATATAAGAAAAGAGCAGCATTTAGAAAAACCTGAATAATCGTGAGTAGATTTTGCTCTCCTTACCTTGAAATGTGGCACACATAGGCACCTCGAGTCATATTGTCTTTACTTCTAAACAAACCTACAAATATCCATCCACTGAAAGCAGAAACTCACAACTTTGTGTATTTGTAAATCATCAAGTGCACCGTAAACTGTACCAGGTTGACCAGATTAAGTGGATTATAAGAGGGGTTCCCCAAAAAGAAACGGGAAAAAGCTCAGCTAGACAGAGCTGTTGTGGTTTCCCACCAGGCAAGCATCTAGCAACTGGCTGAGTTAGTGCACCCAGCGGTGTCACCTGAGAAGGCAGAGTCTCCCTTGTCACAGGAATTTTTTCATGAAAACAGTTTCACTCAAACCTTGTTTTTATGTGATGGCCAATTTAAGAGAACAGTGTGAGGCTGTGAAATTTTTTTCCTGCTTGGGATGTTGGTGTTGAACCCAGCTTACAAATACAGCACGATGGGAAAAACTCAAGTGTACAAGTGGTTTTCTCATTCCAAAAATAGGTGAAATGTCGATTGATGACAAACCTCATGCTGGACGTCTGTCAACTTCCTGAACAGATGAAAATGCAGTGTTATTAGGACTTTTTTCCATCAGACCAGGCTGTCAATCAAGCTTTCTATTTAGAGGTTCTGAAAAGATTGCATAACTGTGCAACAAAAAGGCCTGAATCGTGGCAGATGGGGGACTGGTTTTGCCACCACAACAATGCACCTGCTCGCGCAGCCATCTCAGTGCCCAATTTTTGGCAAAAACAGCATGCCTCTCTCGCCATCTGTACCTGACTCACCTGACCTCATTCCATGCAACATTTTTTTGTTTCTGTGAATGAACAAGGACATGAAAAGACAGTGATTTGAAGAAGTAAAAGAGATGAAGAAAAAAATAAGGGCGGTGCTGTCACCCATCCAAATAGATAAGTTTGAAAACTGTTTCCAAGACTGAATTGCAGATTTCACAAATGTATTAAGTGTAATGGAGACTACTTTGAAAGTGATAAGGTTATTTTGTAAAAATAAATAATAAATACATACATACATAGCTTTGGAGGGCAGAACTCCATTTTGGGGGGATACCCCCTCATATCATGCAGATTAAGTTAGAAAAAATCAGATCACTGCTGATTTCATTAAGAATGCTCTCAGATGTAAGTTTATTGACTGGAAGAAATTCTAGTGTTTCTAAAAGAAACATATGTCCATATCAAATAGTGCTGAAATATATGTATTCTGCATTATTTTAATAATTAATTTTTATTGGATAAATAATTATTGTTGGGACTGTAATCCTTCTCAGCACCACAGTATTATGCCAACACACTTAAGGAAATCAGAAAACTAAGCTTCAGCGATGACATTTGTTCAGTAATCAGCTAAGGAAAGACTGGGATAGAAGAACCTGCACTATCATGTTGAATGATCAATGATCACCATGTGTTACATTACATACAATATGTCATGTTGTAGGATAAGTGATCTGTTCTGTGCTTTAAAAAATGCACTCCTTTTCCTGACTTGAAATCCTTAAAAAAACAAATTAATTTTCAAGGTTTTTTTAATAACCATGTCAGAACAAAAACAATAATAATTATACATCTTGAATACAGATGATGAGACAATCAAACGTTGATTTGTCTGCCCTTCACTAAGACTGGTTGACTAACTTTACATTATAAAAGGCATGCTTTTTGTTTAATATGTTATTTTGGATTCAAAATAACAATGCAACTGAAAAAGCCATACATTCAAAATCATAAAAGAATATTCAAATTTTAGTGCTATCCACAGTCCTAGCCAACACCCCTCCTCCGTTAACATTACCATTAATTGGATTTTTAAACCGCGGCAATGCCGTGGTTATGTTTGGGGCTGTGAGCCATGTGGTAAGCAGTTGAAATGCAGCAGCACCGCAGTAGAAAAACGGGGCTTTCTACTCCCGTAAATAGTTACAGACTTGGAAACCCACTGGGGTCGCTATGAGTCAGCATTGACGCCATGGCCGGGAGGTGAGTTTGGTTTTACCTTTAAGATAGAAATATGTAATTTTCAAATATTGGGACATAGAGGCATACACCCATGTCCTTGCACAGAAAACCACACTTCTCGGTTAGATATCCATACACCAGTGCGCAGTTGTTTTCTGGTTTGTCTAATCCCAACTGGACAGAAATAAAAACTATTTTAGCCACTATTGCAACCTTGGTGCTGACACTATAGCTGGAAGGTATCTGGTGCTTAAAAAATATCTGTTGAAATTTTATCCATTTATTAAACAATTAATTTTTTAATATCTTCCTTTAGCCATGTATTGGAAAATAAAGATTCTGACATTAACAGAAGGGAAATGCTTGTGGTCTAAAAGAATAAATCAGTAGAGTATGATAAGGGCAACAATAAAACATTGTATGATCAGTGTGCGTAAATTATTGTCCATTCTGGCAATATTTGGCTGCGTATGTGTTCATAGGTGGGTGCAGCCAGGTGTCTGAAAGCCAGGACACCAGGCTTTCATCTGGTGGTCAGAGCCTCACTCCCACCTGGCCTGTTAGCCACCTATCTGCATCTGTGAAAGATGACGCCCAAGGTCAAACCCCAAACCCTGGTCCTCCTTGGTTCTCTGACTTGGCAGGTCTAGTCCCCACATTATGCCTGGTGTTGTCCCCTCGGACAGCAAAGATCGGTATATGCCCTGGAGCTCCAGCCCTGTTTCTGCAAATGTTGACCACCTTGGTCCACTGTTCTTCCCCTGCAAGTGGGTCTTAACCAAGAATGATCAACAGCTGGGTAGGACTTGGCAGAGCCTTACCTGAGGCATCCACAGCTGTCCTGAGCACAGTTACCCTGCAGCCCTTGGGACCAGGGCACTGGGAGGCACCACTATCTCCCACCATGCTGCAGGCACCGATTTGTGCACAATGTCCAAATCGCATGCCATCCAATTTCATGGACTACATCATGAATGTGAAGCATTGCACAACAGTAGTTATAAAAGTAACAAGAGCCCCTCAGGAACCTAACAAAGATGAAGAAGGACTTAGATTTCTCTACAGTTAGTTACCACCGGGGCAATTGTAACTCACAGCACTTCCCCTGTGTTCAGAGAAAAACTGCTCCATAGGGGTTTTTTTGGCTGCTCATCAGGCCTACTGTCTGTCATACTCCTGGGTGGGTTTGAAGCTCCAACCTCTGGGTCAACAGCGGAGTGCTTAACCACAGTACTATCAGTACTCTTTTACTTCTCTGGTTCTGTAAAATAATCCTTAAGATGGTGGCAGCAGAGTTAGATTTTAAGCAACCAAAATACAAATGGGTTTTTACCAGGCAGATAAGGAGAGAAAAGTGACAAATTCTAAATAAATGGTATAGTATTCACGAAGGCACACTGAACATAATTATATTGGCACAATCCATACCCCTAAAACATAAACTCAATCACTTCTTGGAGTGTATGAAAGTTCTCACTCCACTAAGAGTAAATTCTCATTCCAAATATCATTTAAAGATCTCCTTGGGCTCCCTTGGACCTTTAAGATGTCACGTTGTTAGACTTCCATTTTAATTTAATATGTATGGTCCACTTACTAGATTGAGGTACAGAATTAAGTCACATTCTTTTTCTTCAAATAAAATGATGCTGAGGGTCTATTCCATTTCTTCTGAGTCCTCTCATTAATAACTTCTCCGGGGTCCCCAGAAGCAATCACTTAGTCATAGGGAGCCACCTGATGGCTCTCTCCTCAGGGGGAGAATCCAGGAGAACATGCTCTCTCTGTGCAAGAGTCCTGTTCTGCCCGTTTACTTGAGCAGCGTCCGCAGGACTGCTGGGGTAACTGTGGCAGTCCGCGCAAGTTGAGGCTCTCTAGGGAGACAAGACGTTCCCTAGGAGACCATGTGCGATGGCTTGGGTATACAATGAGCCCAATATTTATTGAGCAAGCAGCAGGGTACAATTCCTGTCCTAAAGAAAGTGTTTTCTGTTTCCACGTAGGCATGGAAGAAGGTAGAAACAATCTTAAGTAGCATGACCTCATGCCACCTTCTAGTAGAGTTCCTAGTATCAAATTATTTAATTACACATATCTTTCTTTTTACCCGGAGTCCTGCTGCTGTAGTGGGTTATGAACTGGCTTGCTAATTGCAAGGTCAAGCAGTTCAAAACCATCAGCCACTCCTCCAGAGAAAGATGAGGCTTTCTACTCCCTTGAAGAGATACAATCTGGGAAACCCACAGGGAAGTCCTCCCCTGTCCTAACAGGTTGCTAGGAGTAGAATCAACTCCATGGCAGTGAGTGTAGTTTGGGGTTTACTTTTTCTATTTACACACACATACACAGGAATTCTGGTGGCCCTGTGAGTTACGTGTTGAGCTGCTAAATATAGTTTAAACTCACTGGCCATAGAGATAAATTTATCTGTTCCAGTAATGATTTTGTCTAGGAAGCGCTATATAAGAGCACCGTGTCAGAACGTATTCAGTGGTAGTGGGTCTTGGTATATCCCAGGGACACCACAGCTAACAAAATGGTTAACTAGTGGTAACTAAAAAGGTGGCAGTTAAAACTCACCCAATGGCTCGTCTAGAGAAAGAGCTGAAGACCAGCTTCCATAAAAATGATCACTCAGAAAACCCCATGGGGAAGTTCTGTTCTATTGCTCAAGGTCTCTGTGAGTTGGCATATGCTCAATGACACCCAGATAGCAACAATGACAACATATGCACATAGTTATTTTAATCCAAACAAGCCTAGATACAGAGAGCTTTCCTATTTCAGTACTAAGCTACGCATGAACTACCATTTTTTTCTTCACATTTCCTAGAAGTGCTGCAAGTTCTGGTTCTTGCGAAGCCACTGTGAATCACCATTTTCTATCCTTAGATGAGTGATATTTCTATCTGTGAAAACTCTAATTCTAATCTGCCCTTCACAATGCTTCCCAAATAAATGTCCTAAAGCAGGAGCGGGTAACATTAAGCCCAAGGGTCATATAAAACCGTGAAAGCATCAATACCAACTAACATTACACTCTTCACCAAAGAGAAGCAGTTTCAGCCATCACAACAGGGTGAATTAATTCAAGGTTTGACCAAATACAGCATGAAAATTTTTAAGGTGAAAATTTTATATGGTCCATGGCTGATATTATATTCAATTGGCCCTTGAGAGAAAAGGGCTTATCCTACCCTAAAGCATAGCTTCTATCGTGTCACTTAAATTTTTGTATTGCTTCTCTAGTGCTTGTCAAACTGTGGTCATAATCCAAAGGTTTCAATATTGTAGTCTCAATCTATTTTCTACCAATTGCAGCATACCACTTCAAATAACTAGATACATATATTAATAATTGGAACTTGGACTTATGAAGTATGAATCTAGGACAATTGGAAGTTATCCAAAATGAAATAAAGATGGATATCTTAGGGTAGCTTAACTGGACTGGTATTGGTCATTTTGAAAAAGAAAATCATGTGGTTTACTGTGCCAGGAATGCCATATAGAAGAGGAATGTTATCACAGTCATAGTCCAAAAAGGACATTTACAGATCTAACTTGAAGTACAATACTGTCTGTGATATGATAATATCTATCCACGTATAAAAAAATCCAGTCAATACAACTCTTCTTCAAATTTATGAACCAACAATTTACAACAAATGTCTTCCATCTGAAATTGACCAAATATGCAATCAAAATGCATTGATAATTATTGGTGATTGAACTTCAGAAGTTGGAAACAAAGAGGAAGAACTAGTAGTTGACAGTGGTGGCCTTATGGACATGGAAACCGGAAAGCTCATGATAGAGCTTTGCAAGACCAATGACTTGTTCACGGCAAATACCTTTCTTCAACAACACAAAAGGCAACTATACATGTGGACTTCTCCATATGGAATACATTCAAATTAAACTGACTGTCTCTAAGGAAAGATGATGAAGAAACTCAATTACCAGTAGCTCAAATGAGAACATATGATGACTATGGGAACTGACCATCAATTGCTCATATGTGAATCCAGGTTAACGCTGAAGAAAATTAGAACAAGCCCACAAGAGCCAAAGTAAAACCCAAGTATATCCCACCTGAATTCTGAAAACACCTCTGTTGGATAAAAATTTACTGCATTGAACACTAATGGTAGAAAAACTGATGAACTGTGGGAGGACATCAAGAACATCATTCATGTACCTTGAAAGTCTGGCTAGACCAGTGGATGTACACTGGTACAGATAGGAACTGGAAACGCAGGGAATCCAGGGCGGATGATCCCTTCAGGACCAGTGGTGAGAGTGGTGATACTGGAAGCATAGAGGTAGAGTGGGTTGGAAAGAGGGAACCGATTATAAGGATCTACATGTGACCTCCTCCCTGGGGGATGGACAACAGAAAAGTGGGTAAAGGAAGACATCGGACAGGGCAAGATATGACAAAATAATAATTTATAAATTATCAAGGGCTCATGAGGGAGTGGGGAGCGGGGAGGGAGGGGAAAAAAATGAACTGATGCCAGGGGCTTAAGTGGAGAGCAAATGTTTTGAGAATGATGAGGGCAATGAATGCACAAATATGCTTTACACAATTGATGTATGTATGGATTGTGATAAGAGTTGTATGAGCCCCTAATAAAACAATTAAAAATAAATAAATAAAATTTAAAAGAGAAAAAAAGAAAAAGACAAAAGGTAATTAAAAAGACAGGACAGAAAGAAAAGATCAACGTGAAGTTTCCCAAAATATTTAGTAACAAAATTTCAGAAGATACTTTGAAAATGACTCTTAATCGTACACAGTTAGGCAAGTGGAGGAAATGGCGAAGTGAAAACGTTGCACAGACATTTTCAAAGGGCAACCAGAGAAGGACCATAATGAACGATGCCAAGACCTCGAGCTAGAAGACCAGAAAGGAAGAACACACTCCACATGTCTTATGAAAGAGCTAAAGAAAAGACTGAATATGTCAGGATTCAACAGTTAGATATTCAATGAACAAGATATTGCATGATGCTGGAAGCATCAAAGAAGAAGGAAAGAAGACAGTCATTGTACCAAAAAGAACAAACCAATATTTAACTGCTTCAAGAAGTAGCATATGATCAAGAACCAACCGTACTGAAGAGAGAAGTCCAAGATACATGGAAGGTATTCGCATAAAAACAAGGTTCCAGGAATTAACTAAATACCAATTGAAAAGCTTCAACCAGTTGATGAATCATTGAAAGCCCTCACTCATCTATTCCAAGAAATTTGTAAGACACGTAACAAGGTAAATCTGCTGCTCAAGACATCTTTAGAGCATTGAAAAGTAAAGATGGTAGTTTGAGGACTCCACTCCTCCTGCCTCCAGCCATGGTGTTTTCAATTCCCTCATATCCATGAGAAAGTTGGACATTGAATAAGCAAGGCTAGAGAAGAATCAGCATTTGAATCCTAGTGCTGGCAGAAAATATCAAAGAACAATGGACTGCCAACAAATGAAAAAGAACACACAAGAAGCACAGTCAGAATCCTTCTCACAAGCAAGAACAGTGAGACTTCTCTTCTTCCACCTTGGACTTGTAATCAGGAGAGACAAGTCTCTGAAAACAAGACATCGTGCTTGATAAAACAGAGGGCAGAGAAGAGGGGAAGATCCTGAACAAGACAGATTGACATAGTGGCTGCAACAAGGATTCAAACACAATACCTCGGAGAATGGTAGAGACCCAGGTGGTCTTTGGTTCTACGTAGGGTCACCAGGAGTTGGAACCAGTTTATTTCGCCACCTGACTAGCGATGACTAGTAGTTGTCAATTACTTCTAATCCAACCATTTTATACATGTTGGACTGCTAATGAGAAGGCCAGTAATTTGAAATCGAAATACCAGCTGCTTTTCAAGAGAAAAAGGGAGATTTCTTTCTACTTCCATAAAGTTAGGGTCTTGGAACCCCACCGGAGTAGTGGTACTCTGTCCCAAAGGGTCACTATATGTCAGAATGAAGTTTTGTTTTTATTTTATTTCTTTTCTGTGTTTTTCAGGGACTGAACAGACATGGAATTTTAAATTTGTTTTAAAAGAAGGATTTTGCACAATCTTCACTGTATTGTCACATTGTTGAGAACAGTGCATTGTCTATAGGAGGGGCTTACTAAATAGTTGTTGTATTTGCATATAATTATAGATTTGTTATATTTATTTTAGCAATTCTAAAAATTCACTTACAGAATACATGTCAAAATATGTATAAGGAGCTGGCTGTCTTATAACCCCTGTAATGAATATGGGAACAAAGAGATGTCTCTCTTCACTCCCACTTGACAGAAAAGTGCACAAATTTGAGAAAGGTGTAGAGCTGAATTCCTATTCTTAAAATAACAAGTATTTATTGGTAAAACTTATCTGATTGGGTTGCTATATTTATAGTGTCTTTTTTCAGCAGAGGCCTCTAAGGCCCAGAGAAGTTATATTGCCCGTGGTCGTAGGAACTATAAGTCTGAAGGAAGAGACAAGGCCCACAGGCCTTACTTAGGGCTATTAAATTTTATTAGTGCTGTTTTCTTAACATACTACATTGCTGAAAGTTTAATGTAAAATATGTCTCATTTTAACATTTTATACAGTCAATGTCTAAAGTGTTCTGTATTATTTTAAGCTGTTAGTCTTTTATAAATCTTCAGGTGAAAATGCAAAGGTTTGCACATGTGTAATATTATTACAACAGCAAAAGAAAGAGCCCAAACTTATCAAGATTGAACTTGAACTTTTCCACTTCTGGGGACTGATACTTGTAATACATCTTCAGTGCCCCTCAAGGGCAGCTTAGATATTCTACTTTCTGTTTGTAACTGGGAAAATAGAGGTTAAAATAAAGGCCAGCAACTGTCAGAAGGCATTAGTTTTGCTATTATATAGCCATATCCATTTGCTTAAATTACACTGACTCTTAGCATCCACACTTCTGCTTTAAGCAAAATGCCTAACACTATTCTCAGCACTTGACTCATTTAAAAATGAGAGCACGCTTTTTATGTGATTAAATAAATTAGACCAGGTTAGGCTATGAGACACAGCACTTGTCCCTGAGACCTAAATGACATCAGGGAAGCCATTAGGAGCTCTAGAATGGACATAAAGGAGCCCTGGTGGCACAAACGGTAAACTGTGTAACTGCTAACTGTATGTTTGGTGATTCCAACCCACTCAGTTGCTCCATGAGCGAGAGCTCTGGCGGTCTGTTCCCATCAAGATTACAACCAAGAGCACAGGGCTCCGGTGAGTTAAAATAGACTCAACAGCACTAGCAACTGCAGCATACATAAAGGCAATCAGGTACAAAACGAGCATGAGCTCATAGGTTTATCATAATTAAAACAGAGCTTAGGTACTTATACCACTTCATAGTTTTGCTTCAAGTAGATATGTGAATTCTATATTGCCAGGATATAAATTCCACTCAAGACAAATTTGTGGCATAAGAGTTAGTTGCGTTTCTTCAGTTCTGTGCAATGTCTTGAGGGTGGGAAAATAACTGAGACAATAAGAGAGAGATTAGTGTTGCAAGTCAAACAGAATCACATGTGTTGATGAGAGTTGGCATGTCTTGTAGCTAGAGTTGTGTCCCCTAAAAAGGCATGTGAAGTCTTGACATCTGCTACCTATGAGTCTAAGCTTGTTTGGATATAAAAGTACTGTCATTGAGCTAGATTCTGATTCATAGAAACCTTATAAAATACAGCAGAACTGCCCCTGTGTGTTTCTGAGACTATAAATCTTTTTTAAAAAATCATTTAATTGGAGTTCTTACAACTCTTATAACAATCCATCCATCCATTGTGTCAAACACATTTGTACATATGTTGCCAGCATCTTTTTCAAAAAATTTTCTTTCTACTTAAGCCATTGGTATCAACTCCTCATTTTTCCTCCCTCCCCCACACTCACACCCTCATGAACACTTGATAAATTATAAATAATTATTATTTTCAGACCTTACACTGTCTGCTGTCTCCCTTCACCCATGTTTCTGTTGTTCATCACCCTTGGGGGATGGAGTTAATATTTCGATTATTGTGATCAGTTCCTTTTTCTCCCCCCCACCTCCCCCTACCCTCACGGTATTGCGACTTCCATTATTATTTCTGAGGGGGTTATTTGTCCTGGATCCCGTGGGTCAAGAGAGCTTATCTGTAGCAGTGTAATCTGGTCTCGTTGGGTTTGTAAGGCAGAACCAGGGAAATGCTAGTGGGAAGGAGGAAGCATTAAAGAACTAGAGGAATAAATGTTGCATGTTTTGTTTGTGATATACTGCACCCAGGCTGTGACCCTTCTCTGAGGGATGTCCAATTGTGTACAGATGGGTTTTGGAATCTCCACTCCAACCCCCATAGTTTGCATCAATATGATTGTTTTGGGTCTTCTGATGCCTGATATTTGATCCTATTGACACCTCAGGAACACACAGGCTGGTGTGCTTGTTCTATGTGGGCTTTGTTGCTTCTGCGCTAGATGGCTGCTTGTTTATCTTCAAGCCTTTAAGACCCTAGATGTTATATCTTTTGATAGCCGGGCACCATCAGCTTTCTTCACCACATTCACTTATGCACCCATTTTGTCTTCAGCAATCATGTTGCGAAGGTGAGCATAACAGAATACCAGCTTATTAAAACAAAGTGTTCTTGTGTTGAGGGAGTAGTTGAGTAGAGGTCCAATGTCCATCTGATACCTTAATACTTAATATGTATGTACATAGACCTATGTCCCTATAATTATATATGAATAAATTTACATTTGTGTGCCTGTATTTATACCTCTACAAACATCCTTTGCCTCCTAGTTCTTTCCTCTATTTCCTTTTACTATCCTGTTATCCCACTATCATATTTGACCTTCATTCAGCTTTCAGTAATTCTTCTCAGCTACATTTCACTTGATCAACCCCAACCAGTCATTCTACACCCTCCTCGCCATTGATTTTAGATCACTTATTGTTCCCTTGTCCCTGGGTTTGTTGGCCCCTCACTTCCTTTTCCCCATTCCTCCTCTCCCATGTCCCCCTAGAACTGCCAGTCCCATTGTTTTCTCCTTAGGATTCTTTATCCTGCCTGTCTTATATAGATAGACATGGAAAAAGAAAAGAAAAAAACCCTCTGTAAATAGTTCCAAGTCTGACTGTTGACCTTTATGAATGTTTTCTGATCGGGTCTGATGAGGTACCAATCCCTGTCCCTAAAATCTATTTTTGGTATTCCCCTGGGACTTGATTGCTTTGCTTCTCTTGCTGATCTGTTGCATTCTGTTCATGTTTGTTTCCACCTGGTTGGTTGTCAGACCTGGCTGGTTTTCAGACTGGGCACAATTCCCACACTGTGACTCCAGGGTTGCAGTGTTGTACCCCATAGCACTATGGGTCAGTGAGGGGATGCCGTGTCTTGTGGTGGGGCCTGCCCTGTGGTCCTCTGTGAACTGGCTGCTGTGAGCAGGAATATCATCCTGAGGGGTTGGTAGGCTAGGTTGTGGTCTACACTCTCTCTCTCTCCGTCCCTTTTAGTTTCCTCCTGTGTGTTATAAGACTATAAATCCTTACAGGAGTAGAGAACTTCATCTTTCTCCTGATATAGGACCTTTGAAAATATTATCAGTTAAGTTAACATGAGGTCAGATTGGAGTAGGCTGGGTATTAATCCAATCTAAGTGATGTCCTTATATAAGAGACACAGAAATCTTCCCCTAGAACAGTGGTTCTCAATCTTCCTAATGCCACAACCCTTTCATATAGTTTCTCATGTTGTGGTGAACCCCAACCATAAAATTTTTTTGTTGCTACTTCATAACTGTAATTTTGCAAGCGTATGAATTGTAATGTAAATATCTGATATGCAGGATGTATTTTCATTGTTGCAAATTGAACATAATTAAAGCATAGTGATTAATCACAAAAATAATATGTAATTATATATTGTGAAATATTTACTTCTAATTACAAATTAATGAAATTTTGTCTTGAAGCATGGTATAGCATGGGTAACAGTCTTCATGCGGGATACTCATAAGTGGGCATAACTGCATGTGGGCGGAACCACCTGGACACGGATAGAGAGGAGCGATGTCTTGGTTCCTAAAACCATTGGAAATATGTTTTCCGATGGTCTTAGACGACCTCTGTGAAAGGGTTGTTTGACCACCCCCCAAGGGGTCGTGACCCACAGGTTAAGAACCACTGCCCTAGAGCCTTTAAGAAAGCATGGTCCTGCAAAGGATAGCTAGCCTCCAGAACTGGGAAGCAATACATTTAAGTTCTTATAAACCATCAGATTTGTGGTATCTTGTTAAGGCAGTTCTAGGAAGCTAATATAGAATGTCAGGGTTATGCCCTTGATGTAACCAAAGGGACAAAAGCTTAGGTTTATGTTTGTATAATAAAGCATCATTCTCATCTTTGAACTCATTTGACTTTCTCTAAAAAGTTATAAGGTAAAAAGGGCAGGTTCCCTTATCTCTAGATGAGGAAAATGAGTCTGAGACATAATGTGGTTTGCCTAAGTTCTTGTAACTACTAAGTCACAGAGCTGGAAATTCAAACTCTAAATCCAGGGAGCTCTATTTCTCATTAGAAGTGAAGCAGCCTTTGATATGATGGGTAAACCAATGCACACTGTAAGAGATAGCTTAATGCTTTATAGATTTGCTTTGGAAGTGGAAATATTTTTAATCTAGTTTAGTTACTAAACAACTATATGCAAGACACTAACATGTGAAATTTTGTCTACTTGATAAGTTGGAAATACTGGAGCAATAATTAGTTTGGCTGCATAATTGTCTGGATGTACTACATTTAATGCTTGCTATGCTTTTTTAATTCACGATTACCTAATATCTACTCACCTATTGCTATGGGACAAAGAGACCCTTCTCTGTGATATGTAAGCCCTGTAAACCTGTCTTTTATTGAACCATGAAAAGCTGATTAGGGGCAGAAGCCATTAAAATCTAAATTAAAGGAACTGTGGGAAAAATAATGAATAATTACAATTTAAATAAACAGCACAGGGAGATAAATGAAAATAAATGATGTAACATTTGCTCATTCTTTTCAAAATGTGTGCATTTAATAGTTTAGAAGTCAGAAAAAGATTCGTTCCAAAAAAGACTTCCTGTGAGTAATTAAGAATTTTTCCCAAAACACTGCTCTTTTAATGAACTTGCCCTCCAAGTAACAGTGCAATATGTTCTCTTATTGCCTTTCATTTGTTCAGTGCTTTGTCGTTGAAAGAACTTTCACATCATTTCATTTGATCGCTATCTCTATATTAGTTTGTACTTCCGATTGAGCTGCATACTTACTGCTTTTTTGGGTCTTTGTTCATAATATAAGCACAGGAGCTATCCTTGCATTATGGTTCCAAGACCTTCATGAGTGTTCAGTTTTGAACACAGGCACTTATTTCAGCTAAGTATGGAGATAAATGTTCTGAGTACCAGACACTACATTTCATGACAAAATGTCTTGTAAATAATCTAGAATCTAGTTATTTCCTTGGGTCATCAAAACCTTGATGATGTTCAAGCTTCAGACTTGACAGTTGGTGTCATCATTCATTGGTTCTCATAGATGATGCTGGTTACCAATATCCTCTTCTGTATTTGAGATCACACCTGGAAAATACTATACCTCTTGGCCCTACTCACATAGATGAACACACACACACACACACACACACACACACACACACGCCGCCAATTGTCCACTAAGGATACTCCAGTGGTTTATATGGGCTCTATTCATGTCAAGTGTTTAACTTAAACATTGGAACTCTTTGTGCTGGCATGCTCCAATTATTTTTACATCTTAAGTAGCTCTTCTTTTGAAACATGTAACCCTTCAATGTTGGTTTCACCCATAATCATTACTTTGAATGACAGTTTAATTTTCCCACGGCTATTGTAAGAAAATATCACCAAGAATGAGCATGAAATTAAAGAACTCCAAGTTCCAGAGGTTGGAGTTCAGTATCAGGATGATGGCCATGCAGATGAAAAACAGAAGAGAAACATCCCTGGCATTTCTTCTAAGTTGCCTGTGTGACTGAGTGATTAAAGTGCTTGTTTGCAAACCAAGAGGTAAGGGGTTGAACCTTCCCATTCCTCCTTAGAAGAACTATGTGGTAGTCTGTGGCTGCAAAAAAAAAAAAAAAATCAGTCTTGGAAACCCTGTAGGGCAGTTCTACTGGGCCCTACAGGATCGCTATAAGTTAGAATCAACTGGACTGCAAGAGGTTTTATATTTTGCTTTGTTGATACGCATTTATCCTACCTTCTGATGCCTGCCAATAATTCCTGATATTCCTTAACTTGCCATCACATCCTCTTCCATCCTTATATGGATATCCTCCTCCCTTTATTTCCATGTACGTTCATCTTCTAAGACACCATGAAATAGGGGAGCAACTACCCTACTCCTAGACCGTGTGTTCAGTGATGAGCTCTTCCAGTGTCCTATATTTACATGGAGTCACATTCACAAGTGCCAGGGTTGAGGACATTAAAATTTCTTGTTGAAGGACACAATGCAATCCATTCAATACTCACATTTTCCTAACTTCATAATGCTCCTCTATGGCTAATCTACAAGTACATAATGGTGGCAGACAAGAGAAAAACAAAAACAAAATGAGCTTCAGGTTGAGTGTCCTACCCTTTTTAAAAAAAATTTTTAATCATTTTATTAGGGGCTCATACAACACTTATCACAATCCATACATACATCAATTGTATAAAGCACATTTGTAC
>NW_022103899.1:6372913-6405900 GCF_000313985.2 Echinops telfairi | reverse complement strand
GTAAAGCGCATTTGTCCTTCATTCTCAAAACATTTTCTCTCCACTTAAACCCCCGACATTAGGTCCTCATTTTTCCCCTCCCTTCCCGCTCACCTCCCCACCCAATAACCTTTCTGTAAGGGGATGTCCAGTGGCCTAAAAATAGGCCTTGGGTCTCCACTCTGCACACCCCCGCCAATTCAAAATGATATGATTGTTTGTTCTGATGAAGCCTGATACCTGATTCCTTCGACACCTCATGATCACACAGGCTGGTGTGCTTCTGATGGTGCCCGGCTATCAAAAGATAGAGAGTCTGGGGTCCTACCCTTCTTAATCTATGTATTCTTTCTATCCCACAATTCATTCTCTCCTCCTGCCTTGGTATTCAAAACTGATCCAACCTCTCCTTCCATTAAAATCTCCTTTGAGGAAATAATGGTAAATGGCACTTAAATTCTCTTGTGAACTTAAATCACTTAAACCCAAAGGGTTTATCATGAACATCATAGCACACATTCTGGAGTGAAATGATCATTAAAGCTACTGTAGGCATCAAACGAGGAAGAGAATTTCATCAGAGTGTTGTGAAGTTATGAGTGAGGGACAGAGAGCTTGTTTGTGGCACAATTTGACTGATTTTTGTTGTCTGGATCAGAATCTGACTCGGTAACCTCAGAACTGGATTTTTCTACTCTGATCCTTTAAAGATATTCTAGAGAAATTAAAGGTGACAGCTAAGATATTTTAATTTAAAGCAAAAAAGCAATATTTGGGTTAAAGAAGAAGAATGTCAAACTCAGTGCCCAAAGCAAAACATTTCAGCTTTAAAATATTTATTTTGTACTACAAAAAACTCTGGAGAAGAAATACATTCTTGGGAAAGAAAATATTGAGAACAGAGATATCCTTGGGAAATGAGGCCATATAGCTTTTTAAGTGCCTAATTTGCTTGTGGGTAAACATTGTACTGCTAACTACATGGCTTTTGATTCAAACTCACCAGACAGTCTGCAGGAGAGAGATGAGGTTATCAGTTCCCATAAAGATTTATAACCTAGGAAACCGTGTTCTGAATGGTTGTAAGTGGAAATTGACTCAATAGCAGTGGGTTTTGTTGGTTTTAACTTCTAATTATTCAAATAGTATAAGAACATTCTCCCTATTTATCACTTTGCCAACCTCTTAAGTTGACACCTTATCATCTTTATTGCAGTAGGAGCAACAATTAGATATAATATTAAAATGGCAGCCTTAGCATAAAACTTGGTCAAAGGCATTATATTGTTTTTTTTAATCATTCTGTGCCTAGACAATGCAACTTAAAGCATACATATAATTATTTCAGTAATTGGATTACAGACATGCAGTGTCTTGCTTATCTAATACTTCTGGAACAGAAATACCATGAATGGCTGACATTAATGAATAGAAACCTTCTCTCATTGAGGAGGCTAGAAGTCTAAATTCAGGGCACCATCTCTAGGGAAAGGCTTTCCATGCTACCCACTCTAGAGGATAATCCTTGTCTCTTTAGGCTTCTAGTCCTAGGTTCTTTGGTTGATTGTGTGGGATGTGCCTTACTCTCCATTTGTGCTTGCTTGTTTGCTTAATCCATTCTATCTCAAAAGAGATAAGGTTAATATACACATATACTAGTACCACTTCATTAAAATAATAAAGAAAACCCATTCCCAAATGGGATATAACCTCAGGTCTAGAAGTTAGGATTTAGATATCCATTGTAGGATTGCTTTGGATCCCAGTGGACTGGAGGGCAGTGAGTTTGGTTAGGGTTTGGTTTCCTGTGGCAGAGTGTATTTTCCAGTTGTACAAATAGCCAGTCCTACCAACTCTTGTTCCAATGTGACATCAGCAACAACCCTTCATCAAGAGGTAAGATCGATGTGCCAACAGTTTGAACTTGAGGAGACCTTTGTGATTGCAGTGATCGGTGTTGTTATTGTTGCTAGGTGTTATCCAGTTGGTTCTCACTCACTGAGACTTAGACAACATAATGAAATATCACTGCGCTGCACCAGCCTCATAATTTTAGTTTGAGCTCATTTTAGCAGCCCGTGGGTCAATCCATCTCATTGAAAGTCTTCCTCTGTTTTGATGACCCTCGAGTTTGTTGAGCATGATGTCCTTTCCTAAGGACTGCTTGCTATAGGGCTGCTGTGACTCTGAATCCACTCTAGGACAGTGAGTGTGGGTTGAATTTGATTCTTCCCGGTAACATGTCTCAAGTATGTGACATGAAACCTCGTCACGCTCAAATCTGTGGACCATTCTGCTTGTATTTCCTCTGACACAGATTTGTTTGTTCCTCTGGAAGTTAAAAGTCCTTTCAATATTCTTTGCCAACACCAAAATTCAAAATGACTCAATGCTTCTGTGGTATTCTTTATTCCACAGCCATATGAGAAAAATTTCAAATACTAGGGTATGGGTCGGGTTTGTCTTATTGGAAAAAAATAACACTCTTGCTCTTCAACTCTTGAAAGAGGTCGTGTGCAGCAGATTTGCCATATATAATAGATCATTTAATTTTAAAAATAATTTTATTGAGATGTAACTAACTTATCATACAACCCAATAGTTCAATCACAATAATAATATTTCAATATTCGTCATCACAATCAACTTTAGAACATTTTCTTCCTTCTTGTACCTGTTGCTGCTGACTTCCCATTCCACCCCTCTACTTCCATGTCCCCAGGTAATTATTAATTCTGTTGCCATCTTTTTTATCTATTCCCCATAGAGAAAACACACAAAACAAAGACAAAAAGATAAAAAAGGATCAAGCAACAATGACCAAATAAAGCGGGGGAAAGCCTCAATAAAAAAGAAAGCAGAAAATTAAGAGAGAAGAAACCACACCCATTTGCTTTCTTCATGTTTGATATTCTTGGTGTCACCCTACGGCTCAGAAGTTCTTCTGTCATTTGTGTTCAGTGCATCAAACCTGTTCTCTAGGTGGTCTCTCAATTCAAGTGGGACATGCAGGAGTTGTATTTTAGCTCTTGCTGACTTGTTTAGCTTTGTTTTCTTCTGCTTCAACCTGAACTTGCATATAAGCAAATTGATGGTCCATTTCATAGTCAGACCCTGGCCTTGTTTGGTAGATAATGTTGATTGTCTCCATAATCTCTTCCATCAGACATAATCAATTTGATTCCTGTATATTCCATCTGGTGAACTCCATGTGTGTAGTCATTATGTGGTTTTAAAAAAAAAGTCCTTGCAATAAAGAAGTTGGTGGTATTGCAAAATTCTATCCTGAGATATCCAGCTTCATTTCTATCAAGTCTATATTTTCCAACTATTCTTCCTCCCTTGATGTTCCAACTATCACCTGCCAATTGATAATAATTAATGTACCTTGATTGCATATTTGATCAATTTCAGACTAAATAAGCTGTAGATTTTTTTCAGTTTCTTCACTAGCTGTGCTAGTCTGGGTTGACTACAGAAACAAATTCATAGACACTCAAATGTGTATAAGAAAGAGCTTTCTATAAAAGATCAATTATATATTGAGAAAACATCCCAGCCCAGTCCAGATTAAGCCCCAAAGTCCAATATTAGACCTTATGTCTGATGACAGTCTACAAATTCCTCTTCAGACTCAAAAAACACATGCAATGACACCAAAAGCAAGATCATAAGACCACAGGTGGTAAACCTTGTGGATCCAGTGGCAGTGGATGCGTCTCAGCACTGGCGTGGATCTCCATGTGGCTCCTCCAGCTCCAGAGTTCTGGTTCCATCAGCCTAGCTCTATATGGCTTGTCAACAGGAATGCCCCACAAGGAGAGAAGCAGAGAGTGTCTCCCACCTTCAGGAATACAGGGGTTCCCAGAATCCTTGGGAGAAGGCCATGGCCATACGGAGGCCTCATGGGCTATAGCCTGATTGACAGGCTAGACTCTACCCTTCACAAGTTGATAGAAGATTATGTAACTGCCACAGAAGATTTAGTGGTACTTGAATCTGTATAATAGTTCTATTCTTTAAATTGGATTTTCTTGTAGGTATATAGATATTGTCCTATTATAGGCAGCAATTTACTTCAAGGTAGCTCTTGAAATGCTCTTTTGGAAAAGGATGCAACACCATTCTTCTTGGGTTTCTAATTCCTGGATTAGTAAACCATCTGATTGACCTGATTTTGGACTTTTAGTGTTCTAAAGTGTGAAACAGACAATTAATGTCTTTAAAGTCAGCCATTTGTGGTATTTTTTTTTGTTCTGACAGTGCTAGGAAACTAAATTATAAAAGGTGATACAAATTCTGCTTTGTTTCTCTCTCATAAACATTTGCATCCAAATTATCATGCAGTGATCATCACACACGTGCTCATGTGGACAGACCATCCAGTCTCACAGGAGAGATACTGAGTTCTCCATCCAACAGTTCATTATAACTGCCAGCTATGTGAGTGAGTCTTCAAGTGATTCTAGTCCCCAGACTTTGAGTTTTCTAACAGAAACATCAATCACTGTGAGGCTGAAATAAATGGTTCATATTGTGCACAGTTTAAGCTCCTGACTCATGGTACTCAAAAGCATGTTAAATGGTTTCTTTACTAAAATATATTTATGATAGCTTATGACGCAGCCAAAAGAGTTTAAAATTTAACATGTTATAAATATATACGTGATATTTTTACTATTCTCCTATTTTGGTTTCTGTTATCAGTGCAAAATGTAGGTTGTTTAAAGAAACAATTTAACCTATTTTTGTGCCATATCCTCCATCATTTACATGACCTTGAAATTTCTAGGTAGCCTCAATATGTTTGCAGAGGTAACAATATGATATAACCACATTTTAAGATCAAGTTAGCAGTTTAGGTATCACATAGGAACAGCATATTCTGTAATCCCACTTGTGGGAGGTATACAAATAGAGCGTCAATTTACATCAATACATATTTACTCAATATCTGTGTGTGGAAATGAAGAGAGGAAAGAAAGAATTAATATTATTAAGTAATTCTATGTGTCAAGCACGAATACTTCTCTACTTATTTCCAGCCATGCTATGAGATAGGATATCACCACAAAGAAGTAAACTTTTACAATCATGTTCCTACTAAGTAGTAGAATCAAGATTCAAATGGTATTATAACAAATAGACATCATTTGTGTTCTACCTTGCTTTTTTTTTTTCTACCTTGCTTTTACAATAGTTAAATAATAATAAAAAATTTTTTTTTTCAAGAAGGTTCTTGCTCTTGTTTTTAATAATAAATCATTCTATTGGGGGCTCACACAATTCCCATCACAATCCATACATACATCCGTTGTGTCAAGCACATTTGTACATTCGTTGCCCTCATCATTCTCAAAACATTTTCTTTCTACTCGAGCCCCTGGCACCGGCTCCTCACTTTTCCTTCCCTCCCTCCCTCCCTCATGAACCCTTGATAATATATAAATTATTATTATTTTTTCATGTCTTGCACTGACCGATATTTCCCTTTACCCCCTTATCTGTTTTCCATCTTCCTGGGAGGAGGTTATAGGTAGGTCATTATGATCGGTTTCCCTTTTCTCCCCCCACCTTCTCCTTACCCTCCTGGTATGGCTACTCTCAATATTGGTCCCGAGGAGTTTATCTGTCCTGTATTCCCTGTGTTTTCAGCTCTTATATGTACCCATGTACATTCTCTGGCCTAGTCAGATTTGTAAGGTAGAATTAGGGTCTTGATAGTGGGGGGAGGAAACATTAAAGAACCAGAGGAAAGCTGCATGGTTTATCAATGCTGTACTGCACCCTGACTGGCCTGTTTCCTCCCTGTGACCCTTCTGAAGGGGATGTCCAATTGCCTACAGATTGGCTTTGGGTGTCCACTCTGAACTCCACGCCACTACCCCCCTACCAATTCACATTCATATGATTTTTTTGTTCTGGGGCACCCGGTCCTATAGGATTCCATCGACACCTCATGATCACACAGGCTGGTGTGCTTCTTCCATGTGGGCTTTGTTGCTTCTCAGCTAGATGGCCACATGTTTACCTTCAAGCCTTTAAGACCCCAGATGCTATATCTTTTGATAGTCGGGCACCATCAGCTTTCTTCGCCACATTTGCTTATGCACACATTTGGTCTTCAGTGATCAAGGTGAGCATCACGGAATGCCAGGTTATTAGAACAAAGTGTTCTTGTGTTGAGGGAGTACTTTAGTAGAGGCCCAATGTCCATCTGATTCCTTAATACTAAACCTATAAATATATGTACCTAGATCTATTTCCCTATCATCATATACAAATATATTTACATATGTATAGGTCTGTATTTAGATCTGTATAAATGCCCTTTACCTGTTAGTTCTTTCCTCTATATCAAGAAGGTTCTCTTACTGATGATCCTGTTTTGCTGAGAGGAGCCCTGGTGATGTAGAGGCTAAACATTGGGCTGCTAACCACAAGGTCAGCAGTTCGAAACTACCAGTTGCTCTAAAGGAGAAAAATGATGTTTTTACTTCCATAAAGAGCCACAATCTCCGAAACCCTCTACCCTGTCCCATAGGGCCACCACGAGCCGGCACCGACTCGATGGGAGGAGGCTTGGTGGCCTTTGGTCTCCTGACCGCACATCCAAAGTATGGTTGGTTAGTGTAGGGCGTGAGTACCTCACTCTATCTGTTACTGTTCCAGGTGAGTCTGACTTTCGCTGCAAGTAAATGACAGCCGAAGGGAGGACGCAAAGCATTTCTTGATCCAAGTGTTTAAAAACCTGTTCTCTCCCCCCAGGTTGCCTCTGACTCAGGTTGGCCTCAGGTGTGACAAAGGAACAGTGCCCATAGGATTCCCACTGGTTGGTCTTGCAGAAGGAGATCGCCAGTTCTTTCTGCGTAGGCGCTGACAGCTCATTCCCCATTTGTAGGGGGACTCCAGTTACAGTCTTAGGACAGTACTCAATGGCCTCCGGGAAGCCTGGCAGATCCTGGGCTCCTTCTCATGAATTGTCCCCCCAAATAGAGACTCTTCTGTACAGGAAGACAAAAACCAGCAAACAGCCACAGAAACAAACCCACTGCCACCGAGTCCATGCCGACTCCCAGTGACCCCACAGGACAGGGTAGAACTGCCCCTGTGGGTTCCGGGGCTGCGACTCTCCATGGGAGCAGAAAGGGAAAAACAAAAAAATGAGCCGACACCAAGGGGCTCAAGCAGAAAGAAAGTGGATGTATGTATGGATTATCATGACAAGAGCTGCGTGAGCCCCCAACAAAACGATTCAAAACAACGTAAAAAGCCTGCTTTCTGTCTTTGGAACAACTGGTCGTCCATAGTTTTCTTTTTTTTTAATTTTTTTTTTTAATTAATCAATTTATTGGGGCTCATACAATTTATCACAATACATAGATCAATTGTGTAAAGCACATCTATACATTTGTTGCCCTCATCATTCCCAAAATAGCCATGAAACGTCTCTGTATAGCTACACTGTCCTGCTACTCTACCAAACCCAGGGACTGGTCTTTCCTGATAATACATTCAAAGCACAGGAGAGAGTCTCACCATCCTTCCTTCTAAGAAGCATTCTTGCTGTACATTTTCCAAGACAGATGTCTCTGTTCTTTTGGCAGCCCATGATTCTTTCACTGCTCTTTGCCAGCACCATCATTCAAATGCAATGATTCTGTTTCAGTCTTCCTTATTCAATGCCCAACTCTCACATCCACAGGAGGCAATTGAAAATGCCATGACTTGTTTCAGGTGCATCTTAGCCTTGAGTAACCTGATTGCTTTTCAACACTTGAAAGAGGTCTTGTGCAGCAGATTTACCCAACGAAATGCATGATTTACCTTGACTGTTGCTACCACGAGCATTGACTATGGATCCGAGAAAGAGGAAGTCCTTGACAACTTCAATCTTTTCTCCATTTATCAGGATGTTACCCCTTTGTGAAGCTGTGAGAGTTTGGGTTTTCCCCATTGAGCGGTAATCTACATCGAAGGCTGCAGTCCTTGCTGTTCGTCAGTTCTCCTCACGTCCCCCAAGCAAAGCGTGTCAGCTGTATATTGCAAGCTGGTAATAAACCTTCCTCTAGAGCTGATGCCGCGTTCTTCCGCGGACAAATTGGACAAGCACGGTGAGAAGATTGTAAGCTTCAGAGAAGGAATACAAAAAGGTTTTAAGGATAGAGTTAAGGAAAGAATGATTGATTGCCTGAAAGAAGGAAAAAGATTGGGTAGAGAAGGTGGAGATGGAATTGTCTCTGAGAAGCAAGATAAACACTCAGAGACCAAAGTGAACTAAGCTACAGATAAGGGATAAGGTTGAGAGTGGGGAAGGAGGGAACTAAGCTATAGATAAGGCATAAAGTGGAGAGTGGGGAAGGAGGGAACTAAGCTATAGATAAGATGATAAGGTGGAGAATGGGGAAGGATGCATCTGATAACTTCAGGTCCTGGAGTAGATAGGAAGCAAGATTGCATGCATGGTGGGAGTGAGAAGAAGTCTCGAAAGGATTGGGAAGGTTTGGAATGGTTTGGGGAGAGGAAATAAGAAGTAATTGAATAAGAACAAATGAAAGGTACCAGTATATTGATAGCAATGCTCACACAATGAATATGCATTGTTTATCTTTCATGTGTTAGTTGCTGAGGTAGACATTGACTCTATAAGGCAAAAATAGTTAAGGAGTTGTAAATTCACCATATGAGATAGTTTATTGTGCCAGCCTGGCAGATAAACACAAGCGGGATTAACTGAAGGGCGGAGAGATAAAAGGCTTGGTGAGCCTTGCCTTTCTCGTCTCTTGCTCTTTGATCATCGGACCAGTGTGCAGCTGCCTTGCTTGTTCTGTGTCTCAATTTACAGGCTACAACTACCTGTGGGATGCCTAGCCTGTGAACTGTGTCACTGTAAGTTGAGGTCCCTTTAAGACATCTCTGGAGCTGGGGACTGGTGGTTGGTGACCTGGCTGACAGTTGGTGACCTGCCTTGTGGTTGGCTGCTGTGCTGACATAGCCTAGCTATCTCTATAAATAAGCAGCAGATTAGACTTGAAGGACTGCTAGTGTCTCACAACTCTCATGGGAGTGAGTTGCACTGAGACATTTGTACTGTTATATAATTTAACTGTTCATTTCTTGTATTATCTATCTGTATATAATTTAACAATTCATTTCTTGTGTTATATATTTAGTTATCTTTATAAATAAATATATAAACTTATCAGCAATCTGGTTTTATCTCTCTAGAGAACCCTGTCTGACACACCATATTTGCTATATTGCCAAATATCAGGGGATACATACATGTCTACAGTGACACAACTCGGGAGGGGCACTGATCCTCAACTTTAGAAGTTATACTTGCCAGACTACTTGGTATCTGGATTAAAATAACAATAGTAATAAGAAACTGGTAGAAGTAAGCTAAGTGAAGGAAGACAGAAGAAAATGGCAAGAGTGTTGAAACACATAACCGAGCAAAAATTCACAATTATAGGAAGTTTGGCATATTCCATTTCCAAGCAGTACCTTCTAGAACTACAGTAGAAATACAATTGGTATGGGAAGAGAAGAGACTGAAGAGTAAGCAAAGGCTTGGCTATGCAGTTCTTTATATGTCAAATCAAGAAGTTTAACTAAACTCTCAAGGAATTAGAGAGGCACTAACAGGTTTTAAATTGAAGAAAAATCAGCTCAAATTTAAATTTTGGAAAGATGTCTTAGTCAAAGCGCTCAGTGGCAAGGAACAGAATCCTAGTTGAGCTGACTTAAGCAAGAAGGAAGAATTTATTAACTATGTATTACAGAGCTTTTCAACCTTTTTCATATCCTGGCACAGATGGAAAATGATAATATTTGTATAGCACCCTGGAGAAAATAGACCAGGCTGCTTGTGGCAGCAGGTAATCAGCCTGGGAACTTCAGCTTCTCTAGGGGATGTAGGGGTCAATGTGGCCACACACATTTGCAGCACACCAGTTGAGCAACTGTGCACTTTTACATATAATTTTAGACTCAAGGGAAAATCATAGAACATGAAAGACTGGCTAAGTCACAGAAGGAAAGGAGGTTCGGAAGTCAAGTCTCCTATCTCAGTCGCTCTTGCTTTTGATCTCACTCTATGGTGTCTCCTTTCTTCTGCCCTCCCTCCTCCCGCCCCCTTTCTGTTCTTCTCTGTGTGTAGTCTTCATACTTCTTTCTTTCTCTTGAGCTAGATCTTTCGTTTCTTTATACACCGGGTGGAAGATACAATCTCACTAGTCTCACATGTACATGTTCTCCCAATTGAGCTATTTAATAGAGAAGACTTAATATTTCTTAGTATTAAACACATAAATTCCAAAGGAAAAAATAATGTCATGGTTGTGGGTGTCCATACCATTTGAATCTTTTGGTTCCTGGTAGATTGATGTCCTATTATAAACATATTGCCACAGAAGTCCTGCACCCTGTGCTTGGAAGAAGGCATTTCCAGAGAAAGGGATGTAGAAGCTGGCAGATCTCGGGGATATCTACATCAAAGGATGGCTGTGACCACATATGGAACATGTCTGGAACGGATAACACCATGACATCTGGAAGATGCGTTGAAATGCTGGTGCAATAAGTCAGAAAAGGGTCCAAACTGGCCAGGGATGGAGAGAGCAGCGGTAAATAATAGAGACACAGCTATCTCCACAGTAGTTAAAAAAGTCAATGAAGCTTGAGGTTTTACTGAATGCAGACATAAGAAGAAAGGATCCGTATTTCTGATTTGAACAACCAACTGAAGGGTATACAATATTTTACTGATATAGTACATACAGGAGGAAGAAAAAGTGTAAGAGAAGGAGAAGTTCAGGGTTGGACACACATTGGCTATAGCCAATAGGTAGCTGGTTAGGAGAAACTAGAGAGGGACGGATTTGGAATTCTCTGGCATATGGACAACACTGCAGTTTTGAGATATGATTGTATAGTTCGTGTTTAAGACAAGAAGAGCACCTGTGTTATAGTGAGAACCCTAGGAAAACCCAATATTTGAGATATGGTCAGCATAAGTGATACTTCCTAAAGGCACCAGGATAAGGAGATCAAATCCACTGTTATTGAGCTGATTCCAACCAATAGTGACCTTACATAGGGTTTCCAATGTTAATTCTTTATGGAAACACACAGCTTCATCTTTTTCCCCAGGAGCTGCTCGTGGGTTGGAACCAGCAATCTTGTAGTGGTTAACAGCCCAAATGTCATCCTACAGTAACGCCAGGGCCCTAATATAAGGAGCACAAAATAAATATTTGATAAAAACAAAAAAGGAGATATATATATCTCCTTTTTTGGTGATATATATATATACCAGAACCAAACAAATTCACTGCCATAGAGTTGATTATTACTCATAGTAACCCTATAGGACATAGGAGATCTGCACTTTTGGGTTTCTAGGAGAGAGAGAAGAGAGAGAGGGAGAGAATATAAAATAAAAAGAACTCAGTGGAGTTGACAATAAGGACTTTGGCAAGACAGAAGTTTAAGTAGAGGAGTGAGAGCAAAAGGCAAACTAGAAAGTCTTTAGGAGCAAGTGAATGCTAAGGAAGTAGAGCAAATCAATGAGCATAAATAAAAGTTACAAGACATTTGGTTGTTAAAGAGTGGAAGGAATTAAGGCAATCAGTAGAGAGAGGTAGGAATTGGAGAAAGTTTTGTTTGGATTTGTTGTTTAACGTCGTTGTTATGTACCTTTGAGTCTGTTCCTGTCCATAGCTACTCAATGCAGAAGGGAATGAAATACTGCCCGGTCCTATGCCATGCTAGGACCCATACTTAAGCCTTTTTCTTTACTATGTCATATTAATTCACATAATGTTGTAACTGACAGGTGTCTCTAGTAAAAGAAAATGTATCTTGATGGGATGAATGGCTCTAAAAAGAGTGCTGGAACTTGGCTAGTGGTGCTTAAAAATTCTGAGAATCATGCTAAACTTCAGAATTTAAGAATGAATTCTCTGATCTTTGTATAAAACAGAAAAAAATGCAACCTTCAATATATCACACTGATTCACATGCAAGCTTCCCCACCATATCTAGTAGATCCTTATTGAAAAAGAACAATTGCTCCAAAGCAACAATTGAAATTGCTTAGAAGAAAAATATAACCCAAAAGAAATTAGGGAAGGACAATGTTAGGGCTATGGAATATTATAATAGCTGCAATCAAGGATGCAAGTCTACCGATGTTTATGAAGACAGAGCAGGATGCACCATTTTGTGTTCTACTCTTCATAAGGGTTCAAGAAGTAGGAGGTGACTCAGTGACAGTGGAGGACAGCGTGGATTGTTAAGGCATCATCAATGTAACTGACTGGGAAAGCCATGACATTTGGCCCCATTTTCATCAAGACGCAGGGCAAGACCTAACAGGACACAACAGGACTGAACACTGAACAAGGGCACGAAGCAAGTTGTTTACTGAGAGCCTCACCGAAACCTCTTGTTTATCAGGCTGTTTACACGGCTCTTCATAATCTTCCCACTACTTGCCATCTTTCTCCAGGCAGTAGAAGAACAGGCATTTCTAGCACCTTGAAAAAATTTACTTCTCTCGCAACATGAAATTTAAAAAGGCAATAAAGTTATAAAAGCATCAGATGGAATCTAAAGTTTTTCATTTCCTTTCCTTTATTTTTTGGTTAATTTAGGGAAATGTGAATGGAAGCATCGTTCAACTAACAGATAGAATCTTAGCATCTCCCTTGGTGACTGTGTCTGTAGTCCCTGGATTAGTTTACCCCTTCACTGCCATTTTAAGGCCTATTTTAAGTGACCTTCATGGTTTGCTTACTCAGAGTCCATGACAGGCTGCATAATGCTGATTTCCATAAGCAGCACTTGAAGAAACGAAAATGAAAATGAACAGGGTCTGTCATGAGCTACTTTCAAAGGGCATGGAGATAAGAAGGTCGGATAAGGGCACACAGTAAACATACTCATGTCTTTGTCCAGTCAGATACTAGAATTGAAGAAGTCATTTCATCAAATTCACATATTGGTTAGCTAAATGTTCAGAATAACTTGCCTGACCTGGGCATTTGAAATTGACATGGTCTTGTGTTGATAAGCCATTCTTGCTGCTCTTTCTATGGCATGGTTTCCACCAAAATCAATTTTCACTTAAGAGCTTGCGGAAATATGAATGCTACATTTTTAATGGGATATTCTAAAGCTTTAAATTTTTGAGAAATAAAAATTAAGTATTTTTCCTGAGACTGATGTGCTTGTTCATTTTTTAATTTGAAGCATAATCTTATTTAATTTATTTTTCTCTGATGCTGACATTTTGGGAGTGGGGTGAGGGCTGGGCTTCAATGATAAATTGAAAGGGACAAAACAGAGTGAAGACATTTCTTAGAATCGTTTTGTTGTTTGAAAAAGCACAACAAATAAAGACATATTTGATTTGAAAATTCTAGGCCTTTTTGAGTATTTCTTTTCATCTGTTTTCCTCCTTTGGTGGAAGTCCTTAATGCTATAGAATAGAAAGAATAAATACTACATGTTTATCAAGGTCAAAACAAAAAGAAAGAATGGATTTGGCCCTAACATGAATCACAAAGGTTGTTCTACCTTCCTGACAGTCTCGTCCTGTGGTCTCTCCTATGAAAGCATTTGTTATTATTGCTCACAAATCTACAGGTTGTAAATTCAGTCTCTGCTCCTAAAACCCAGGTCTTAACTAGGCATGGGGCAGGAGTTTACAGAGGTCATGCTTCGGATTGTTTGGAGTTTGTAACTTGGCAGAGAATCCCTTTACATGTAAGGAGAGGGAAAGAGGGAAAGGGTAGGGGGGAGACAAAGCATGCAGGGAGGGGAGGGAGGAGGGAGGAGGGAAGAAGGAAGGACAGAAGGAAGGAGGAAGCCCTCTGCAATCATTACAAATAGAATATACACACAGCATTAGGACCCAGTGCCTATTTGTTTGCTCCTTCTTGTTTGCTTATTTTAATTCATAATCCCTATGGGGGAGGGGGAGGGGGCGTATGACCTCTGGGGGAAACTTACTCAGTAAGTCACCATATTCCCAGACTCCTGAACAAGATTTCACCTGACAAATGCTGATTCACAGGAGAAGCATTAGGCATTTCATGCTTGCAAATTGAAAGTACAGTATGTCACCTGAAGTTAGAATTCTGACTACGTTTCCAAATTTACTGTAATGTATGCACTGAAAGATTCGTTTTTTAACATGAAAATCTGATACCGTTTTGAAGCGCTTCCTTTGCGCTTCTTCCCTGTCTTCTTAGTTTTCCTACTGCATAATGCATGTCAGGGTGTTCACAGAAAATCGTGGGCCAGCCGCGCAGCCGGCGGTTCTGCCCTAGTGTCCATGCCCACCACCTGCGAGAGCCCTATGGCTTCAGCGTGCTTGTGAATTTGTTCAGATACTCGACTCAGTACACTCCATTCATTAAGGCACTATGTCTGCAGCCTGGATCCTTGCATGAAGTGGAAATTGAGCGGTTAACACAAGAGCCACAAGCTCTGCCAGCGTAGCACCTTTGCTCAACAAGTACAGGAAGATATTAGCTCAACACTGACATTATTAATTTTATATAGTAAACAGTGGTAAATGTGGTAAGCGGCAGTATAGAAAACTGGACAAAATGGTATGTATATAATAGGAGAATCTAAACGAATTTGGAGTCTCTGGTGTTAAGAAGGTTGGGTATAGGTATTTTCAGACAAAGAAACCAGGAGATGAAAACTCTGATGTAAAAAGAGCATCATCTATTCCAGGAAACAAAGGGAATTCAGTGGCACTAACGTCACTTTCTCTTCCCAGTCTCCCTGGAACCTAAGGGTTCCACAAGACCTCCTTAGGGTTAGGCCAGGACGGGGTGGCATGAGTGGGAACTTTTCAAAAAGAAACACATTATAGGATGTCAGCATTTGTTTGATGAATAATTACTGTGAGGGCCCAGCAAATGAAAGGCAAGTTCACAGGTGTCTGATAACTCCATTTGGCAGTTTGCAATAGCACTGTGCTCATCTGGCCTGGTGCATTCTCAGGCTCTCTGTGTGATACAGGAGGTCCTGAGAATGGATGAGAAAGGTATGGTACACAAAGGAGGGTAGCAGAGGGAGCCTCA
This sequence comes from Echinops telfairi, assembly GCF_000313985.2. Taxonomy (NCBI): domain Eukaryota; kingdom Metazoa; phylum Chordata; class Mammalia; order Afrosoricida; family Tenrecidae; genus Echinops; species Echinops telfairi. Next base: position 6,390,811 of record NW_022103899.1, on the reverse strand, counting down.
CCTTCTTACATTTTCTCCCCAAAGTTCCCCTGGCGTGATAATTATTGATTTTTTAAACAAATAGAAATAGAGATGTGTAGAATATAAATAGAAAATTGTAGAATTGTTTTATTCTAAGAAAGGTATTTTTGTGTGTGATGGTTCAGCATCTCCCATCCTGCAGTTCTATTGCTACAAACATACCACGTGGGTGGTTTCAGCTACCTTGAATTGTAGAGTAAAAGTTGCATGGTTTGTGATTTTCTAATTTGGCTATTTATTGTCATTCTGTTTTCTATGTCATCAAGATTTGCATTTTCAAAATTCCTACCATTCTGCGGTGGTCATTTTGGGAGACAAAGTTGGAGATAAAAGAAGGGGGTTGGAGGCTTAGGTCTGGGATCATTCTAAGATAAGTGTGAAGAAGTGTACTTTCCCAACTGATTTCATTGTCCTAATGCAATAATGGATCAGTAAATAAATTCATTTTTCTAATAAACACTACTTATCAGTGGGTTTGCATGGACTGATTCTGTGCATCGTTATTCGAGTGTGTGAATACACAGTGGCTGCAGAAAAAATAAAGATATTCAACTATAAATCAGAGTCATTAAATAAGGAAAGGTGCTGATTATGGCTATTAGAATCTCAAAACCAAAGAGTCAAATTTTAATTAAAAAAAAAAAAGCACATCTAGTGAAAAAGCTCAGCAAGCAAGTTATTTATTGCCCATAAAATGAAAGGCAAAATTGTGCAGTGGTGGGAAAATAATAATGCCAGCATGTAAAACTATAGGGCGGGCAATGTGAGGCCTAGGCGTAGTATGAGAACTTAAAAAGGTTCCATAACATACTGTACAATGATTTGCCATCTTGGTAACATGTCATATGATACTGAAAAGTTCTGGGGTAATAAATCGAAGACCCACAGTTTCCTGATCCAGGATGATAGGTCAATAGATTGCATCCATATGTCATGTTGTATATAGAATTTGTGAGATTTATAAATGGTAATAACACCATGAAAACTTTTTTTCTGTTGCATAGAGCTGGCCTGAACAAGCAAAGGTGAAGATCTCTTTAGGGTTTTGTTCTCGTACTTGCAAATTAAAGGCCTGTACTAGAAAAGCGAGGGTGGCATGCGTCTGTGTTGATGGTCATGCATTGATGCTTGTTTACATGACAAGTTCTACATCTTTGTTTAGAAAAAGAGAGAGAGAGTATATATCAGTGTTGTCTACATTGCTTTCTTCACTGAGAGGTGCTAGTCACACATCCTTGGCTATAAAATAAAGTTCTAGCTGATGTTATAAAAATGGGCAACTTTATTATAAAAGACAAATTTATTCAGGATCATTCAAACACCTGAACAAAGACAAACATAAATCTGCTACCTACAGACATTCATTTACTTAACAGAGAGAGAGTTCTCTGCAGGGTTTGGGAGCTGAACGATAAATTGCAGGCGTACTTGAAGCACACCAAAGACCAGGCCTGGCTAAGTGCTTGGATGATGAAGAATGTACAGAAACTATTCTCCTTCGCACACATTTCTCATCACATGAAGCAGTTGGACAAGTCTCTGCAAGCTTCTAGAGAATATGTTTGACTTCAAGTGACATGATGTTTGGATTTAAAAGAAAACAACATCATTGGGGCAGAAATCATGTGGCAGCAAGAAACTGTGAAATGCTCCCTGGCTGCTTGTTTATGAGGAAGGAAGGTTCCCAGCGAGTCCTGAGTCTTCTTTAAATCCAGCGAGAGAGAACCACAGAGGAAAATCCAGCAGTGCTCTCTTCCCGGGCAGTACAGCCCAGGGTCCAACTCAGTGCCTCTTTAATTTTCCGGCTCAGTTTGATAGCTTGTAATCATAATAAGTCAAAAATAAGCATTGATATCACATGGAAAGGCACATTTCTTATTTATTTTTGCTTATGCGTGTACAGACTAAAAAAGGGATCAGAAAACCAATAAATGTTTTAAAGGATTTTGCAATTCTCTAGGCCTATATTTGAGCCTGATTTCACGACTCAATGAGAATTTTTTTTTTAAGTCTGATGTAAAACTCTGTGATAAAGAATATTTTCATTTGTGTTGACTTGGCTGATGGTTAGGTAACTTTGAATAGACATTCATGCCAAATAACATTCATTGAAATCAATTGATGACCTTTATTCAATTAAAATTTAAATGAAAAGCTTATTTTCAGAATAATTAAATCACACTTTAGCTCAAGCCAGGTATTTAAAATAAATATACTATGTGTGTAATATAATGTTTCTAATTTTTTGGAACAAAAGGAGGATAATAATTTCAAAAATACTAATATATATAATGATTTTATTTTTCGGAAAACTTGGATAATAAGTGATTTCTAATATTACCTAAGAAAAAAAGCCCAAGGATTCTTTTATATACAATATACGAAGCTTCATTAACATATAGTCACATATGTGATAATATATAATATGTCATATAATATGGATAATATGTCTACTTGTATACATTTAAAAAATCAAATAGAAATATTTTAAACAGAGGAATTGCTAAAAGTATTTTTTTTTTTACTTACATGTTGTTGCTGTAGCACAGGGGGTTATCAAACTGGTAGCTCGCAGGCCACATGCAGCACCCAAGGTATTATTTTGTGGCCCACGATGCTCTGAAATAACATGAATAGAAAAAAAATGTTATGAAGAAAATAGCGCTTAGGGGAGATCAATGCAATACCGTACACACAATTCCCTCCTTACATTTTATTTCAGAGCATCATGGGCCACAAAAAATTACCTCGGGGGCCGCCAGTTTGACACCCCTGATGTAGCGTATCATCAAGTTGGTTCCAACTTAAAGTGACGTGGGGCACAATACTGCCTGCCCTGTGCCATGCTCAATCATTGTTGAGTTTAAGTCCATTGCTGTAGGCTCTATGCCAATCCATCTTTTAGGGGCTTTTCCCTTTTGTTGAGAATCCTTCACTTTACCAAACATAATAAATACCCTCCTCCAAGGTTTGCTGTCTCCTGATAATATGTCCCCAGCACCTGAGACAGTCTGATCATTCTATCATCTACGGAACATTCTGACAGATTGATTTGTTGTCCTGGTAGCCCACAGTACTTTAATACTCTTCACCAACATTGTAACCCAATGTACCCATTCTTCTTTGGTTTTCCTTATTCATTGTCCAAATCCCACATGCATATTATTCTTAATCAAATTCATTTTTGACAATAGAATCAAATCTTAATAGTGAATAATTTTATAGACACGTAAAATGAAATGGCTCAACCAACTGGAGTGTGAAATGCGAGCTTATTGAAGATAAGGATTGTGACTCCCTTAAGACAAATCCAAAATTAACTTATCTTTAAAAATGTACTGAATTGAAAGGTATTTCTTTCATGGAATGCTTGAGTTTAATGGGTACAAATCATTGTAGTAGTATTGCTAGTCTGAAATTACTAATATCAATACAAATATAATGGAATTTTATCTCATCTGCATCCATTCTTTGCTATAGTAAAAAAGATCAATAATGGTGTTGTGGTAGTTACATAATCTGTTGTCAGTTTGAGACTTTAGAGTGAAGGGGTGAAGTTAGCCCACCAATCAGGTCGCAGCATGATGACCTCATTTGGAGGCGCTAAGGAGATAAATAACTCACTGGAGACGGGACATACACTCATTCCCTGCGAGGCATTATTGATGATGAGCCTGACGGAGCTACGCTGATGCAGCCAGAGTCCTGGGAACTGGAGGAGCCACGTAGAGACCCGTGCCAGCACTAAGATGCTTTCACTGCAACTGGATCTACAAGACTTTCCACCCTCTGGCCTGTGATTTTCCCCGCATTCGGCGTCATTACATATGTTGCATGAGTCTGAAGAGGAATTTATAGATTGGTATCAGACTGTGGGCTAATATCAGACTTATGAACTTGAATAGAACTGGGCTGGGATGTTTTCTCAATATTCCATTGCCCTTGTATATAATGTTCTTTCTTATACACATATGAGTGCCCTGAATGTGTTTCTCTAGTCTACCCTAACACAGGTGTAGAAACTATTTTAGAATCTGAAATTGTCACATCCATAAACACCATACATAACAGAGTTACTGCTTTGTGGAATAATTTTTGTCCTAATGCTATGAATTATTGGATCAAAAGAGGACCAAATGATTGTCAACATCACAGCAGACCATTTAGAAATTCATGCTGAAAGTAAACAAGCAATATTCTGTAGCTAGAATATATTGCCTAGGGTACAATCCCTTTGAAATTCAGAAGTAAATTTAAAGATATTTGCAGGTCACAAACAGTCATTAACAGGGCATTTACATAATTTAAGAGATAATTTTGCAAAATTTTAAAACACAATGAAATAAATATTTTCCATACTGGTTAGTGAGTGATTCACTGTTGCAGAATTATTAGTTTAAAAGTAAGTAAATGATGCAAATGTTACAGAAGTACAAGTGCCAGAAATCAATTTTGCAAAACTATGTACTATGCCACCATTGAGACATTGGAATCTCGCATGATATAAAGAGAAATTATATATTTGAAGTTCTTTCAAAGAGATTTTCCTTTTTAAACAAAGTGGATAAATTTAATGAAGAATGCAGGAAGGCATGCAAGAAATTAGTGTAGGTTTATTCCAATGACTTAAATATAAATATTTAAAGCAAAATGTGACAATTTCATTCTTACATGGGAACAGGAAAGACAATTTTTACTAATATAGACAGGGATGATTCTAATACAGAAGATAAAACAGAATATTTCCCAATATTGAAATTGCTTTCCACCTATCCCTAACTTTCATTATCACAAACTGTGCAATAGAATGCTAGTTTTTGTCTCTATAAAGAGACTAGGAAACTCTTAGGATATAACAATGATTAAATAAAGATGTAACTCATTGTCACTATTATATATGAAAGTAGATATTTTCAGAAGCTTAATTCTGATAAACTCATTGAATAATTTGTACAAGCAAAGAGTAGAAAGGGATGTTTTAATTAGAGCACTAGAGATGAAAGATCTATCTGAACATAAACATGATAATTTGTTGTAATATTGTTGTAATATTTGTTTTATGATCATTAACTTTTCTTTTATTACATCTTTCTACTTATTCATTTATAATTATAGCACTTATTACAAGGTAAGCATCAAAAGTGAAGTATGGGTGAGCTTCAAAAAGGTCATGGGAAAAAATGGAATCAAAGATTAATCAATGTTTTAGTTAACTTTTTGAAGACCTGTCATGTGACCTATTTAAAGAAAATGTGTTGAAAGTTAATCTGGGGGACACAAGGAATTTTACATAGAATTAAATTCATTGATATTTTCTTTGGTGTAAAAATGTGAAATATTATTTAGTGGAAATGAAGTTTATAATAAAAATATTAGTACCTGCATTCACTACAATTTTATATGCCATTTTTGCATTTAATTTCTGATGCTGCAATCAAAATTATAAAGATGTGAAGATACACACAATAGCTAAGACACACATGATCACATATATATACCTGCATGTATAAGTAGATATATTATACACATTCCCTATTTGAAATGTGATTAAGCATAGAAAGGGATACTAAATATTATCAGTGTTTCAGGCCCTCATATACCTCAATCTGGCCTTGTGTTCTCATTACTCAGAATCAACTCAAAGTCAACTAAAAACAAAAACCTGCATTGGATAAACCTGGGAAAACCATTAGGTACCAGATCTGAAGTAGGGCTAAAGAGAAGTGCTTAGATTGAAATTTGTGGAGGAGGCATGGGGATAAAATGTGAAAGGTTTACACTTATCAATTGATAATGATGTAATTTGGAGATTTCAGGGAAGACCGGAAGAGAATGAAGTAGAGATGTGATGGCTAATTTGTGTCGACTTGACTTGGCTGTGTTTCCCAGTGGTTTGGACAAACGCTAGTTCATGTGTTATCATGGAGTGATTACATGTGATTAAATTAATTGGCTTTGGTAGAAGTGCTTATCTTATGTAATGTAATGCAGTGTCACGTTATACAATGCAATCAATTCCCATAATGAAATCTAATGTAATATAATCAATTCATTCAGGTCATACCAGTATACGGTGGATCCTAAATCTAATTACATCTAAATTATAAGAAAAGCAGAATAGAAACAAAGACAGATACATGTATCAGGAAAGTAAACCCCCAAATAATAAATATAACCCAGAGATGCCTGGGTCTCACAAGAAGGAAAGAATAGACATTTAAAACACTGATTTGGTCATTCAACCTCCAGAACTTAGAGATAAAAATATATATATATATATATGTATATATATATATATATTTCTTTAAAAGCGCCTACTTGTGGTCTTGTGTTACAGGAGCACTAGGTAACTAAGATAAGGTCCCAGGTACTCATGGCATAATCTAGAAGGAAACAACATGAGTTCTGGGTAAGTCCATCACCTGGTGCCTTCTCCCTGGCTGTATGTGAGACAGTGGTAAGGCTGTCAGGTCAGGTGTTCTTCAGCGTGAGGCCCCTAGCAGAGTTTCAGCTTCCTTGGTTCTCGGGTGCCAATAGTAGTCTAAAAGAAGTCTATTTCTACAATTCCAGTTACCTCCCCCCACATTCTGTATATAGTTTCTTGGCATGTAAGTAGAATGGCTTGCTTCTACTCTAGTTTTTCTTTTCTTTTTTTTCTCTGTTGAACATTATCTAGGGGAGAAAATCAATAGGCAGCAGCATAGCTTCAAATGAAATGGGTTGGTCACCACATTCTTGTAAGACATTGATTTGTGAGTTATTTATTCAAGTTCACTGAATAAGCAATTTACAAATCACTTTTTATTGAGCTTGATTCAGCACTATAAAGCAAATAAATATGGAATCTCGATCAGGCTTTTAGTGTACTATCAGTCTTGCTTAAATCTTAGAAGATGTTAAATTTACACTGTAAATCTAAATCTATTTTGTTATATGTGAACTCCATATTTGGTTTTGTTATCCCCTGGATTCTGATAGATCTACATTAGCAGAGCAAAATTTGGAGAAAAAAACAACCTAAAAATTTTTGGTCTCAACAACATGTCTTCAGTAAGTTGATTCAGTCTTCCATGCTGGTTTTACATATTAACAAATCTCTAGGTGATTCTTATCTGGGAATCTGTAAATTATGATTCAGTATATCTAAGTTGGAAATGCAAAATTTCAGTAAGGGGTTAAACCAGAATGAACCAGTTTGAAGCCCTCTTAAAGCTCCACAAAAACTCCACATAACCAGTTTAATTTTCTTCTTCGTTTTGAGTAAACCTGTCCAAATATGGAGATTTTGCCTAGTCTCGTGCTTTTTAAAATTTGGCACTAATATTAAATGAAAACACATTTTCTCATACTGTGCTTCTAAACTTGATATTGGCATAAACCAAATCCATTGCCATCGAGTGGATTCCAACACATAGCAACATTATATAACAGAGCGGAACTGCCGCGTGAGTTTCTGAGACTGACTGTTCAGCACAGTAGCAAACCTCATATTCCCCTGTGGAGCAGCTGCAGGTTGTGAAATGCTGGCCCTGCGGCGAGCAGCCCAAAGCTTAACCACTACACGACTGGGGCTCCCTGAAATTGGCATAGTCTCAATAAAAGATTTAAAGTATGAGTGACACTTTCGTATATAATAATATAGGAGCCCTGCAATCTGCTGTAAAGAGTTACAGTCTCAGAAACTCACAGGGCAGTGACCCTGTCCTATGGGGTCACTATGAGTTGGCATGGACTCTGTGGCAGTTAGGTTTTTTTTCTTATACTAAGATAATGAATTCACTATATAGACTATTGTGTAGAATATTGCAACCTGAATATAATAGAAGCTATCTCATCCAAATAAACCTTCTCTGAGGCTTTCTGGTTCCATAAAGACTTACAGTCTGAGAACCTCAAAGGGGCAGGTCTACTCTGGCCTATAGTGCTGCTAAGAGTCAGAATTGACTCTCTGACAGTGAGTCTTTGTTGCTGTTGTTATTATCCAGTTCTTTCTCTACTTAAAATATAAGGAAAGAGGTTACGTTTTCTAGAGGCACTAATAGCTAGAATAAATTATTTGGAAATTATAAAACAATTCACTTTTTTACTTCATGACATGAAAGAGAAATTAGAAATGTGAAACAGTGCTGTGCTTGGTTATATGAAAAATAACAAATTGACTTAGAGGTCAATTGATTAAAATTATTCCCATTTATCAAACTACTCTGGACAATATGCAAATGACTAATGAATTGCTCCAAATTGTTTGTTTTTATTTCCTCTATGTTTCTTATAGAGTAGAATCAGAGGGTCCAAAGTAACATTTAGAATGCTTGAAAGTTATCTGAAAATCAGAGAGATTTCTACAATTCTAATCATATTAATAATAAAGTACAGCTTTTCCTCATTGGGACACACCTAGAATTTGAACTATATCGACAATTGGGAAGTAGGCAGAGGCAGACCTGTAATAAAACAATCACCCTCTGAACATGGTACTATGGAAAAAATCCATTTTATTGTTTTCACCAATTCAGAAGCTAAAAATTCTTTCTAGTAGTACAATAGGTAGATAAAAAGCAAACCAAACTCACAGCTATTTAGTCAATGCTGACTCATAGCAACCCTATAGATCAGGGTAGAACTGCCCTCTGTGTGTTTCTGAGACTGTTTAAGGGAGTAGGGGCACCTGGTGGTGTTGTACAGCCAACCGTCTCGATCACAGTCCAAAGCATAACCACCACGCCACAAGGGCACCTTCTAATTATTAGAATCTAATAGGTAGATCAATGAACTATCCCCCTCACATCAAAAAACAAATAAGCATCTTCTTGATCTGTGATTTCACTTTACCAGCTTTAGGGGGGCAAGGAGTCAATGGCGTCTTCCACTGGCTTGATTGATGTTTGTTTTCAGGGGTCCTAAGAACAGCATAGAGGGGGAAATAGATCTATGTACATATTTTTATAGGTTTAGTATTAAGGAAACAGAAGGACAGTGGGCCCCTACTCAAGTACTGTCTCAACACAAGAACACTTTGTTCTAACAATTTGGCAGTGTGAGATGCTCACCTTCCTGGCATGATCGCTGAAGACAACAGATGCACAAGCAAATGTGTTGAAGAAAGCTGATGGTGCCCAACTATCAAAAGATATAGCATCTGATGTCTTAAAGGCCTTAAGATAAACAAGCAGCCATCTAGCTGAGAAACAACAAAACCCACATGGAAGAAGCACACCAGCCTGTGAGATCACAGGGCATCAAAGGGATCAGGTATCAGGTATCAAAGAACAACAACAACAAAATCATAGCTGTGTGAATGAGGTGGAGTGCAGAGTGGGGAACCAAAACCCGTCTGTGGAAAATTGGACATCCCCTTGCAAAAGATCCACGGGAAGAAGATGAGCCTGTCAGGGTGCAGTGTAGCAATGATGAAACAATTTTCTTCTAGTTCTTGAATGCTTCCTCTTCCTCACTATCATGATCCAAATTTTACCTTACAAATCCAGCTGGACCAGAGGATGTACACTGGTACAGATAGGAACTAGAAACACAGGGAATCCAGGACAGATGAGCGCCTCAGAACCAGTGGTAAGAGTGGTGATACTGGGAGGAGGGAAGGTGAGGGAGAAAGGGGGAACAGAATACAAGGATCTACATATAACTTCTTCCCTGTGGGATGGACAGCAGAGAAATGGGTGAAGGGAGACATCGGATGGTGTAAGATATGACAAAATAATAATAATTTATAAATTATCAAGGATTCATGGGGGAGGGGGGAGCAGGGAGGGAGAGGAAAAAATGAGGCGCTGATACCAAGGGCTCAAGTAGAAAGAAAATATTTTGAGAATGATGATGGTTACATACATACAAATGTGCTTAACACAATGTATGTATGTATGGATTGTCCTAAGAGTTGTATGAAGCCCAATAAAATGATTTAAAAAATAATAATTTAAACAAAAAGAATAACACCATGTCTGGTCACCAGTAATGAATGACCTTGGGGAAAAAGTCTGGGTCGCTTTGGAGCTGTTCTTTCAAAGCCCAGCATGTTTCCACTCAAAGCACTTTTTTCTGATCAGTCAGAACCTGAAGCACAATTTCCCAGTGACCCTTCCCATTCCCAAACCTTTCCTTAGCATTCACTAACCAAGCTCCAAAACAGTCTAGATACCTTCTCCATCTATCTCCAGTGGTTCATCATCAGTCTTTGAACACAAGCGCATGGATTTTGTCAACATTTTCCTCCATTTAGTAGGGTGACGGACCTCCAAAAAGAAGTTTGTCATCAATCGACATTTCACCTCTTTTGAAATGAGAAAATCACTTGTACACTTGAGTGTTTCCCATAGTGTGATGCTTTTAAGCTGTGTTCCACATCGCCACAGTCTCTGTGGCGTTTTTCCACAGCAGGAAACACTATGTCACAGCCACATGCGTTCACTAAATCAGCCATCACAAAGAAACAAGATTTGAGCAGAACTGCTTCTACGAAAAACTTCACTGTGACCAGAGAGAATCTTCCCAGGAGACACCACTGTATGCACTAACTCAGAGTGGGTTGCTTGATGCTGGCCTAGCTAGAAAAATGCTCACTACGAAAGCTCCACCCAGCAAAGCTTTTTTCCATTTTTTGCTTTTTTGTATCCCCTTTGTATTCTTCCTTATTAAGGTTGTTATGAAACCACCAGGGATGGGAAAAGGGGACAGGGATGCCGTGCCCATGAAATCGTTTGCACGGCAACAATGGGGACAGATGCACAGTGGCTTCATAAGCGTTTGTGTCAGTCACTCAGTAGGATGTCCCATGATGTCAATCCTCACCCCATGTGACTCCTCCCATACCAAACCATATAAAACTTTAATGAGATTTGTTTTTCATTTTACCATAGAATAAATAGTATGTGATAAATATAGCTCTGAATTACTTAAATATGTTTTTAGATTATAAGGGTGTTAGCAAAATTATTTTGTGAAATATTTCTACATTTAATATTATTAGTAACAACATCATTATTAACTGAGTGGAAGCCTTTTTCTTTTTTCCTGTAATTAATACTTCATTCTCCAAAAAATTACTGATCTAGGTCCATAAATACTAATTACCATAGCATTATAGGAAAATCATCAGAAATTTGATAAAGGCAATGGGTATGAAACACTGGCAGCAACAAAAACAGCACCTGTTCTGTTAGCTTGTGCAGATTAAACCATGCCATTCAAAGTCTCATTAGTTGGATAGTAGCCACGGCTTTGGCTGGAGTACATCAGCCCACTATCCCTGAATCTATTTGACTCAGAGAGACCCCATAGAGCTTCTCCTCAAGGTTTCTGAGTCTGTAAATCTTTGCAAGTAAATTAACCTAGAGTTTTCATCACCTTGCAGGTATATTGGTACAAATACACTGGGATTACAAAGGAATCTCTTTTAAAAGATACTCATTTTTTTAAAAAACTGCACAAAAATTTAAAACCAGTCACTGTGGTCTCACCTCCTCTGACCAGGTTACCTGATGAGGTCCACACAATCCTACACCTCCCGATTGTCAACACTGTGAACACATTTATTTCTGTGAGGATGGGACAGGACCAGGAAATATTTTGTCCTGCTAAAAATAAGGCCATTGCTTGGCACCTAATAACAATAATTCCTTAATCAATTTCTGTAAAGTAGATTTTGACTTACAGCAATCCTGTACGAAGCTTCCCATTCTGTTCTCAAATCAGTAATCTTCACCGAACCATAGCACCACACCTCTTCTACAGTGCAGCAGCTGGTAGGCTCCATCTCCGGCCTGTCTTTTGTCGCTAAGCACTTAACCACTGTGCCATGCAGACTCCTACCAACAACAACCCTGACAACGGCTTTCGCTCACTGGGCCTAGAAGTCTCTGCAAGGCTTTCTATGGCTTCAAATGACCTATAAGAAGCTCGCAGTAATTTCTTCTGACAACCCTTTCAGCCACTCTGCTGGTCCTGAAGAGCCGGATGTAGGCATGCCCTCTTGAGGGTCTGTTAGCACACCTGTGTCTCATTCTTTCATCTCCACCCCCCAGTTTAGGGAAATTGTTTTCCGATTTGTATCAAGCCTGGTGGTAGAGTGGCTATGCTTTGGGCTGCAATTTGCATGGTCATCAGTTTGTAAGCACCAGCTGCTGAGTAGGAGAAAGACGGGGCTTTCTGCTCCTATAAACAGTTACAGGTGCGGAAACCCGGAGGGGGGCATGATGAGTCAGTATCAACTCAGTGGCAGTGAGGTTGGTGTGGTGTTTGGACTATTGGGTACAGGTGACTATATATACTTCTCTTTGCTTTTTTGTTTTTCTCAAATATTTAGTCTAGTCTTTGGAAACAATTCCTTTCTCTAAAGGCGTAGACTTTTGGTAAACAAAACTAATGGGATTTCTCTTCTTTCTGACCTGTCACACCTGTCCCCTAAGGGATTAGACAAGGCTGCTTCAGAGGGCAAATCTTCTCTCAAAGAAATAATCAGAGGACTAGGGGTAGAGGAAGGATACTGGTTAATATTTTAAGAATTTTTAAAAATGGGGGTATGTGCCACATACTTTTTAAAAAATGGCGTATAATTCAAAACCAAAATATGGTTACGTGATTTGAAATCCTCACACAAATAAACAGATCTCATAAAGTACTTCCACATGTATAACATGACTTAAGCTGTATATCATCAATGAAAAAATGGTACCTGGAAGAACACTTTGGGTTTGAAATTGCTATTCAAGATCTTCCTAGTTGGGAGGGAGGGGATATTTGAAAATTGGAAACTAGACTTAGCCAAAATACAGTTTCCATTTTTCAAATGTCCCCTAATTCTAAGCCTTTTTGCATTTAATGATGAACAGACATTTCTGAAGACCTTCATCAGCCGTTACATCAGGCAGGAGGAGAAAGCCTTTCATATAACACACACCCAGGAGAGATGTCCTGCAGAGGAAATGTCACGAACAATGTTATGTCAGGGAATTCTCTAAGCCCTGCATTGCCAGGCACCTGTGCTCCGGGGCATCCATCCAATCAACCAGAGAGCAGGCACCTTGCCACTTCAGCAGATGGGCATTAATGTTGAAGGCAAAGGACCCATGTACAGTATATATTTCAATTATGATTGTGGTGAGTTGGAGTCCCAGTTGGAATCATGTCCATTCCAACTTTCTGAGTCTGTAAAAAATGAGATTGTACCATCCAGAATGCAGCTTAACATGGAATTAGCTTTCAGGAAAAATGCACCTTAGCAAAGGAAAGAACATAATTTGTATGACAAGCCAAGAGTCAAAGGAAAGGAGATGAATACTCCTTAAAGTGATTTTCCAGGGGTTTTATTTCAACTGAAATAGCACAGAAAAGTCAGAGAGAGTGTAGCACATCCACCATCCAGACATAATATGTCAGAATTGACAGGATTTTGAAAACCTATGTTTCCAAATGTCAGATGTACATTTCAGTTTTTCCAAAGTGTTACAGTCCAACAAAGCTCAGAGGCAAACTGGCTTCTAGAAGGGACAGGAGTATCATCCAGTTTGGGACTAAGACCCTTGTAGGACAGACCTAGACTGTCCTGTAGACTGGTTTCTACATTGGTATATGTAAAAATATCTACCTCTTACATTGAGTAACACTATTCAATGTTTACAATTTTAGGATGTATGCTACCATTTTAACTATTTCCATAAGGTCATTTTCAATAACACGATCAAAGGTTATTAGGCTCCTTATTCTGACCAGTCAGTGCTGCGACATAAATGATTGCATCTGGGCAAATCATCCTGATCATCTCCTTGCCTAGGATAAAAATCCACAGATTCCTTTTGGAAAAGTTTGTGTTCAGTAAAAATGATCTCAATATGTTTCCTTTTTGTTAAAAAAAAGTAACAACCTTATGTATTAAAAGAGTTGATTTTTTTATATTGACCCAAAATATTAGTGCACATCGTACATCTCAGTTCTTATTAAATTGTCCTATTGCACCTGCATTTAAATAGGGGCGGAGAATGCTAGCTTCTTGCGGACTGTCATCTAGCCCATTATTACACGCCTTTACATCTTCATACGAGGATTTGACTATGCATTTTACTGCCCACAAACACTCCTGCGATCCTTAGTGTCTTGGTCACAAGGCATAGGCCAAATGAGACTCTGAAACAGTGATAGAATTCCTATCACTGTTATTCATAGTCATGCACCAGTTTTGACAATGTGGATCTCAGACTGCTGCAGTCATCCCAAACTCCCACAGATTTGCTTACAGTCTGAAAAGTTACTTGAGACCCATTCTCCATTAATCATTTGTTCCAGTAATTTAGGAATGATAAAAGTTACTCCTGCCATGCTCAAGGGAACCATTTCATCAGCTAGAGGGCTGGCTCAGTAGCCAAAGAAACAGAGTAATAATGACAACAAAACACCCACTGCACTACTGTGTGCTCAATAGTGGCTGAGGAGTTTTTAATTGAATTCCTAATGTCCCTACCTTGTCCTGTTAAGAATAATTGCTGTCAACCCCCTTTCGTGCATGTCAGGATTAATTTCAGAAGACCCCGCTATTCTTACCATCATACTGAAACAAGAGGTAAGATCAGTGACCAGTCTAGCATCAGGCTGACTAGCATATATAATCACAAGCCAGTGACAGACTTCCTAGACTATAAGAGCCATCTTGCTCTTACATCTGGCTTACACTTGCACCCAACATCAGCAGTACCACTCCTGACTAATTACTATACAAATAGTTACCACATAGTATCACTTAGAGATGGTACAAACACATTCAGCTGCTAACTAAAAAAGATTAGAGGTTTGAATCCACCCAGAAGCACTCTAGAAGAGATTTGGAACTCTACTTCTGAAAGCAAAACAAAATCCAGTTATTCACAATCCTATGAAGAGTGAAGAAATTCAAAGACACTAGGAAACAATTAGCCCAAAGAACTAATGGACCATGTGACCCCAGCTTCTGTGACTCTGAGATTGGAGGAACTAGATGATGCTTGGCTACCACTGCTGATCCCCCTGAAAAGAATCATAGTTGGAGGTCTAGGATAAAGTTGGAGTAAAATGTGACACTAAATTCAAAATCATAAAAAGGCCAGGTTTACTCATCTGAAAGAGATTGGTGGTACCCAAGAGACTATATTATTTAGATGCCCCTCAAGCCTTTACCTAAACTTAGCCCATGGCTCACTGGTATTTTCAGGTACCAACAGGATCACCCTAAGTGAACAAGATTCAGCAAAATTTACAAACTAAGAACAAACTACAAAGAAGAAGCCTACTGTGTACTTCAGAGGAATTAGCCACTGAAAGCCTGGGGGAGAGCACAGACACACGGACACACACTGACAACCGTACGCCAGACGAGGAGCCCTTGCGGTGAAAAGGCCCTGAAAATGACCAAGGAAGAGCTGCCTTCTCGAAGCAGATCTGACCATATTGACATGGAGGGATTGAAACCTGCAGGAGTAAAGCCTCTAAGACCGCCCTTTGCTGATGGGGCATTTCTCAAAGTGAGAAGAAAGAATAACAAACAACTATTAATGACTGGAACTCACAATGCACAAAATATGAATTGAGGAAAGTTGAAAATTGTAAAAAAATGAAAGAGAACACATAATGACCCATATCCTAGGTATCAATAAGCTGAAAGGGACTGGTGTTGGCTGTTTTAAATAAGATAATCATATAGTTACTACACTAGCATTCAAGATGAATAGAATTACATTCATCATCCAAAAGGACATTTCAAGATCTATCTTAAATTTCTTAAAGTATAATGCTGTCTGTGATAGGATTATATCTACCCACATTCAAGGAAATTCAGTCAATACAAATATTCAACTTTATGCAGCAGTTTATGGTTAAGAAATAAAATATCTAGCAATATCTTCAATCTGATGTTGACCAAATATTAAATGAAAATTTAATCATTGATAATTATTGGCAATTGGAATGAAAAATTTGGAAATAAAGAGGAAGCACAGTCATTGGAAAATATGACCTTTTGATAAAAACCAAGCTGGATATAGCATGACAGAATTTTCCAATACCAATGATTTGTTCATAGCAAATACATTTTATCAACAACACAAAACACAACCATACATGTGGATTCTCCAGATGAAATTTGAAAACCAAATTGATGGAGACGCTCAATAATCACAGTAAAATCTGGGCCAGAGGTCAACTGTGGAACAGACCATCATTTGCTCCTATGCAAATTCACGCTGAAACTAAAAATTTAAATGAGTCTAGGAGAGCCAAAATGCAACCTTGACTATATCCCACCTAAATTTCAAGAATATCTCAAGATCAAATTTGACGCATTGAACACTAATGACAAAAGCCCAGTACATACATGAATGAATAAACATTAGAAAGACAGGAAAGAAAGAAAAGATAATAGTGGAAGTCAGAAGAGGCTCTGAAACTTTCTCTTAATTGATGAGTAGCTGGGAACAAAAAAAGAATGAAAGAAAGAAATGATGAAATCAAAGAGCTGAACAGAATATTTCAAAGGACAACTTGAGAAGACAAAGTAAAAACATTTATAATGAAATATACAAATACCTAAAGTTAGAAAACCAAAATAGAAGAACATGCTCAGTATAGCTTAAGCTGAATAAACTAAAGAAAAATTCAAGCCTAGAGTTGCAACTCCTGACTAATTACTATACTATTTGTATACTATTTGTATAGCAATTAGTCAGAGTGGTAGTGGCACTGAAAAAAGAAAAGAGAAAGATTCTAAGGGCAAAATACTGAAAGATGCAGGAAACATAAAAAAGAAGATGGAGAAAATACACAGTCATTGAACCAAAAAAGAATTGGCTAACATCCAACCACGTCAAGAGGTAGCATAGGATCAAGAACCGATGGTGCTTAGGGAGGAAGGCCAAGGTTCACTAAAGGCATTACCCAAAAGCAAGGCTCCAAGAATTGATGGCATATCAATTGAAATATTTTAATAAACTGATGAAGCACTTGAAGCACTCACTAGTCTATGCCAGGAACTGTATAAGGCTCAAGTGCTTCATCAGTATATTAAAACTGTAAGCTGGGGTTGCACTCTGATCTAGTTATTCTACAGTCTCACCTGGTGGTCCTACTGTGTGTGTGTGTGTGTGTGTGTGTGTGTGTGTGTGTGTGTGTGTGTGTTAGGGGTAGGAGGTGTTTAACTTCCCAGCTTACTGGCATGTGTGTTGACTGCACTCAGTCCCTAGTACCATTGCTGAGGAAGCAGTGTTTGACCGCTTCCAACTATTCACTGACTGGAAGAGAATCATAGTTGCACCCATTCCAAAGGTGACTCAACAGAATTATCAAATGATAGAACAATATAATGAATATCACATGTAAGTAGAATTTTGCTAAAGATCACCCAACAGCAGTTGTAGCAGAATATTGGCAGGGAGCTGCCAGAGAAGCCAGCTAGATTTAGAAGACATGGATTAAAGGATATCGTGGCTGATGTCAGATGGATCTTGGCTGAAATCAGAGACTATCAGAAAGATGTTTACTTATGCTTTCTTCACTATACAGAGACATTCAACTGTGTGGATTATAACAAACGGGATAATTGTGAGAAGAGTGGGAATTCCAGAACACTTCTTTGTGCTCATGAAGAACCTGTACATGAATCAAGGGGCAGTTGTATGAACAGAACAAGGGAATAAAAACAGCATGGCTTTAAAGGTGTCAGGGTTTATCCTTTCACAATACTTCAGTTGTACTATATGAAGAAGTTGTACTCGATGAAGAAGTTGTACTCTATGAAGAAGTTGTACTCGATGAAGAAGTTGTACTAGATGAAGAAGTTGTACTCTATGAAGAAGTTGTACTCTATGAAGAAGTTGTACTAGATGAAGAAGTTGTACTAGATGA
>NW_022103899.1:6360540-6372813 GCF_000313985.2 Echinops telfairi | reverse complement strand
ATGAAGAAGTTGTACTAGATGAAGAAGTTGTACTCTATGAAGAAGTTGTACTAGATGAAGAAGGTGTACTAGATGAAGAAGTTGTACTAGATGAAGAAGTTATACTCTATGAAGAAGTTGTACTCGATGGAGAAATTGTACTCTATGAAGAAGTTGTACTATATGAAGCATGTGGCATCAGGATTGGAGGAAGGCCTATTAACAACTTGCAATATGCAGATGATATAACCTTGTTTGTTCAAAGTGAGGAGGACTTGAAGCAATTGCTGCTGAAGAGTCAGGATTGCAGCCTTCAGTGTGGATTACTATTAATGAAGACCAAACTCCTCACATTGGATCAATCAATAGATCACAGCATGATAAGATAAGAATGAAGTCGTCAAGGATTTTGTCTTGTTTGGATCCACAATCAATGCTATGGAAGCAGTAGTCAAGAGATCAAACAAAGCAATGCTTTGGGTAAGAATCCGCTGCACCAGATCACTTTAAGGTGTTGAAAAGTAAAGATCTTGCTTATGAGGGCTAAGGGACACGTGACTTAAGCCAAGGCTTTTCAATCACCCCATATGTATGTGAAACTTGGACTTCAAATCAGAAAGAAAGAGAGAATCAATGCTTTTGAATTATGGTCCTGGCAGAGATTACTGAAAATATCATGGACTTCCAAAATAACCAACACAATTTGCCTTGCAATAAGTGTAGCCAGAATGCTCTTTAAAAGCAAATATGGTGAGACTTTGTCTCCGCTACTCTGGAAATGTTATCAGAAGAGACCAGTTCTTGGAAAAGGACATCATGCTTGGTAAAGTGCCGGGGTGGCAAAAAAAGAGGAAAACCCTCAGTGAGATGGATTGCCACAATGGCTATTCAAACATGGGAACAAATTGCTGTTCAAGCAATGGGCTCAAACATAGGAATACTTGGGAGGGTGGCACAGCACCCAGCGCTGTTTCATTCTGTGGTTCACAGTGTCTTTATGGGTTGGAATCAACGTGTTGCCACCTAACCACACCAATGATTATTCATGCAGTTTTCATTGTACATCAGAACCGTGCTAAAACGTATCTTGTTTAGGTAGCAACTTAGATAATTATAAAAGGGTTTTCACCTACCAGCATGTTTGTGGGGCACTGAAAAGTAGTACAGGACATAGTGCACTTCTCAGTGATGGGACTGGTGGGCATCCAGCACTCCTGGTCTCTGTCCACCCAATTTCAAGCCTCTGCCAATCCTATGACTGTCTTTACATCTATTTTATAGATTAAAAATCTGGTTCTCAGATAATTGGAGTAAATTGATTAAAGCAAAATAGCTAATAAGTGAGATACAAATCCAGATAGTTTTTATTTTTAAAGCATGAATTTTTCTCATCACATTAACCTACTGGATCACTTATTGCTCCATTTTGAAGAAGCACAGGTAATTTAATCATGGGCTGAGAGGAAGACTAAGCAGTGCCCAGCCTCCAGATATATATTCTAGAAAGGTCTATTTATGCTCAGTCAATATGACATTTTTATTCAGCACTTTCACTATCTATTTCCTCATTCATTTTTCTGAATTAATGTGTTAATTTCTACTCTGAATTTAAAGCACTTTAACATGAAATTTCCTAAAACAAATCAAAGAGCATGAACTATGAAACTAAAACAATCTATTTTAAAGTTTTAATGAATTTCGAGTGTTGCCTTTACTATTCTAACATAATTGCTTATACTAGTGAAGATTCTTCACGCCAACATGGACCCCTCTTTCAGTTGTAAACATAAACTTTATTTCCATTAAATCTCCCCACTCTCAGGTACTTCACTTTGCCCACCTAACTGCTGAATATTCCATTGTCTAATTTATCCCCTGAATCAAACAAAACCCACGCTCATCAAGTCGATTCAGATTCATAGTGACTCTATATAAGGTTCTGAAGGCTATAAACCTTTATTTTCTGAACAGCACTATAAAACAGGAATTTTCTCCACCAATTAAAAGAAGCCCTACTCATATAATCCCTACATAACATCCACTAGCCTCGCCAGTGTCCTATTGCTAGAAACATTAAAACAGTGTTTCCCAAGCTTGAACGTGCATCAGAATTACCTGGAGGACTTGTTCAGCCTCAACTTGCTGAGCCCTTTACCCAGAGTTTCTTGTTCAGCAAGCTGGGGTGAAGGTAAAATTCTAACTGGTTCTCAGGTACTACTAATGCTGTTGATCTAACAGCCGTACTTTGAGCATCATTGAAGACACACACATTCCTCCACTGCTGTGTAACATGGGAAATGCTAGTTGTGAGACACATAGAGCTAAGACACTGTGTCTATGTTCTTGCGTGTATCCCAACTAAAAATTGACAAGTGAGCGCTGAAGCTTTCATTTTAGTAACTTAAATAAAAACTTCCTTGAATTCCTGTTGCTAGGTGACAAAGAGATGTTAATATCTAAACCAAGTTTTCATAGGTGGAAAGTAGACCCATTGACTAGGAGCCTAATTACCAGAGGAAATCATGCTATAATTAAAGTGACAACACCTAAAATCATAACAATAAAATAATAGTAATAATAGCAACATGTTTTAATCGAATATTTACTATAGACTAGGCATTGTTCTAAGCACTATGAATTATCTCATTTATTATCAGTATTGGAAGATCAAGTTATACTTTTATATCATCACTAAGGAAATAGACTCGGGGCGTTTACATAACATGTCCAACCACACAGAGCCAGTGAACTTGTCTTGTCTGGTTGGAAAGGTAAACGCCTGTCTTTTGCTTTCCCCGTTCATTAGGTATTCACAAGAGCTAAATTCCAGGAGCAATGAGCCATGGTTTTTCACAAACGTACAAATGGACATCACATATAGAAAATGTTCAAGTGTGACGCTGGATCTTTTGTCAAATGCTTAGCTGCCAGATGGGTGTGATTTGGGAGCCTGAAGATTAAGAGATTGTGTGATCCCTTAACCAGCTATGCTTCTTTATCGTATGCAAATCCGACCTTTCAGTCCTGATACTGCAGGGGAAAATATGTTAATGGTTGGTTAGCATGTCTCATATTTATATAAATGGTGTAAATTCAGAATAATGTTAGCATTCTTTATATTAATGTGTGCCATTATTACACAACTTTGATTAACTTCAATCAAGAGCATGCTTTTGAAATATTCTGGCAAAAATCAGCTAAGGCAGAATGATTTTTTTTAATTACATTGACTATATGGCCAGGGAAGTCAATTTTATCTTAACCTCTTTAGTCAGTCCATAGTCTGAAATGAAAACCTCTAAAGAAAGAAAAATAGGGCTTAAAATGCACTTTTTCTACATAGTTAAAAAACAAACACACAACCTCACTTACAAAACAAAACTTTAAAAAATATTTAATAAATGACTGTGAATGTTAGTAAAATGTCACTAGGGTAAGTGATCAACTGTTGTGACATTAAGAATCAGAATTAAGTCATACATATTCTAAAAGGTTAGCCAATAATTTGACTGTCATTTTACTTTATTCACATAAATACACATCTCTAAACACACCACGATAAATAAAACCATCAATCCTTGTAGCACAGGATACTTTCAACCAAAACCAAAACCCTCACTCTTTTTAAGAAAAAATATCTATACTTTTTAATAATTTTATGGCAAATAAAAATTATAGTTTGATTTTTAAAATCACTTAGCGCATACTTCTCAGTATCTAGGATTCTAAATAACAGCCATGTGACAGTTTGGAATGTGATCACCTACAATCACCTACTGAAACATTCATCTCTAAGTAACTAGAACAACTCTGATTTGACTGTCCTTCATGTGGGGAAATAGCCCCGGTGGCCCTGTAGAGTAAATTGAACCCACTAGCTGCTTCAAGGGAGAAATGTGACAAACTACTTCCTGAAAGATTCCAGCCTTAGAAACCCCACAAGGCAGTCACGCTCCTTCCCATGAGTCCCCATGAGTCAGAGTGGATTCTAAGGCAACAGGTTTGGTTTGGGTAACAGCCTCGAAGCAGCGTAGCAATCACAAAATACTCACTTCTGAAAACAGTAAGCTTTTTGGAATGCTTTGTCATTTAAACAAATACTTAATAGGATTTAAATTTTTAAGGTAAAAATTTTAAATAACATTTCCCACTTGCTATTCTAATAGTCAGAAGGAATTCTGGCGGTGCAGTGAGTCATGCATTGGGCTGCTCACTGCAAGGTCAGCACTTGGACCCCACAGCTAGTCCAAGCTACAATCAGGCTGTCCTCCCCCATAAAGACTAGAGCCCAGGTAACTCACAGTTTAATCTCTTCTATAGGGTCATGGGTTGCAATAAACCCAATGGCAGTGATTTGGGGTTTTTAATTTGGCTGTAATTCTAATTGTGACGGTAATTTCTCACTGTGTCTGAGCAAGGTGAATTAAAAAGGCTAAAAATTGCAAGTACGAGGGGGTACCCGCCCCCCCCCCAAAAAAAAAGGGAAAAGTTCCTCTGAGAGAAGATGTCACAGTGCACATTTTTAGGCCGCTAGGTGAGAATCAAGCAACTCGCTCTGAGTTAGTGCACCCAGTGGTGGCTCCAGGGAAGGCTCTCTCTGGTTGCAGCGAATTTTTTCATAAAAGCAGTTTTGCTCGCACCTTACGTTTGGTGATGCCTGATTTAAGACAACAGTGTGCAGCTGCGAAATGTTGTTTTCTGCTGGGAAGAGTGCCGCAGAAACTGCTGTGATGTTGAGCACAGCTTACAAGGACAGGGCTACGGGAAAACTCCAGTGTATGAGTGGTTTTCTCGGTTCAAAACAGGCGCAACATTGATTGATGACAAACCTCATTCTGGAAGTCTGTCAACTTCCTGAATGGACGGAGATGTTGACAAAATGCTTGCACTTGTGCTCAAAGACGAGGAAGGACCATTGGAGAGATGGACTAGCTTGGAGCTCAGTTCAGCAAATTTAGTGTAAGATTTGGGAGTGAGAAGGGTCACTGAGAAATTTGTGCCTTGGGTTCTGACTGACCAGGAAAAAGAGTGTCCAGTGAAAACAGGCCAGGTTTGAAAGAACAGCTCTGAAGCGACCCAGACTTTTTCCCCCAAGGTCATTACTGGTGACTCGACATGGTGCTATTCCTACCACCAGAAAGCAAGCATCAACCAAGCCAGTGGAAGACACCATCGCCACCTCGTCCATAAACACTTGTCAAATGAAATCAAAGATCAAGACAAGGCTCACTTGTTTTGTTTTGTGTTTTTGCTTGTTTGTTTGATGTGAGGGGAGAGTGCACTTGGAGTTCATTCCACCAGGTCAGACTGTTAACCAAGCTTTCTATTTAGAAGATCTGAAAAGATTGTGTAACAGTGTGTGACAAAAAAGGGCCTGATTTGTGGCACACAGGGGACTGGTTTTGCTACCACGACAATGCATCTGCTCAGGCAGCCATCTCAGTGCACCAGTTTTTGGCAAAAACAGTATGCCTCCCTTGTCACACCACACCTACTCACCTGACCTTGCTCCAGGCGACTTTTTGTTTCTTAGAATGAAGAGGGTATAAAAGGACGGCGATTTGACAACACAGAAGAGGTGAAGGAGGAAGGAAAAAAAAAGAGGGAGGTGCTGTCAGCCATCTAAGCAGATGAATTTGGAAAACATTTACAAGAATGGAATTGCAGATTTGACAAACGTCTTAAGTGTAATGGAGAGGACTTTGAAGGTGATAAAGTTGTTTTGTAAAAAAATTTAAACACATAACTTTGAAAACAATTTTCCGGGTGTTTTTGAGGGTACCCGCTCATATGTACAGCATGAGGAAACACTTCCTGGTCATGTGCGATCCTCAAGATTCTTATGCTTGAACTCGTGGATACAGCCCTTGTGTCAGCCCAGGTCATTGAGTGCTTCCTCTCGTTTGCTGACCTCCTACTACATATGACGTCCTTCCCCAGGGACTGATCTCTCCTGCTAAAAATGTGGGAAATACATCCGTCTCGCCATCCTGTCTTCTAAGAAGCCTTCTGCAGGTACTTCTTTCAAGACAGATACGTTTTCTTTGACGGTCCATGGAATAGTCAATATTGTTAACAACACGAAATTCTTTGACCAAATTGATTAAGTAAGCAGAAAATGGGGGGCACGGTCATCTCCAGGAACGCTGAACCTCATGACTGATTGCTGTGCTGATTTCAGGATGGTTGTTGTTCCTACGTGCTGTCAAGTCAGACTCTAGGGTAAATCTCAAAATATCAGATGAGGTCATTTTATAATTTTATAAAATCTAGTATACTGCAGTCATATTTAAGATTGTACAAACTCTGAGACCCCTCTATTAACTCTTACAGAGATTCTCACAAACACCAAAGACCTTTTTACATGCTCTTCTATGAGTGAAAATATTTAACATGTAGCATTTTTATGAATTCAGACAATAGATAAATGTGGATCCAGTTATGCTTGGGAACCTCACACAATACACAGAACCTAATGGTTTTTTAAATATCTTTCCTTTATAAAAATTGATAACTCATAATTAATCCTGGTTTTTGAAGGCAGTGGTGTGGTTGCTGACTAATCGATTGACATGGCCATTAAAGTTACGTAATAAAGTAACAACACTTGGCTATGAGTCCTGGCTCTAATCTGTTGATACGTCATCCAAGGAAACCTCGGTCTCCATTCCCTTCACCTGGACTCCCTGAGTGGAGACAGCCTCCTGAGGGTGTCAGACTGCTTTGCTGTGACTTGTGTGCCACACACAACCTAGTCACACTGCTTTACCCAGGTGCACTCTCTATAACGGTTGGCAGCTATAAGCTATGCTGCACTGTATCGCCCAAGAATTGCATTTATAGTTCAGAACTAAAGTAGAAATTAATTTTATTAAGTATAAGTCATATTTGATAAGAAAACGAAATTAATCATATACACACACCATAAGAAGAGTACTTTAAAATCATTCTAAAAAGCTGTTAATATCTACTCCTCTAAGTGTTGAAGTAGTTGTTATTTTCATGCGATAGTTTAGATCACAAATCACATTTAAATTGCCGGTCCATACTTGTGGTTCTGGATAGCTTGAATCGCTTTGTAAAATCTGTGATGAAGATTTTTGGCAGTGTTGGGACTAACCAGCTGCTGTTAGGATAACCTGGATCATAAAGAGCAATGTAAACAAGGATGTGAAGTATCAGCAAAGCCTGCATAGCATAGAGCACTTATTTTCCCCGAAGCGCTGCCATAAACAAAAACCAGACTCACGGCCCTTGAGTTAATTCTGACTCACAGCCACCCGAAGCCCCTGCATAACTCTAAGCTTGTGTTCCAATACCTGTCCCCGGTCCCCTCAACTACATTCAATATAAAATGGCTTAGTGGAATTCTATGAATCTCCTTCCCATCCTGACACTGCCTTGCCAAAAATCTCCAACTACGTTTCTTTCTTATCTAAAATCCAATTTTTCCCTTGAAATCTTACATGCAAATATAAGATTTTTCTTTTCTTGTTCCCATTCAATGTATGAAGGTAAGTCAAAAACAACTCCTAGTAGCGCTCCAGAGCACACGTCCATGGGTTTATACGAATCGAAACATGTTTAAACATCTCAGGAGAGGGCTGTGCACATGCTCTCAGTAATACACTTGTCGTAGTCTCATTAATGAACCTTCATTTAAAAGAGTCTAATTAAAACAGTGGCTTCTAAACAAATCCGCTCGACTCGTTAAGGCCGAACGGTCAGCTTAGAAGGTTATGGGGACGATTTGGAGGGTGACTCCGAAGAGGTATCGTGACAGACTTTCTCAAAGCACACAGGATGATCACAAGGGGTGGGGGGTGATTCTGAAGAAATTTTAAGAAAATTAAAAACTGTAATCGCAAGGGATAGGCCAGGAAATTTGCAACAAGGATTTTTTTTTTCCAATCAGGGCAACATCCCCGCTCCTTCTCCAAAAGCAGCAAGGGCAGTCCTGTTACAATTTGTTGAGATGGGTTACCCATTCACCTGACGGCCTTCATCTTGTTCCCAAGCTCAAAGATCATTTAAAATGCACAGAGGTCGTGACCCTGCAGCACACCCCAAATGATGCTGTGACGTAGTGTCAATCTAAGAATACAGAATTATTTGGGGAAGAGATAAAGCGGTGAAAACATCACCTTTAGAAGTCTTTGAACTTACATGAAGGGCACGCCAAGAAATAGTAACTTCATATTTTGATACATTTGTTTATTTAAGTTTTCTATGGATTTATAGCAATATTTTTTTACCTAGATTCATATTGAAAGCTCATTAGTTGTTAGCCTATTGCTGAAATATTTTGCATATTTTGAAATATTTTGCATATTTCCTAAAATCAGAATAGTTTGATGAGCAAGTACACTTTCTCAAAAGAATTCCCTTGAACTCTTCACAAAGCATTCTGCATTCTTAGGTTGGCATCATTTTGGGTACGCTCCAGGGACACGTCCTGTGCGCATTTTCAATCTACTGGTGCTTAGACAGTTAAAGGGACCACTGGGGTCACACATTCGTTCTCCAAAGATCCCATTAGACTCGCTCCGTTCTACAGCTGAGGGCTGAACCAGCGTCTGTGACGGGAGGAACACAGAAGATGGCCTTTTTATTGTTTAAGCAATCAATCATGGTTAAAGACTTAAAGAAGACTGAAGGTGCTAAGGAGAGAGCAGAGCATGTCCACACCTGAGATCCCTGCCTCACCTTTTGGTTATTCAGTTTGGGGTTAGGGGATAATGTGACGTAGGTCAATCTACTCAATGACAGTGAGTTTGTGTTTTGGAGGTTGAGGTCAGTCTATTTTTCCATGAGCAGAATGTGTCTCTTAGGTAGAGATAAAAGAACTCAAATAGAGACGGGAAGAGAAAAGGCAAGGAAAGAGAGAGACAGGAAAAGAGAGAGAGAGAGAGAGAGCTGTTAAGAAAACCCTAAAAAAACAACCCTAAAGTTGTGCAAGCCAAATTAAATTTTTGCAAACATAATTTTTATTACAAGTGATTTAAATGAAAAAGAAGAAAATCCCTTTCTCTGTTTACAACTCATTAAACCCATTTTGTTAAAATGATTTTATTAATAAATACATCTATAATTCTAACTTTCCATATTTTTATTTTGATGAAGACAGGGACCAGCCTTAATTATTCCTACAGCCAATGTAATGCCTGCCGGTTTTGTGCTGTCGCATGCAGTGGGCTCTGCAGCCCAGTGACCCTCTGGCCAGCAGAAGGAAAGTGCCCAATCCGGTGTCATTTCCACAGTTGTTAGGATTGAGCCCATTGCTGTAGCTACGATGCTGATCCAACTTGTGACGGCCTTTCTAGTTTTCAGGGACCTCCCACTTCACCAAGAATGATGTCTTTTTCTAGGGACCGGTCTTTCCTGATAACATGTCCAAGTATGTGAGATTAAATCTCGCCATCCTCACTTCTGAAGAACACTCTGGCTATATTTCTTCCAGATCTGTGTTGTAGGAAGTTTGCTCTTCTGGCAGTCCACCATATTTTTCAAAGTTCTTTTCCAACATTGTAATTCGATTGCATTGATTCTTCTTCGGTTTTCCCTATTTATTGTCCAATTTATACATATATGTGAGGTGATTGAAAACACCCGGGCTTGGATCAGGCATATTCTCAAATTGACATTTTTGTTCTTCAATGCTTTAAAGTGGTTATGTGATGCAGATTTCTCCCGGTGCAGTACATGCTTGATTTCTTGACCACTGCTTCCATGAGCATTGATTGTGTATCCAAACAAAGTTAAATCCTTGACAACTTTAATATCCCATTTCTCATGATGCTCTCTATTGGTCCAGTTGTGAGGATTTGGGTTTCATTTACATTGAGATGTAATCCATACTGTAGGCTGGAGTCCTTGATCAGCCCCAGCAAGTAATTCAAGTCCTCTGTATTTTCAGTAAGCAAGGTTGTGCTATCTGCATAGCACACATTGCTAATAGGTCTTCCTCCAATCCTGGTGCTGTATTCATATAGTCTAGCTTCTCAGATTGCTCAGCAAACAGATTGAATCAGTATGGTGAAAGGATATAACCCTGGCAAACACATTTTCTGATTTTAAACCGTGTGCTGTTTGAACGACTGCCTCTTGATCCCACTTGAGCCAAGTGCAGGGTCTGCATGACCAATGAAGTGCTCTAGAATTCCCATACGCATTTCAAGATGACTTTGAGTGAGTGATGACTGAACAATGGAATAAATGAGCGAATTACAGTTCTAAAGCACAGTGAATGATTTCACTGCCCTCACTTTGCTTTTCCATTCTGGAAAAGGTCAATATGGGTGTCAATGTAGTTGGTTGAGCCACTTTACCAGACCAGGATATAAATTGTTGCATTTTTATAAGTATTTAAATTAATTGCTTAAGATTTTTCCCTTTGCCAAAGTTTTAGTACCTTTAGTAGCTCCCTACTATGACAGACTTCACTCTTTCCAGACCAGAAGTCTTGTACAAGACTTAGTATGAGATGATCAGCCTTTCTTTGAAAGAGGTGACGTGACTTCAGGCTCTGAACAGTTTGCTAGAGGGTTATCTTGGGGTGATATGACTTCTTTGCTGTTTATAGATGATGAGTTGAACATTTTGTCCTGAAAACTTTAACAGCTTTGATGTATAATTCACAATTCATCCATTTTAAATACATAACGCAATGATTTCTAGTACTTTAAAGTTGTAGTTCTAAAAATTCTTAAAGCTTTCCTGTCCATATATAGGCACAGGCCACAATAGTTACTTCCAAAAAGATAAGAAAGCCTTTTCTAGAGGGACCCAGGGCCAAGGGAATACAGGCAACTTGTAAGGTTACAATTTCTTGGATTAGGCTCATAAACTACATGATGATTATTTCCGGAATACCCGCTTTGCCCCATTCTGGTGTGCCTGAGTGAGAAGGAAACTCACAGTTGAAAAACACTACCCGCCACCACCCTACTATTGAGTTCTGTTAACAGTTCAGACTCCCTCCGACATACACGGAGAGGCACCACCCACATTACTCTTCAGAGGACAGGCTGCTCGGCTGCAGAAAGTGTTGTCTCCAGGACCCTCCAGCTCCCACTTCCTTCACAGTCAGGCTCAGCTTCAGAGAGCTTCCTCACCTACGGCCAGACCCCGCAACTGCAGGAGCCAGTTTCCCAGGTGGAGTCTGCAGGGAAAACGCCCCTGACCCTTAAGCCATAAGCTCTGAACCTACTGCAGCGTGGGACGTTTCAGAGAGTGTGTTAGTGGGAGATATGCCGTGCAACGTCCCAGCGGGATCATCGCAATGCAGGATCCTGAAGTTTTGTGGCAGGATTTTGTCATCTACAGTGTAGAATTAGACACCTTTTGAAAAATAAATCCTGGTATAATTTCTGGCCTGTGGTAAAGATGGAATGCCCGATCTTCATTCATCAAGTGGACAGGACACCAAAATCATCCATTATTAATTGGGTCTTCTAAGTCTCATAAAATCGCCAGATAACCTCAAGAACAATCCATCAAAAGACAGAAATAATATATCTATGACAGAGTTAAAGAAGGGTTAGAATCAAGGACTCTTGTACAAATTCCACTCCCATAATTCATCCCAGTGCCTATCTGTCGGACAAGCTAACTCCAAACAGTCAGTTTCTGTGGATTTAATTCCAACTCATAGTGACCCTACACGACAGAGTGGAACTGCTTCACAGAGATTCCAAAGCTGGAAATATTTATGGAGTTCAAAAGGGAAATAATTTGAATGATCAGAGCTTTGATCAGTGAATGAACGAATTACTAAAATTCATTTCAGATACAATGAGACAGCAGACATAGTTATAAATAATTCTACACTGGAGCAATGATGAAAAGCCTCTGCAGGATCATGGAAAGACAAAGAATAGACATTTGAGAATAAGGAGTCTGGATGAGTCCTATGGGATAGCTATATGTCTAACAAAACCCTTTTAAAGTGTTTTTTAAAAAAAGCTGATGGTGCCCGCTATCAAAAGATATAGCGTCTGGGGTCTTAAAGGCTTGTAGGCAAACATGCAGCCATCTAGCTCGGAAACAGCAAAGTCCACAGAGAAGAAGCACACGAGCCTGTGAGAACACGAGGTGTTGAAGGGAACAGGCAGCGGACACCAAAGAACAAAAACCATCATTGTGTGACCACCTTCCACACATAAACACTGAAGACGAATGTGTGCATAAGTAAGTGTGGTGAAAAAGGCTGATGGTGGCCGGCTATCGAGACCTATAGTGTCTGGGGACTTAAAGGCTTGAAAGTAAACAAGTGGCCATCTAGCCCAGAAGCAA
>NW_022103899.1:6321785-6359803 GCF_000313985.2 Echinops telfairi | reverse complement strand
AAAAAAAAAAAAAAGCTGTGAGCACTAAAGTAAGCCTCACCCAAGCTATGGTATTTTCAATGGTCTTGCGTGCCAGTGAAAGCTGGACAATGAATAAAGAAGCCTAAAGAAGATTTGATGCATTTGCATGGTGGTGAGAGTGAAGAGTTCTGAGCGTGTCAGGACGTGCCAGGATGACGAGCAGATCTATGTGGTAGGAGGTTCAGTCAGTGTGCTGTTTTAGAACTGAGGATGATGAAACTTCACCTTATTTGAAAATGGTTTCAGGAGAGACTACTCTTCGGAGAAGACCATCAAGCTAAGCAAACTGTCAGTGAACAAGAAGTACGTTTTCATTGCGATGGTTGGCAGTGTTTGCAACAATGAGCTCCAATGTAGCAAAGATGTGAGTCTGGTGCAGGACGGGCAGTGTTTCACTCTGTTGATCACAGGACATCTGTGAGGAAGCACAGATTCGGTGACACCTAACAGCAATCAAACCAACATAGGATGTTTTATGCAAATGGCATTAAGTGTGGATGCTTTAATCATATGTCATTGCCCAACAAGGAGCATCTATCAAAAGAAATGTACTATATATGGACAACACAATTCAACCAGCTCACCTTAGACAATCTCTGTCACTAGAAAGCCCAGTGTTCACTGGATAAGCGCATGAATAAAGTGGTCACAGTGGCAGGGAAGGTGACCATGGATAAACTAAATCAGGAACCTCTATTGATCACGGCTAAATTAGCGATTTGATTTCCAACCCACCCACAATGGACACCAAGATATAGCCCAAAGAGACTGCCATTCTTCAAGCAACCAGCCAGACCCATGGGCTGCTTTCATCCTCGAGGGCCTTCCTTTACTTTATGATCACAGGAATAGATACAGCATGTTATTAAGGTGTGGTTTTGATTTTCCTACTCTATGTGAGGGGTATGAAATGTTTACTTCACTAGCATGAGATCCAGTATAAGATTGCCTCAGAGCAGAGGATCATTTTACAATATACTAAGTGCCATAATATGAGGGGGGTAACCCCCCAAACTGGATTTTTTCAAAACCATATATTATATATATATACATATATATATATATATATATTTTTTTTTTTTAACAAAACAACCTTCTCACCTTAGAGATACTCTCCTTTACACTTCATACATTTGTCAAATCTGCAATTCCATGCTTGGAAACATTTTTCAAACTCATCTGTCTGCATGGCTGACAGTACCTCTCTCTTTTTTCCTCACCTCTTCTATGTCATTAAATCTCTATCCTTTCATTTCCCTCTACATTCACAGAAACAGACAGAAATCGCATGGAGGAAGGTCAGATGAGTAAGGTGCAGTGAGGTATGAGAGACATGCTGTTTTTTACTAAAAACGGCATGAGCAGGTGCATTGTCATGGTGGCAAAACCAGTCCCCCGTCTACCACATATCGGGCCTTTTTTGCTTGCACGCTGTTATGCAATCTTTTCAGAAGCTCTAAATAGAAAGCTTGATTGACAGTCTGACCTAGTGGAACAAACTTTAATATACTATGGGTCGACATTTTCATTTGTTTGGGAAGTTGAAGGACATCCAGAACGTGGTTTGTCATCAATCAACATTTCACCTTTTTTTAATGAGAAACACACACACACACACTTAAATTTTTCCCAGAGCGCTGTCCTTGTAAGCTGTGTTCAACATCAGTTGAACAACAACAGTTTGAGGGCATTTTTCCCAAGCAGGACACAAAATTTCACAGCCGCATGCTGTTCTCTTAAATTGGCAATCACAAAATATGAGGTTCAAGTGAAACTGCTTTCATGAAAACATTCAGTGTGACCAGAGAGAATCTTCCGAGGCAACGCCACTGGGTGCACTAACTCGGAGGGTGTTGCTGAATGCTCTACTAACATGAAAGATGTGTACTATGAAAGCTCCACTCAGTGGAACTTTTTTCTGTTTGGAGGATGGGGTACCCCCTTATAGATCTATGACTGTTATATCCATCTTTTTAAACACACGCCACTCTGTTCAGACTTGCTGGTCTAATAGAGATTAGGAATAGCTTGATGAGTCAAAAGCAAAAACACCAGCTCACAGGCATTGCTCCATGAGGATGTGGTGCCATCTTCCAGAATACAATATTGACATTGAATCACATAATTTGATAAAGAACTGTGTCTGTGAAAAAAGTATTAAGGGGTCCAGGATCTATGGGATGTAAATGGGCGTGGCTTTATTTTTCATTATAAGCAGATACTCACTGGAGGATCTGGTGCTACCTGTTCCCACAACTCTGAGCTCTGTAGGGTTCAAGGTTCTGATTGATAAAAGGGATACCATTAAACCAGAGAACACAACATAAAGCCTTATAAAACTATAAACCCTAAGTTCCATTTGGGAACTTTGGGCAGGAAGAGGAGCCACAGTCTTGGCAGTGTGGTAAGAAGAGGAGTCGCAGAATTGACTCATCAGGAGGAGACAATCCTGCTGTTGCACACTGAGAATTTTGAAGACTATGCATAGAATCAAAGTGATCTATTGAGTGTCTTGTGGCTGTCCCTTCCCCTGTAGTAAGTGGAAGTGGATAAACATAACAATGTAGGCATGAGGAGGTCATGGTAACCAAGAGATCAGGCTCCTCAAAGAGGAGAGTTCGCACAATGCTACCAGAGACACCATGAAGACTGGCAGAGTGGGTGACTAGACCAAGAGTGCAGGACCTCAAAAAGGAATAGTATACAGAGAGAAAGTAAGTATCAATTGGGACCCTGAGATCAATGTTTGTAATGCTGCTATAATTTGACTCAAGTTTGTTCCACTAACCTCCCTCTTTTAAATACCCCTTAAGACGAAATGCCCACCAGAATTTCAGAACATTTGTTTTCCAAATGTAGATGGATATAAGGCACCAAAAGGGTTGACTGTGGTCAAAACCAAGATGTGCCAAATGAGATTCTTCTTTAAGGAAGAACCTTCTGCCTCCAGGGTCTGATCCAGTCATATTAGCTATCTCCTTTTGCTAACAAACAGCCATGGTGGTGTAGTGGTTACGAGTTGGGTTGTAAGCCTTAAAAGTCAGCAGTTCAAAGCCACCGGTGCTCTGTGAGAGAAAGATAGGGCTTTCTACTCCCATAAAAAGTTACAGTCTCAGAAACTCACAGGAGCAGTTCTACCCTGTCATCATGGGTCACCATGAGTAGGCATGGACTCAGTGGCAGTGATTTCTTTAGTATTGTTGCTAACACGCACCCTCAGTTTTTAAAAAGAGACATCTTAACTCAAATTTTGTGGTTTAGGAAAGTCGAGTATGGTTTAGCAATTTCTGGCTAACCACATAACCAACCCCACCCCATCCCCAGTGGGGGGGGGCGGGTTTACAAATAACAGAAACCATAGGGGAAGGGAGACAGCAGTCAGTGTAAGATTTTAAAATAATAATAATATATGATTTATCAAGGGGTCATGAAGATAGGGGGGGGGAGCTTATACCAAGGGCTCAATAGAAAGTAAATGTTTAGAAAACAATGATGGCAACATATGTACAAATGTGCTTGATACAATTGATGGATGGATTGTTATAAGACCTGTAAAAGCCCCCAATAAAATGATCTTTTAATAAAATAAAATACAAATTTTGTGGTTTAGGAAAGTAGAGTATAGTTTGGCAATTTCTGGCTTATCTCATGAGGTTACAGTTAAGCTGTCAGCTGGGGTTGCACTCTGATCTAATTATTCTACAGTTTTACCTGGTGGTCCGTGTGTGTGTGTGTGTGTGTGTGTGTGTGTGTGTGGAGGAGGTGTTTAACTTCCCAGCTTACTGACATGCGTGTTGAGTGCACTCAGTCCCTAGTTGCATTGCTGAGGAAGCAGTATCTGACCTCTTCCAACTACTCAAAGGAGAAGGAGCATATAATCCACACCGTTTCCAGCTGAGTGTGAGAAGGCAGGTCATATGACTCCACTTTCTGATCTTCCTTTACCTTATTCTGCCTCCTCCAGTTGGTCCACCCATGGCATTCTACTTCTCAGACGGAGAATGCTCCATTAAAATGGCCACGCAGGACTCCAAGACAATATTCACAATTATGGAGGTTTATGAGAGAAGTCAACAGATTAACACAAGCTAGGATAGGAAAGATTTAAAGCCAGAGTCTTTTGTCCATAGATTCAGTGGCCGTGTAAGGCAAGGGTAGAAAGGTCTGTTTTACTCAGACCTGTGTCACTCTAACAGATAATACTCGATCTCTGAGATATTTTTAGGCAGTTCAACTTCTTTTGCTGCTCTGTCTTCCTTTCTCTCCCTATTATCACAAGAATGAATCCCTAATAAACAGCTTTCACTTCAAACTCCATTTTAGTGTCATCTTTGAGCCAGCTAAGCTCTTTCCTTACAATAAATTCATGGGAGATTGGAGAGTGTATTTTCTTTCCTACTATTGATTGTTTCCCTCCCGAGAGACTTCAACTACTCTCTTCAATTCCTGCTCAATGGCCTCAGTTATTGAAAAGCGGCGTATAATGGTCATAGGTAGTGTTATTATATGTTTATCAATTAACTAAGATCTGCTGAGCTAACATTTAAGATGGTGCTGGAGATGCTAGCGGAGTAGTGCAGAGGTTCTGAAAGGCTTGGACTGATGAAGAGGTCCACCTATACCTTCTAAATCAGCCTACACATGCAGCAATGAACAGTACAAAGACAGTTTTCTCGAAATTTCACCAAACCTACTTTGCAAACTATTATGAGATTATTAGGTGAAAGGTTATCTCCCAGAGGAACATGGAAATTATTAGACAGAGCAAATGAAGCAAATAATTTGGTTTTGTTTGGGTTAATAATTCAGTAATTTGAAAAAAAAAACTGGAATGCAAATACAATGGAAGTTCCACTTACCAGATTTATATCCCATAATGAAATGGTCTCTAATTAGTTTGAGAGCACAGATGATCAGACACAATACCTACAGTTTAGCAAGAGACTTTGAAGAAAATGCAATTAATTCAAAGGCCTATAGTGAGATCACTTGACCATCTGGCCACTTCTGCATTTACTAATTGATAGAACTTCAACACTCTTGTGTGAAGGCAAGATGGAAAACTCTGATGTGTTTTGATTTACTCAAAATGTCTAAAGAAGTTAAATCCAATTTTAATACATAGTTGAGATATCTCTGATATGCTCTATATATGTATATATACATATACTTATACATACACATGAGTATTGCAAACTTTGTAACTATTATTCTTGCTTTTCAAATATTTAAATAATAATTTCTCACATTTTAGGTTGAATAAAATCAGTGCTAAACCTTAACTAAGGATATATAATATGTAAACAAAATTATATTTTGAATAAAATTAATTTGTTCATATAAGACATATATATAAGCATCTATGATGTACCTGGAATTACTCTAGACATTACAAACATACAGCAAAATAGGTAGGTATCTTTGTCTTCATAGAATTTACATTCTAATCAAGGAGACAGAAAATGAGATGTGCAATAGATAAGATATGTAATGGGGCTTCAAAATATTCATGGAAAATTTAAATAAAAATGAAAATGTTTAAAATATTCATGAAAAATGAAATAAAATATGATGAACTTGTTGACACCCTCTCATCTAATATACGTAGTAACAAGTGCTAAAACAACAAACCAAAAATTAAACAGAGAAGGCTACTATAGATGCCAGTGAAGAATAGGGGTAAGAATTCAAGTTTGCATTCAATAGCCAAAAAGACCTCACAAGAAAGTGGTTTGAGTAAACACTGTAGGGAGGTGAGGAGGGGCGCTAGGCTGCCTCCTTGAGTGAAGCACCTGAGAAGCAGAGGCAATAATTGCACAATCCCTGAGGCAAGAGTAGGCTCAGTTGGTTAAGGAAGAGAGAGCAAAGCGGCCAGATGTCTGCTGCTTACGGGAAGGGGGAGCGGTGAAGGGAGCAGGTGCACTCTGGAATACCTGGGGTTTCAGATATGCCTTTGACGTGACTCTGAAAGGTTGACCATACATGTGATGGCAAGATCTCATGTGGGTTTTAATAGAATCATTGCAGTGCCTTTGGGGGGCAGCACCTAGGGCCAACTTAAAGCAGAAAGATAAGTTTGGGCCTATGACAGGAATTAAGATGGCGACTTATCTAGAAAGATGGCAGCAGGTCTGGTGAATTGATTTTTTTAGTACCTACAATTTCGCAAATGTCCAGCCTGGACAGAATCGTCTCTAACAGTGAGAAATGTGGTTCTACAGTGTCACAGCCCTCATTGCATAAAGCAGGCTCTTTACAAATCTTCGTGTGAAATCTTGCTACCTCTGGCCCTTTTGGTCTGCTTATTTTCCTTTTTTTCTCCCTTAGAAAACAGACATTTCTGAAGTGCAGCATTTACCACTGGCTTACAGATGATGATTTATTGATGATGTCTAGTTCAGTTTTGAATAGAAATTTTAAAAGTTCAAGGAGCTATAAGCTTTTGACCTGTTATCATGATAAAGAGGATCTGTGGAGAAAAGTGCTGTTGCATAATTTCTTTACCTTAGTTGGTTCCATATAAATTAAAGTAACTGTTGGCCATTTAGAAGGGGCAGAAGCAAAGGGGCAAGACAAAGACCTGACTGTCTTTAATTTCAAAGGATATCTATAAACTTTTTAGTAAATCCATAGCCTACCCCACTCAACAATAAATATGGAGTTGTTGATTCAATGATTCATTTCAGAGTAAGTTTTTATTACACTGTAATAGTATTGATATAGTTTAGAGATCCATCAATTTCCTTCTGAATCCAAATCACCAGTAAGTGTGATAGCCCAGGACACTGGTTTATAGATGGTAACCCATGGAGTCTTCAAAATCTAATACTATTTCTCCAGGTTGCTCCTAGTCTCAGCCTGGCATTTCCTTCTTGTCCTCTTCATTTATCCTGCTCTTGAATTCCGCCTATGCATCAAAACTCAGCATTTAGGCAACATTTCATTTGATCAATTCCTTTGGTTGGTAGTAGGTTTCACTTCTCTCTGCTCTCACCACAATATCTTCTATCATTTCTACCTCTGACCTTCTAACACGGTTGTGATTTGTCTTTTCTGTCCAATCCTCCCGTTAGCCATCAGAGCAGTGGTTCTCAACCTTCCTAATGCCCGACCCTTTAATACAGTTCCTCATGTTGTGGTGACCCCCCAACCTAAAATTATTTTCGTTGCTATTTCATAACTGTAATTTGCTACTGTTATGATTTAGGCGACCCCTGTGAAAGGGTCATTTGACCCCCCCAAGGGGTCGCAACCCACAGGTTGAGAACCACTGTATTAGAATATAAGCTTCTTACCCTCTAATTTCTAGTATATTACCTTAAGAACATACCTTAAGTATATTCAATGTTTAATTGAATATACTTTTGCCCTATGTTTATAATTATACCAGTCAAAAATGGAAGCTAATTCTTTAGACACACAGCATTGTGGTAGTTGTTAGAGATATTGGGATCAAATGTACTCTTACTTAATGCTTTTTTGTTTGTTTGTTTTCCTGAAGGAGAATTTAAGCAAAGAAAGTCCAGTTGAGAGCATCCTGAAATGGTGGGCAAGGTGGAGATTAAGGAGAAGGGAAAGCAGTGATACTGACCGTCAGTGGCACCAGCCAGAACATGAAATGTCTTTTGATGCAATGTCTCAGGATAAGCGACAGAAGGAAGGGTTGGGCTAGAATTGGTTACACATAGGAGCAAAAAAGCAAAAGGACCTGTAGTACAGATCTTAATATCCGAAAAATCAAATCAAATTAGTACAAAGAAACAAAAACAAAAAAAGACAATAAAGTGGCATAAACCTACAGAAGAAATGAATCAAATATACAGAGTTAATAGGATGTAAAGGCAATCACTTCATTGTTCAAATTACATTCATGGCTATAATAAGCCATGAATGGGGCATTTGTAATCCACTGATTGCAAAATGACACTTATCGATGCCTTTCCCAAAACATAAATAAAACTTTAATCACGAATCATTTGAAGGTGGAGAATAAATTAGTTTGACATATTTTGGAAGTAAGCATGCCATTCCTGGAAATAATCATTGTAATTAATGTGGGGCAATCTACAGTGAACTTCTTCAAAAGAGGTTGAGTAAAAGAGCCAACACAGGATAAGATTGTCAGATCAGGCTCACAGGAATCACAGTCTTATTGAATATCAAAAGCTACTAAATAATGACAAGAAAATAAGCATAAAGTCGTTCGATGGGAGCAGGAAG
Organism: Echinops telfairi; assembly: GCF_000313985.2. Taxonomy (NCBI): domain Eukaryota; kingdom Metazoa; phylum Chordata; class Mammalia; order Afrosoricida; family Tenrecidae; genus Echinops; species Echinops telfairi. The sequence continues at coordinate 6,351,562 of NW_022103899.1, read as the reverse complement.
GTAGGAAACATCAAGTCAAGGGCTGCTTCGTTGGCCCTTTGTCCAGCTCGGATGTGCACTCCTCACCCAGGATAATAGCACAAGCTGCAGGTGGCACTCGGGGTTCTCAGACACAGAGCGTGTCATTATGATATGACTCAATCTTGTACCCCATAGAGTTCTGTAGCCCATGTCACAATCTCCAAGGAGCTGTACAATAGATAAGCTCCAAAGAGCTACCACATGGAGCTATACCACAGATAATCTCCAAAGAGCTACCACAAGGAGCTATACCACATCTATAATATCCAATATTTAGTAAAGAATATCCTCAAGAGGACCTTTCTAATACAGTAGAACTCTGGACCTTAATGCTAATCCATTCTAGAAGGAGCATCAAGATGTGATGCGGTCGAGTTTTGAATCAATTTTTCCCATAAGAAATAACTGAAAATGAATTAATCCATTCCCAACCACCAGGTTTTTACCCTAACCTTGCCTTTTTATACAAAACATCATACAAAAATTTCAAAGTAAATAAGTTCAGAGTTAAATAATATAATTTAAATGAGAAACACAGCATTAAAAAGGTTTTAACAACTACAGTATGGCCCATACCTTGAGATTGATGAGGATCTGGATCTGTGGACACGGATGTGGAGAGGAGGGATGGAGAGAGAGTCATTGTTTGGAAGGGGAATCCCCTTCCAGAAAATCAACTGGTAGCCGCTTTTCAGGAGTTTTTTCCCTTATTTGCCTTTTTTCACTAGGACCTGGCTGGCTTTCTTTTTTTTAAAAAAACAACAACAAAAAACTGTCTGTGTTCTGCTGTTGGCGTTTCCTTAACTGTTTTCTAAAAGGGTTTACTAAACTATCATCAACAATATCAATAACACGGTTAAGCAGTTCCTAATCATGACGCTTCTTTCCAAAACATCCTTTCTTAGGACTCATGATTTTTATCTTAAAACAGTACAAAAAGCTTCAAAAACTAAGAAAATTAATGCAAAAATGCTTGGAACCCAGCTTAAGCAAAGGCTTAAACAACTCATACTAACAATGCCGACAACACTGAGTGACCAAAACCCGAACTGCTTTTGTTTACAAAAATGACGTGTTTCGGATCGGATTCCGATGTTTTGTTCGAGTTCTGATGCGAAATTTTCTTGAGATTTCTCGTCAAAATCCAATGATGTCAGTCTAGTACTGATGTAGCCGAGTACCAGGGCTTTCGTAGGTTTTCCCTCTAGCAAGCAGCAGTTAAATATTTGCCCCAGGGAATCACTGGGTCATTCTAGGTTGGCTGCTAATGGAAAGAGTGGAGGTTCAAGTTCGCCCAGAGGTGCTATAGAAGAAAGCCCTGGCAGTGGTACCGGACATTCAAACCTTTCACTAGTTGGAATTGTCTGGACGGCATCTGGGTCATTTTCCCTAGAGATCCATTTGACAAGGACATTAGACTGAGCCACCTCCTGTCTCTTCTGTCCCTACAGCTCATCCCTGTAGTGAAGGGAGAGACAGGATCCCATGGACATCAGCCCACCACTTCGCCACTTTTCTCCCAGGCATTTAAGGCACTGCTTCTTATGATGAAATCGTGCTTTCAGGAAGCCCAAAAGTGTAATTTAGTTACACTAATGATGTTTTCTGTGGGCTTATTTAGGTTCAAAGTAATAAATAAATGTGACCACATATGCCATTTTAGGAAAGTAGGGGAGGGGGCAAAGAATACAGAAAGAATGAAAATAAAACATAAAATCCCCACATATACTATTGAAGATAAGGATGTGAGAAGGATGCTTGCAGAGAGTGTAAAATAAATAACTGTTAAAGTTGTTTATGTTTAGCCCTTGGGTGGTGGGGGGATAGGGTAAGGGGAGGCTAATGTGCTTAACATGCAGGCAACTTGCGGATCCTTTTCTGATTAGTTGCAACAATGATGCCCAAGCTAGCACTCTTTATGAGTAGATGACTTCCTCTCGTGATCAATTTACATATGGTTAGAAAAGGACCTACATGTAATAGATATTAAAATGAGAGTTTTCTTGTCTTCAGTGCAGCAGAATGTGAAGATATTGGAGGCTCAATTCCTAAGTGTGTAGTGTAAGATTGATCACCATTACCTTAGACTGCTGGCTGTGAGAAGTCAAGACCTCAATAGCAAGTACTTGAGCAGTGAAATGCTTAAAAGTTCAAGAGCCAAGGAAGAAGTTGCAGACTAAGGAACAGGCACCACCTGCAGCCCAGGACCCTGCAGGGAAACGTCCTCCGGGAAGGAAGGGTATCCGAGGAAACCTTAAATGCATCCACTCCAGAGTCAACTTAAAATATCTGCCAGGCTCACTAAGCGCCAAGTGATTTAGGAGAGGGACTAGGAAAGGCTAGCCTTAATTTCCCTGGCCTCCTTTCACTCTTTCCTTCCACGACCTACAGGGTTCCCTTAAGCCACCTGAAGGAGAAGGAAAGAAACTAGATCAGTTGGAAAAAACAGGGAAAAGAGTAGGTCTTTCTGTATTTGAGTTTTCTCTGCTGTCAGTCTTTTTTTTTTTTAAATGAAAAGATCATTTTATTGGGGGCTCTTACAACTCTTATAACAATCCATACATCGATTGTATCAAGCATATGTGTACATATGTTGCCATCATTCTTTTCTAGACATTTATTTGCTATTGAGCCTTTGGTATCAGCACCTCTTTTTTCCCTCCCTCCTCGTGACCCCTTGATAAATTATAAATTAGTATTATTTTCATATCTTACATTGACCACTGTCTCCCTTCCCCATGGTTTCTGTTGTTTGTCCCCCTGGAGGGAGTGAGGTGGTGGTTATGTGTCGATCATTTTGATCAGTTCCCCCTTCCTCCCCACCTTTCCCCTACTCTTCTGGTATTGCTATTCCCATTCCTGATCCTGGATTCCATGACTTGAGCTCTTATCTCTTATCTGTACCCGTGTACATGCTCACTCTAGTCTGAAGTGAGAGGCAGCACTGGGGCATGATTGTTGAGGTGGGTGGTGGGTGAGGAAACCTCAAGGAACCAGAGGAATATTGTGTGCTTCATCGGTGCCACACTGCACCTTGGTTGACTAATCCCTTCCCTGAGACCCCTCTCTGGGGGGAGGTCCCATTGTCTACAGATGAGCTTTGGGTCTCTGCTCTGACCCTACTCCTTCTCAACAATATGGATTTTTGTTGTTTTTTTGCGTGTTATGGATTTTCTGATGCCTGCTATCCCTATGATACCTCATGATCACACAGGCTGGTGTGCTATCTCTTTGTGGACTTGTTACTTCTCAGCTAGACGGCTGCTTGTTTATCTTCAAGTCTTTAAAACCCCTGATGCTATATCTTTTAATAGCCAGGCACCATCTGATTTCCTCACCACATTTTCTTATGCACCCATTTTGTCTTCTGCGATTGTGTCAGGAAGGTGAGCATCACAGAATGCCAGTTTGTTAAAACAAAGTGTTCTTGTATTACAGGAGGGTATGAGCAGAGGTCCAAAGCCCATCTAATATCTCTGTGTATTACCATATAAATATATGTACATAGGCCAATACCTCTATTTTTATGAATTAATGTATTTACATATGTACACATTTATGCTTATACCTGTATCCATAGCATTGCTTTCTAGATTGTTCCTGTTTCCTTTGACCTCCTTCTGTCCCACCATCATGATTGCCCTACTTCGGCTTCTTAGTACTTCCTCTCAGCTAGATTGCTGTTGCTCCAACATCCCCAGGTTCTTTACATCCCCCTTGTTGATATTAATTCCCTAGTTTTCCCCCTATCTATGGTGGTGTTTGCTGACTGCTCCCTTTCCCTGCCTCTTCTCCCCCAAAATCCCTCCGGGACCACAGTCCCATTGCTTTCTCCTCCTCGAGCTTGCTTCCCACGCCTGTCTTATACAAGTAGGCAATCCAACAACAACATAGATCAAGCAAAAAGAAAACAGACGCTTGAAAAGAAAAATAAAAGGAGAATAAACATACATAATTCCAGGTCTATCTGCTGACCTTTTTAATGTTGTGAGTCTTAAATAGGAGAAAGAAGGAATTTCATTTTAAATCATGAATTAGAGAGAAGACTGCGTGTGTGTGCATGTGTGTGTGTGAAACAATGAGAGGGGGAGAGAGAAAGATTTCTATGACCAATGAGCAGTCAGAAAATATTTTTATTCAGATATCAGGATAGGGATAATACCCACTGATTAGTTTTAATGGGCCTGTGGGAAACAAAATAAAATTGCTTTTATAGTTAAGCCATGAGAAAACTGCTTGGTCACAATTATTTCTTAATTTGAACCTTAATATCCCCACAGAAAACATAATTAATGTAACTGAAAGCACATTAATTGAGGAAAAGGAAAACAAATCAAACTGATTCTAAAAAAAATGCACATGATACAATGTTTCCATTCATTAAAGTAATGAGTCAATAATTGAGTAATAATCAAAAAATGCATATTGGTTAGTTCAAAAACTAAAAATAGACACAAAGTCAAAAATTAAAAAGTGAAATAGTTGCAATCTATCTTACAAAAAATAACAGCTATTGGTATATTGAATTACATCTTTGCAGATGTTTGCATACATGGAACCTTCTCTGAACTTTTTCACACTGAAGAATGTATCACTTTTTCTTTTCAATAAACATAAATCTTCTCTTTAAATAAATTTTAGATTTGTATTCTATCCCATTGTATGACTACTTGGTAATTCTTCACAGTTTTACATTAATATAAAGAACAGCATTTCTTTCACAATTATTTCTTAATTGTGAAGAGTCTACAAGGGTAGATCCTCGTATAACATATTATTCCTACCTTTCCATTAATTTTGGGAATTCCCAGAAATGATATTGGACATTCCAGATACTCATTATTAATGAGGAAGAGGAGAGAAGAGAAGAACAAATATATGGGTACAACTAGCAGACTTTAATTTTATCAATTAAAATTCAAATGATTCTGTACAAGCAATTATAAAAAAATAAATAAAAATAAAACTATCCCAACAATGTCCTGTCCTCTACTTTTTCTTTCCTGAGACAAGAGTTATCAAATCACTAGCATTTCATTTTTAAATGCTTTTCAAAAACATCAACTCATATTGAGATTTATTTTTAATTATTCTGTCGACTGTGGACAGTTAGAATTTCACTTTTTTACCACCCCCTTTTTCTACCTTCATCAGACATTGGTTCTCTATCCAGGATGCAATTTAATATAATTATTGGTTATATTAGCTTTCCATTTCTACACAGCAATGACAAAGAAAAGGTTAGATTTTATTTGGGATAATGAGGAGCATCAAAGAGAATCTAAAGCATTTGAAGAGTTTTGAATTGCCAATGAATAATTAAGTCATACAATTCTTAGAAATCAGTTTTTGTCGGAAAGTGACGTGAAAACAAACTTCAGAAACAGTTCAGTGGTTTTTGTCTTCATATGTATGTATGTATGTGTATTCTTTTGCTTATGTGTGAGAAATCCTGAATAACTCAATAGGACCACCCCTGCCTTTTCTTTGTTTTATTTTAGAGGCTTTACAAGAAGGAATTTTAGGGCCAACTAATGACACCCCAGTGATGTAAGATCTTCCACATAAGAGGGAAAAGGCACATGTTGAGAATCTATTACGTGATAGATGATGTTATCATCATACATACTTGTACTTAACTCTTAGCACATAAATTGAGTTAGTACTTCTCTTTGTGTGGGGATGAACAAACCGAGTCTCAGAACCACTGTGTAGCTTGCCGACGCTCACTCACATCAATGGCAGGACAGTTATAAGACAGCAGGTTGGCATGCTTCTAAACCTTGGCTGCCTGCAGTAAGATGGCCACACCTCATAAGTGGATCATGAGAAAGAAGGATTTATAAGTTACAATTTTAAGATGAAAGTAATATGAGACCATCTTAATCATGAAGACTATAGAACAATTCCATATAATGTGGGGGTACTGTGGATTTTATCCTTAGGATATATTTCACCATTTAAGTTTCAGAGACAGTGGCTCAGCTAAGACCATATATGAGAGTATGTTGGACTATTTAGAGGGAAACTATTCATTATTATAAGGATCTTAGTATATTGAAAACTCCCAAGTATAAATGAGCAAATCTAGTAAATGAACAAATCTGTCTTGAAAATACAATCAGAATGTTCCCAGGAGCCAAGGTGGCAGGACTTTGTCTCATGTACTTTGGACATGGTGTTGAGGAATTCGTTCCTGGAGAAGAGCATATCGCTTGGTAAAATAGTCCGTGGAAAAGGGGAAGGCCCTCAACAAGACGGACTCAAGCAGTGGCTCCAGCAATGGACCCAAACAGCAGTCCTGGTGAGGATGACGCAGGGCTCGGTAGGGTTTAATTCTCTTGCGCATAAGGTGGCTATGGATTAGGACTAACTCAATGATGCCTACCAATACCCCCACACACTCCCTAATGGTTGTGATTTTATTATTTTCAATAACGTAGAGAGTAATTTCACTTTTTGCATTACGACACTGTCTAAACAGTAATTGTGTTCGGAAGATGAAAACAAGGAAATGCAACAATACTAATCTCCTGTAGTGCAGTGGAGTATTCAATGTGACTCCTCTAGTTGTAGCCTTTGTTACTCCTGCCAAACAGCCCTCATTTCCCTGATGGACCTGCGGAGGAAGGTAGGCAAAGACGCTGTTGGATTAGATGACTCAACTGTAGCTACTTGCTAACAGGGTGCATTGTGATTACCCTCCTCTGAGGTCTGAGATCATCTGTCTCAGAAGCAGCAATAGGGAACTCACTAGCAACAGGAGAGAAGAGCCAGAAGTGGAGCACATCCTTTGGACACTGCGATCCCTGCACATTGAAATCCCTTGGGCTAGGACAGCGTTGAGACCGGAGGAGTAGCGGAAGAGCAGCAGCAGCAGAACAGAAGCCAGAGGAAGAGGAAGAGCAGGGACAGCACAGCCCACAGAAAAGAGAGCTGAGCGCTTTGCAGTAGGAGGTTGGCTTGTGGAGTTGGGTGTCTCCAGGCACTTAACTGGGCAAGCTGTTTTGGTTTACCCACAGAGCTGATGCTGGGTGCCTTCTGGGGGAAGTTTATACCATTAAGGTACATATTAATGAATTGCATGCTCTTTGGGAAATTACTGTCAACCCTGAACGAGCTTTGTAACATTGCCCATGGGGCACAGAGCCCCTGTAAAGAGTGAGGGTTAGGAGAGGCCTGTTTGCAGAGAAGAAACTATCCTGACTTAAACAGTGTCCTGAATATTTCTCATCGGAACTGTAGCTGGTTATCTTCTCTAATAAACCCCATAGCCCTGAGCATTGACTATGAGTTCTGTGTGGCCATTGGCAGGAATTATCAAACCTAGCCACAGAAGTAGAGTAGCAAGGGATGAACAGTTGATGTCAGAGTTGGATAAAAAGGGATGGAGGGTGGAGGCATGCCTGATCTCTCTGCCTTGTGGCAGTCATCCTTGGGAGCTGGAGAAGGCCACACAGGTCCCCACCACTGCTCCTCACTCCTTAAGTACAAACTACCACTCCCAGGGTGCATACTATTTTTATTACCATCATGGAGCAATGTATGCAGCCCTTGTAAACATATTGTCAGGGAAGAATTATGATGGCAAAGCAGTCAGAAAAGCTGCATTCTGACCTCTCGCATATGTACTCCGAAGTTCCCAATTATTAAATAATGTGAAAGGAAGATGTTTATCTAAGTACCCATTATCCTTCTCTATGTACATCCTAGCAGTTGTAATTTTAAATAATATATGCCCATCTTCAAACATTTATTTGTTTAGCAAGCACTTATAAATAAGCTACTCGGGCCTGGATGCTGTGGGAGATCAAAAATAAATACAAAAAGAATCTCTACCATGTGGACATTGTAGCTAAATAAAGTAGATGGGATATATACACACAAATAAGTTATAGTATTACGTGTAAAGTGTCATAAGCTAGAAATAAATTAGTAATGTGAGAATTTAAAGGAGAGCTTACTTTTAACTGGAGAAATCAAGGATTTTAAACAATTTTTAATCATGAATTGGGTGAAGGTTATCAGAGTAGATCACCGGGTTTATAGCTAACAATGCGTATTCCATTTCATCTCACTGTTGGCCACTCCCTCAGCCGGGATCCCATCACTGACCTACCATCCTCCCTTTGCTCTATTTCCACGCCACCTTCCTTCCTAGCCCATCTGAGCTAACTTTTTGAGTCCTTTGGATTGAAATCATTGATTATTCGAAGGTGTTTATTATATTTCACGAGTATTATTGCTCCCCTTGTAACCTTGTCTATTGTTTGACTGAAATTGAGCCATGAAGGGGCGAGGGGGATTCAGATCCAGAGCTGAAGAGGGACTAAGAGCCATCATCTCTGGAGTTCCGCTCGTCTCTATCTGGCTAAGAAGCCTGCTTTCTTTTATGATTTTGAATTTATTCCACGATTTTCTCCCACTCTACCTAGGACCTTCTAATGGCATCCCTTTTAGATCTGTTGGTAGTGGCCGCCAGGCAGCATCTAACTCTTTTGATCTCAGGGTCATGGGTCTCCGTGTCTATGTGGTTCATTAGTCCATTGGACTGTCTTTCCAGGTGGTTTTGACTTTCATCCAGCCCTACCTCTAGCCTGGGAATGACCAAGAATTATACCTTAGATGGCTGACCATGAACTTCAGGACTCCAGGCACTACTCACCAGAGCAAAGTGTCGCACACTGTCTTCGTGGATGATGTTATGCTGATCATCCTTGATGTCTATGGAGACGCTGGTCCTGAGCCCCAGACCCAGCAGCTTGTTCCCTCATGGTGATTTCTTGAAAGAGTGGCATTTGATCAAAGCTTAAAAATGGTCCTTGAAATCTCTTGAGTGCCTTTAGTATCTACTGCGGTAAAATAATTATTGATCTCTATTGATTTATTGATGTAACATATTATTACTCTGACAATTTCTCTGTTGAAAGGCATTCCTATATGCCCTTAGAGGGGTTAATATATTTTAAAAATAGGATAGCAGATACAATTTGCCTATATTTTATTTGGATATGTGTTTGCTTACTCATGTGTACTTCAGGGGTGTGTGTGTGTGTGTGTGTGTGTGTGTGTGTGTGTGTGTGTTTAAATGTGTACCCTCCTTATCAAGCTTCCTTACTAAGCAAACACAAAATGAATCATGTAGTGTTCTATCTTTATCCATACTCTGGAACATTTTACCATGAGAATCTTCTTTCCCTTGGAAAACATTAAAGAATTCCTTGTAAAACTACTAGGTCTTAGAGACATTCCTTTGAAAGTGATTCTAGGAGAGCCTTTTAGTTCCTCCAACACTAGGAGCATTCTCATACTGTGTTTAAGTTTACAACTCCTTCCTGGGCAAACTGTAGTAATTAGTATTTTCCAGCAAATGGTCCTTTCATTTCACTGAGATTTTAAAATTTAGTTGCATCATGCTTTACATGTTTTCCCTCACAATCTAATATTAAACTCCTTTTATGACGCGATATTGTCTCTTTCAAATATTGTTTTGTTTATTTGTTTAGTTTGCCCAGGAGGGCTGACTTTCAAACAGAGCAAGGTTATGAGACACAATATGACGAGGAAAGGATATGTTAATTAGCTGGAATAAATACATACAGGTGTAAAAGAGAGAGGGGATCGAACTTCCACAAAATGAAATAGTTCTTCTTGTTAGAAATGAACAAAAAAGGAAAATGAGAGATCTTCCATAAAATAGAAAATATTGTTTATCAATATAACACAATACTGGTTTTTTTAAGTACTACTTCAATAATTTTGCTTAAATGTGTATTGTACCATTATTGACAAGTACCTTTTGTCAAATAGATGCCTTCAAATATAGGTGGTGTGGGCTAAAGCCTACATTTACCCAGAAAATGAAGAAATGCTGTATGCTATCTGTGGTCCAGGTTCTGATAACGTTGGCTTTAAGCATTGTGTTGAACATCCACTTGTTAATTATGTACCACATGGGGATATTTGACTTAACTATATCCTCCCAGGGTATTTAAAAAATAAATGAAGAAATAAAGTAAGTGTTTCAAAGCTTTCAAAGAATAGTAGATAAAAAAATAATAAAACCTTCAAAGTTTTCTTTCAAAGTTTATCTAGAGTTTTGGTTCAAAGAGGATTTTCTTTTTTTTGGTTGGTGAATGAACTCACTTCATCAGACGACACATATTTCAATATCCACAGTCAAATTAGTTGACATCAAGGTTATTAAGAAGTGGAATCTCTATTACAAGACTGCTGAAAGCTGTGTTGTAATTTCCCTCTTATGTAGGGCAACTGGAGACGTTAAACGCCAGGACTGTCTCCATATTGAAATAAGTACAGCCATTTCACTAGGATGCCTCAGTTATTTATATTGTTCACTCTCTTCTCGTCTATCAGCAAGCGCAAGTACAATGAGATCCTGGAACAAATGAGCTTATTAAGATCATGGTTAGACATATCGTTTTTCAAATCACACTCTACAAGACAGATATGCTGGCAAAGCTGTAATAAATGTCAAAGCTCGAGGCACCCACCATTATTTTCAGCAGCCCGATGGCTGGGCTAGAAAAGCTTTTCATAAATTTCCGTGCACACCTGTCAAGGGGCAGGGATGATAGTCCGCTATCGCAGAGCCCGAGCTGTGATTTCTGGGCTGGCAGCGCTGTCACCATTTTCATCGCAATCATGTGCTTTTCTCTGTTTGTGACCAATGCAATGCATGTGATCACACTGAGAATCGGTGCATCCTGGCAGATCAGTGGTACTCAACACATAGAGATGCTTTCAGATTGACTGCCATGAGGTGTTATTTCCCATTTACTAACACAATGGGGTTTCAGGACTGACACTGAAACACATTCATTTGTATATGGGTTTTGTGCTTGTTGTGAATACAAAACCCATTCCATTTTTTTCTACACTATTTTCATGTGCCTCAACCAATCTTCACCTGAAAATACTGCAGGGTTAATTATGTCACATTTCTTAGGAGAAAAGGAGTTGGGGACACACCCTTATTTTGCTTGAACAAGCTAAATGTGTGAGTTATAAATCAACGTGGTGATTCAAACATGCAAAATAAAATTATATTCCATATATACATATATAAACAGAAATTTTCTGAAAGAAAACTCAGAACTGTTTATGCTGATACCACAAAACAGGAGGGGTAGTTACAATGATGGGCGAGTCAAGGGAACTTTGATCTTCTTCTCTGCATAGTAATGTGTGGATTTTTACAGTCAGAATATATTCATGTATTCCTTATGTAATAAAAAAATAAATTTAAAATAGGGGGACCTAAATATTAATATCAAGAAGAGAACAGGGCTCCATAAGACGAGACTTTGATGAACAGTGTCATGCATTTGTAGAGTTCTCTCGCATATACCTCAGCACCAGATCCTTACAGAAAGAAAGTGAGATAATTAGATCAGATATAACATTTCCATTTCCATAGATGGAATCTAAAGCTTAATGAGGTCCAGTGGTGTGCTCAAACATCCCGTAAGTATCTGAATTGGAATTCAGAACCTGCGTCTTCTGGTCCACCCCTCATTCCTATGCCTCTATCCCCACTGCTCATTGCCTCCTGTTCTGAGTGAGAGCAAATAGATGTTCACAGTTTTCCTATTTTCTATTGAAAATACTATAATGTTTTAAAAAACTATTCTTGACATGCACATACTTGTATGTATTTCAAGTTAAACTATAGAGTAGCCGCTTCATATTCATGAAATAGATCAATTACTTAGTCGTATTATCCAGGCGCAAACTTGGAACATAAACAGAAATTTTAGTTCTAAGCTTTCATTGGAGAAAAACAACTGTAATTATGTGTATTAGCACAGTAACATTTTCCCCAAATTATGGCAATTGTAAAACCCTCATATGTCAATTAATGGATGTCTGCCATAAACACATTTTTAAAAAGAACTGCAAACATGAGAATATTAGTTTCTATTAATGGCATAGTCTAGTGGAAGTAATAGCAAATCACCAGTCAAATAGGAGCATGTTAAAACAAACAAACAAACAAACAAACAAACCCTTTGGTCTACTAACCAATGATTACTTGAGACAAAAGCTTAATGTGAGAATTTTTTGAGATTGCTTAGTTTTCCACACCTTCTTTATTGTCAACTTTATGCCCCTTATGATATGACTGTTACTTATAACAAATCAAATTATGCCTCACTATAATCAGCACCATGTGGTCACAGTTGTTCCTTCTGGTAATAGTACTCCACTACCATGAAGTCAATTCCAATGCCTAGCAACCCTGGAGTAGAGTTCAATTGCTCTCTGGAGTTTCAGAAACTGTAAATATTTACTGAAGTGGATGACTCCATCTTTTCCCTCCTATGGATTGGTGGGTTTCTACCATTGACCATTTTGTTAACAGCACAATGCTTAACCCCACACACCACCAGAACCCATTAATGGCCTCATAGTGCCTAACTGAGATGCCATACGCCTCAGCCCTCAGCCTTCTCACTGTTTGAACACTACCCGTTCAGATCTTGCTGCACAGCCAAACTGTCAGCAAAACTTTGACTTTCCGTTGAGGCTGTGTATGGCTGTAATTACGCCTCCCGCAAAGATATGTTGAACACTAACTGCTGGAACATGTGAATGCTACTTTTTGAAAGCAGTCTTTGATGAAAGTATTAGTTACCATGAGGTCACACTGGAGTACAGTGTGTCTTAGTCCAGCACGATTACTGTACTGATAAAGTCAGGGGAAGAGATAGAGGGACCCAGATGCAGATAGAAGGCAGCCACGTGAAGACGGCGGTAGTGTTCAGAGGGATGCATGTACAAGTCAAAGAATGCCGAGGGTTCCCTGCTTCTCACCAGAAGCTAGAAGAGAGGCAATGGGATCAATTCTTGTCTAGAGTCTTCTGAGAAAAAGCACTGTCCTGACAACACCTTGATTGGGCGCATCTGGTCTTCCAAATGGTGAGAGGCTATGATTCTGCTCTTTGAAGCCCCCCAGTGTGTGGCACTTCATTAGGGCAGTCCGAAGAAAAGTACACAGTCTGCTAAACGTGCTGCTGAATTGGAAACATCGGGGGTCACTCTCAGTGAAGTCCCATGACTGGTTTAGTTCAACATTCACGCTGACAATGGCAGAGATTTCTGGATTCTGTTCCTTATCGTAAAGTCCCTGGACTTCCAACGCAGTGGCTGACAAGGGTCTTCTTGCCTCACTGGATACAATAGCTCCTAGAGCCCTGTTTTCTATTGCATGGAGCTGGGAGCATGAGGTACGAATGTATTATATTTAACAAGCAATTGATGTGTTGGTGTTTATCTCTAGTTTCACCCTTTTTCTCTCTTCTAGTAATTGTAAGCTTATCTTTAATCCGTACAAGATATATTTCTATGAGCTTTACCTGAATTAAATCATTCAGTCCTTAAAACTACCCTAAGACAAGGATACTACAATGATCTACATTTTACACATGAAAACACCGAGGCATGATGTCCGAGTACAGAAAATAGTAAGTATTGGCATCAGGCATCACAATCTCAAGTGTCTGTCTGGCCCACCCAGAGCTATGGGTGTATTTAGAGATTTCCCTGCCCATTGGTTCTTTGTCAGACAGTTCTCGCTATCTGAAACAAAACATTTACGATCCCATGCCTCTTATACAGACTCATGAATTTAAAAATAAACTGTTTTCATTAAAATCTTAATTTTGAAATCATATTTTATTGTATTCAATAATCTAAAAAGTGACCCAAAGTGTCATACTTCACATATAGCATTTCCCCCTAGAATGCTTAGTTAGTGTTCTTCCAAAGCCAAGTCTTTTGTTGAAAGATGACGCATTTTATAGACCATCTCCCACCTCAGAGCCCATGAAATAGCAGAAGGCAAATCTGACCTTAACATCCCTCCTGACCTGCAAGTGGTTAAACTCTTGACTACAGACTGAGGCACAGAGATGACTCCGAAGAAAACCAGGACATCTGCATTTGAAAGATCACAGCCTGTCTGCAAACAGTGATACTCCCCAACCCCCAAAAGTCAAACTCACTGCCATTGTGTGATTCTGACTCATAGCAACCCTATAGGACAGGGTAGAACTGCCCTTGTGGGTCTGAGACTGTCACTGTTCAGGGGAGTAGGAAGCCTTGTTTTTCTCCTGAAGAGCCAGTGCGCCACCAGGGCTCCATCACAAGACAGCCACGAGTGAAAAATCAACTTGATGGCAACTAGCAACAATAAGAAGCAATATCCTTCCACTCAGTGCACACGTGGCTTTCTTTTCCATGGTTTTTAAAGCTGTCAGTTGACAAGGGAATAAGAAAAGACATGAGGTCTGATTCTGTCCTCAGAATTCACACCCTTAGAAGAAATCAGGACTCTGTGTAGGTAGATGTTAGAAAGGGTTTCGTGAGACTCCACAACTGTTTCCCTTATGAAATGAGTGCTTCAGTTACGTACCCTTGCCACATTTGGGTTGGGGCCTTTCCTGCGTCTTCCTTCTGCCGGTGTGGATGGCAGACACAACTCTAGGGTGTGTAGAGAGACAACGCAGAAGGCAGAGCGCCGTGTCCCAGAAGTCAGCTGGTGTCTGCAGTCAATTCAGCATTCTTCAACACATGGCTTCTATGAGAATTTTTGTTATTTTAGCTTGCCAACTTTCAAGGTTCTATTTCTAAGTAGCATTAATAGCGCCATTGTCCTCTTCCGCTGTCACCCAACTGTCTTGGAAACAAATTCCGACATTTTGCCTAAAATGGTGATTAAAAATTGTAAGTCAGTGAACAAAGCAATGGAGACCATTAAGCAAAAAAGAAATTCTTATTAAATATTGACAGGGAAACCATTAATAGTTGAATAGGTTTGGGGAGTACCATCAGACACCTGCTGAATTCAAAACCTTATTTCTCTGGCAGCTCAAACAAGCCTGAGCAAAACGGGGCTTTCCCTGACCTAGGTACGATCGCAACTCGAAAGACATCATGGAGACATAGGACCTACACAGGACTCCTTGGTGGAAGTGCTGGATGGTTGAGAAAGCAAAGCAGATGCTAAGAAGCTCAGGAGGTTCATTTCTCTGATGTTCTTGCAATAGGCGTTGGCTGACTGCCTTCTTTGTTGCATTCAGTTTGACGTGAAACTGTAGTTTTTATTAAAGGAAGGTGTGAGATGATTGATTTGTATTTGTAAAATACAGCCACAGTTTAGTTGGATTGTAAACAGTGCAATGCTTCCCTACCTGCATGGCTAGAGGTTTTTCTCATGTGCATCAAGCCATCTACTGGCTACAACTCTAATATCTATGGCTGAGGATAAACAACAATAACAATGTGTTTTATGAGCACCCCAAGGCTCTGGTTCAATTTCTATTTGCCTGGGCTTGTATAAAGAAATGATATGAAAACCTGAGGCACTGTCATTTCTTTATAGGTAGCTAGGTGAACAGTCTACCATTAAAAAGAAAAATATAAAAAGCTACCGTCTTTGGATTCAATTGCAGAGAAATCTTTGCTTATACTAACAACATTGTTTCTGACAATGCTACTGGGTTATAGAATTTCTGTCAATTAAATTTTACAAATATGCAAGGTACGTACTATAGGGGTTTTTTTTCCTTTTCTTTTGAACAGTATATTAGATTTCTATTGCTGAGTAACAATTGACAGACACTTTATCACTTAAAACAATACAAATTATTTACCTCACAGTGGCTGTAGATCAGGAATAAGGACACAGGTTACCTGGGTCCTCTGTTTAAGTCTTAGAAGGCTGGAATTGAGGGGTTGGTAGAACTTTGGGTCTCCTCTGAGGCTCAAGAGTCTCTTACATGATCATTCCAGTTGTTAGTGCCTCATAGTTGCAGTTTCTTGCCAAATGTTGGCTAGAACGACTCCCCGTTCCTAGAGGCCACTCACAGTCCTTGGTACATGACTTCTTCATGCAATTCATGTGGTATTTGGCTTCTTTTCTGAGGGAGCCCAGAGTTGTTCTCTCTGACTTAAAAAAAAAACAATAAAACACTTTTTGCTGTGATGTGGGTGCAAGTTTACAGAGCAAATTGGTTGTTCCTTCAAAACTTGATGCTCAGTTTGCTTCCAGACAGTGATTGCAACCCACACAAGGAAACAGCACTCTTCCAATGTCTTTTCATTGTTCCAGTCTCCATTTGTCCTGTTGTCATGTCTCTGCCTGCCTTCTGAGCTTTGGCTCTGGGCAAGTGCTCCCTCCGACCTCCGGTGGTTGGCTGTTCGAAGGAGCGCTTGCTCCTCTGCTATCAGTGCTCCCTTATAGACTAGTTATTTTTGCACTCAAAGCTGAGCCATGGGATGTGATTGGTCCCAGGACTGAAGGGTGACTAGGGCCACAGATGTAAGGGTTTCCCCAGTCTTGAACAGACCTGTGAGACTGGTCTTTTTTATAATTTAAGTTTTGCTCCACATTATCTTCCCGCTCTAGCCGGGAGTCCTACTGCAGTACCTTTCCGAGTGGTCGTTGGGCAGGATCTGGTTCTTCCAGTCTAGAAGCCAAGGAGGCTGCGGTCCACCTATGTCTACCCTCTAGTCAGTGATTTCTCCTCCTGTCCACTCTCACCTCTGGCAATCTTCAAAGAATGTTCCTTTCTGTGACTACATTTTTTCTTGAACTTTTGGTAGTGGTCTCATACAATACTTGTTTTTTGCGACTGACTGATTTCACTCATAATGTCCATCAGATTGATCCATATTATGAGGTGGTCTGAAGATTCTTCACTATTCTTTTAATATCACTATTCTTTTAATGTTACATAGTTTGTTTATCCACTTATGGACACTTAGGCAGTTCCCATCTTTTTGCTGTTGTAAAGAATGCTGTGTTGAACAAGAGTGTTCATTGCATCTGTCTATTTGTGTCGTGACCCTTCATTTTGACAGATAAGGAAATTAAGGTTCTAAAAAGACAAATGACTTGCTCAAAGTCATTCAGCTAGTCAATGAGCCCATCAGGAGAGGGACTCTGCTACATCTGAGGCCAAAGCTAATCTCCAGAACAAAGGAGGTCTTTGAGACCAAGATGCCAGTGATGGCTAACCCTTCAGCTGTCTTGTGACAAGAACGGAAAGTCCATTTACAGCTACACATTAGTGACATAATGCATTGAAATCTTACTTGTCATTTAGCTTATTTTCATATGTCACAATAAGGTACCAAAGCCAGCACTTTTCTGTGTGTCCTTCTATTCCTTGTTCTAAATTTATAAAAGTATAAAGAAACATATGAGGTAGATTCACAGGTTCGTAAGAAAATCCCATTGTCTTTCCATTTCGTTTGTCCAGGAACTTTTGAAGCCCCCTGGTATACAAGGTTTATAACCCTTTGTTCTAACAATAATGCCATCATTTTTTAAAATTACATCTGCAATTTTCACTTAATGTTTTATAGACAATCTTTCAAGGTAACACCCACTACTCTAGCATAGTATTTCTCAGAATTGCATTCTAATTCCTGGTATATAAATCACCTGTATCTAACCTCCTCTATGAGAGGGCATTTCCATTTTTCACTCTGACTAAAAAAAAAAACCAAAATCCTACCAAATGAGTCTTACACACACATACATTCCGTTTTTCTAAAAACACTTGAGTCTCCTCATGTATGTGTTTTTGAGTGTGTGTGTGTGTGTGTGTGTGTGTGTATTTATACATGGAATGGCTATGAGGTTTCTAGTTTATACATGTATGAGGTTTTTCCAAACAGAACATGTTTAAACATGTCTCTGCAATCGATGAATAGCTTCAGCAAGTTCTCTCAGTATTACACTGTCTTATTCTTGTTATCTTCCAAAACGATCCAGCAAAAACACTGGCCTCTTACAGGTCTGCATAGCCAGTTAAGTTCAAGGCTAAGAGGTCAGCTCAGAAGGTTATGGCAAGGGTTTTGAGGGGATATATTTTGTCAATGGACACGAGACCATCACAGGAGTTTATTATGAAAACATTTGCAGACATTGAACATTGCATTGGTGAGGAAAAGGTGAGGAAAATTGCACTGAGGATTTTTTAGGGCTGTCCTGTGAGTATTTCACTGGGCAACCTTACCTCATCCACCCGACAACCCCAATCTGACCTCTCAGACTTCTTTTGTTCCTTAAACAAAAAAAATATGGGAACGAACACAGCCAGCATCCTTCAAGGAGAATGTAAGAATTTCAGTTTGAATGTGTTGTAAAAATTGAAGAACGGAGAATTCTTCCAGGAGGGACTACACAGATAGAAACACCACTGTCAGAACTGCATAGACTTTGTTGAAGGAAGTGTGGAAACACAATAGATTCACCTTTCTATATCCTTGATTAATTGTTCTGTGTGTTTGTAGCAATACTTTTGGTTTATCTTCATATGTGCATATTTATATGTGTGTGTGTGGGGGGGGGAGACAGGGAATAGAGAGGGGAGGTGGGTCTGTGTCAGTGATGTTTATTCCCATGGAGAGTTCACACCAGGAGAAAGGCTGGCCAAATAGCTGTGAAGGGCTACAACCTTGTCTAAACTGTTGTATTACTTCTCACTTTCATATTTGTGTGTGAAAATGATTACAGCACGGCCAGCAGTGTCCTCAGTGGTGTGTGGCATGAGGACATGGTGTGACATTCATCTGCCGGGGCCTCCTGCTCCCCCTTCAGGTGTTTCTAGGAGTGAAATCCACGCTAAATGAATTTAGACATCAAAGAAGGAAGGCAAAGAGTCACAGACAGATCAGAATAAGGGGAGTGACATTTTAGGAATGTGCATGAAATGAATTTGGATCAGTGCTTCTCAGGCAGCCCCAGTGCTTCCTGCTTTGCTTTCGAATTGTTTGTGTGTATACCAGATTTTTCTGGGTTTTTTTGCAAGGACAACTACCTAAGCTGGCTTTTCTCTCTGACTTGCTTCAGTCAGAAACATGGTATGTGTTTCACAGTTAGTTTTATAACAATAAATCAATAGCATCAATGGGATGACTAATATTTATGTGGTATTATTTAAACCAAAAAGGTTGTTGCATAAAATAGCAAGAAACAGGAAATAGTCCAGTTAATGTGGAGAAACAGCAGAATGAATATAGTTGTGAGACTACATCCCTGAGGTCTTGGGCTCAGTCTGAGTGTGTGCGCTGATGTAGTTATTGGGAAGCCATTTTCAGCCGAGGATGGAAATGATAATGGGAACCAGTTTATCAGTTAATGGTAAACAGCATGATTGTAGTAGGTACATAGCACCAAGACTATTTGTAGATCTTGTTGTCATAACTAACCCATGTCATGGGGAAGGGGAAGAGGTATGAAGAAAATATCTATGCTTTCTGGAGATTTTGGAACTTTACAGTCCTGTAGGATAATTTACTTAATTTCTAGTACATTATTACAGTGGCTTATGCATTTCTCTTTCTCTTACTTACCATTGTATTAAGATTTCATTCTTCCATAGTTGGTTTTTTTTTTTTTAATGTTTCAATGTTTTTGCTAGTATGGAAATTGCTGCAACAAACATAGGTATACATGTCAGTTCATGTTATGGTCTTAATTTCTTTGGGGTATTGACCCAGTAGAGAGATTGCTAGATCATATGCTAATTGGATTCACATTTGTTTAAGGACATGCCATACCGATTTCCATAATGGTTGTATAAGTCTACAGCCCCACCAGCAATGTAAACATGTTCCTATCTGTCCACATCAGCTCCAACACTTGTTATTTTTGTTTTATTGAAGTTTGCCAAAAGCGTTGGTGTGCGATGCTACCTCATTGTTGTTTTCATTTGTATTTCTCTCACTGCGAAGGATAGCAAGCATGTTGCCAGCGTGTCATCTGTGGTAAAGTGTCTATTATGTCTTCTGCCCACTTTAAAAATGTGATTCTCTCCAATATTTTGGAGATTACCTCTTTATCTGGTATATTTTTAATGAACTTTTTTTTTCCAGTCTGTGGGCTCTTTCTTGACTTGAACAACTCTTATCACAATCCATACATACATGTTCTTCATAAATGTTGTGTTTTTAGCAGTATGCCTCAGTTTTCTATTTTAACTTCTGTAGCATGAATATTTTTCTTCATGTTTGGTAGTGTGTTTATGTCGTGTACTAGGGTCCTTAAATTCGTCCCTATTTTTTCTCTGATGGTCTTAAGAATTGTGTGATTTATATTTAGGTTTCTGATTCATCTTGAGTTTGCTTTTCTATATGGCATAAAGCATGGTTCTCATTTCATTATTTGCAAGTAAAGATCCAGTTTTTTCAACACCATTTATTGAAAAAGCTGTCTCTTGCCCAATTAATATACTCTAGTTTATTATAAAAATTAAGTGTCTACAGGTACTTGGTTGTATTTCTTGGGTTTCAATTGTAATGCACTGGTCTTCATAGCTATCATTGTATCAGTCCCAGGCTATTTTGATTATCATAGCTAGATAGTAGGTTTTAGAGTCTGGGGGTGAGAGGTCTCCTATTTTGTTTTATTTTTTAACAGTGTTTTGTTTAATGCTAGATTTGTTTCCTTCCCATATAACGTTGGTAATTACGTTCCACTTCTTTTCATGCCACTCCATTCCTTTCAGTTCTGTGAAGCATAATATTGCGATCTTGCTTCTGTCCACAAATATGTACAGATCCCTGAGATTTATAATAAAAGGCAGAATATGAGTTAAGAGTTCACAGTAATTTATTTCTCTGCTTCAAAAGTGGATTACAATCCTAGAAGCAGGTCTACCTGGCATCATTTTAAAGGTCTTAAAATTGGCCATTGAAAATGAACAAACAACCAAACTCATTGCCAGAGTGTCTATACGGATTCAATGACCCTATAGAGCAGGATAGAACTGACCCTGTGACCTTGTCATTCACCTGAGGAGCACCTGGTGGTTTTGAACTGCTGGCGTTGCAGTTAGCAGCCCAACTTGTAACCACTACACCACCAGGGCTCCTCACTGAAAATGACAGCTTTGTCATTTTATGACACAAAATTTTGGTGTGCCCTTTGATGTGAGATTATGGAAGGGGTAAAAACACTCTAGGCTAGGAACAAGGAGTCCAGGAATGCTCCCTACCTCATTGGTTCTAGGATGTTCTCGGATTTGTTGTGAATAGCTAATGAGGCAATGTATTAAGAAAATCCATAAACTCTAGGCAAAGCCTTATAAAATAAAATCACTAAATACCATTATTACTGCTGTTGTGTTGCTGAGTAATTTTTATTAGTCTGAATCATAGTGACCTCGTGATAGAATAGAACTATTCCATTGGATTTCCTTTTGAGAAACAGATCTTCAGCCTTTTCCCCTGCAGATCAGCTAGGTAAGTTCAAGCCACCAACTTTGAGGTAGCAGCTGAGCACTTAGCCATTGTGTCACCAGGCTTCTTCCTTCTCACGGCAGATTCCATCTTTCCTGTGGTACTCAAACCTGCTGTTAGAAGTTTGGAGAAGGCTATTAGAAGTGGCTATTACCTATCATAGAATTCCATAGATCTCTCTGATCTGGCAGCAATTGAAAAGCTGGACAATTCTAATTTCTGAGTAAGTGAACAGCTCTTACATCATGAGCAGGAGCAACAAACGTTCTCAGATAATATACTCAAAGTATAGATCCAGGTTTTCTCAAACCTCAAGCTTATTGTTGGCAGGCCTCTGTGAGAATATAAAATCTCAAACACATAATGTAGAATAAAATGAATATTTATTTAGAATGAGGAAAGAAATCACAGCAAATTAGCAGTTTTAAAAGGCTGACACAACCCAAGATATACATTCCAGAAAAACAGCAATAAACAAGTGAAACAATGTCTAACGTATAACTGAGCATACTCTTATTACCTTTTCATATGATTTTAATTTTAAGCTAGCATATTCCTAATAGAAAGCAGAATGAGGATTTAGTCTTTCCTCTGACACAGTTGATTGAAATATGTTTTTATTATTGATCATTCAGATGTATAAAACACGACTCTCATATTTATGATGTGCCATGTGTTGACATTATTGTTTCAGGTTTGTGCCTTGAAACATCATGATCCTGTGAGATTTTTTCCCTTAAAAATATGACACGCATAGTACATTTGTAATTGTGTGCAAATATTCCCGATAGAAGAGAACTTCTATTTAGAGTTGATGTCAATGAGAACTGAATCATCTAGTTAAAGTTTTTAACATCTGCTCTTTGGAAAAGTTTGTCATATAATTGGCTCTGCACAATTCCAACCTTACTTCTCCTTGTTAACCCATTGGAATTTCATGCTGGTTGTTGTGAGACCTTTCCACATCACGATGTGGGTGCTAGCTCTGTTCCTCCTATTATAATAGGCGGGTCTGCACATGGGGTACTTTTCTATAAGCCAGCCTGGCTTTGAGAGAGGTAGCAATAATCTAAACAAGTATGTGACTGTACTCCATACAAATCTCTTTTAAACTATAATATTAACACATGTCCATAAACACAATGTGCCCCAGACATTACTTCCCCTTACTTTCATACCCCGAATGCCCATGGCTATGCAAGCATCTTTAATGAAGAGATAAAATGATGGATATCCTGGTGGAAGGAAACTGCAGTCATAAGGAGAGTAGTTAAAATATAGTTCTCTGTACACATCAAACCATTTTATGTTTTTATGGTTTTACTAGAACACATGTCTAAGTCCATCTCTCAGAAGCATCCTGGGCAACTGAGGGTACTGCAGTTTAACTCTAGTAAGCTCCTTGGTAAGTCAGCCTCGTTATACGAAAAACCAAGGAACCCATCCTGCCTTCATTCCCCCTGTCCAAAGGTTTCACTGAAGAAGAGGCTCAAAAATACATTTGTGATGATTTGAGTATGGTTCTTTGAAGGTGAGCAAAGGATCGAAGTGCAAGGTCAAGAGAATTTAGCAAGGAAAATTAGATGACAGTTGAGATTCTAATGGAACATCCAAAGAAGCATCAGCAGCCAGACTTAGGGAAAGAAAAGATTCACTGAGTGAAACCACAGGGGCCGCAATACCTGGAAAGACTTCATTGTGCTCTCATTTTCTGACACTCCGTGGCTACTCTATAAATCTACACAATAAAAGGCATTCAGCATAAAAACATATCCACTCTCGGATTGCAAAAGGGAAATCATGCTGGGAAGCATTGTTAAGCAGTGGCATACACCACTCTTGTTTGGTTCATAGCCTGGTGGCTTTGTCCCGAAATTTACTTCAAATTTCAAGGATTGACCCAGCTGAGGAGATGCTATGCGAGTTGGTACATTAATAAAGCTACCAGCAAGGAGCTGGATGGCAATAATCTATGTGAACAATTTCTAGACTGAATTTTATCCCAGGACTATCTTTTTTTGAGCTCAAGACTGTAGAGTGACCTTAGAAGAAATACCAGAGAGAGTCTTTTTGCTACCAGAAAATAGATAACTCTCCTCCAGCAAACACACACACACATGCACAACGCCTCACAGTTGGGGAAAAATGTCACTGTACTCCTTTGTTTCCACTCTGGGACGACCCAGATTGCCAATGGTAAAGTTAAGGTTACTAATACTGCTGTTGGCCATCAGGTCAAATCCAACTCATGGTGATCCCGTGTGTACAATTTGACACAGGAATGTCGATTGAAAATGCTAGTTCCTAAATCAAATGAACAGATTATCTTCAGCCTGAGAACTCAGGTACATTACAAAATACTCAAAGGTAAGTACTTACCCATTAGAACCTATGCACAGCTGTCACGTGGAAGAGAAATACAGTTACCAGGAGGAAAAAACTTTGAGCAAGGATGCAAGTTGTAGAGAAACATATTTTGATTTGTTGTTAGGAGGATACCTGTTGCTTTCAAGTCAACCCCAACTCTCAGCAACCCTGAAGAACCTACTAGAACTGTCTTGAAGAATCTTCAAGGCTGTAAATCTTGGTGGACTTTGATGTGTGAGTGATCTTTCTCCTACAGCGATGGGTGCTAGAGCTGCCAGCTGTCCAGTTAGCAGCCACCCTAACCACTGAAGAACCAGGACATCATTTCACGAATGATTACCAGTCTCTACAAATAGAATAAGCTCGTTTCCTCTCGATAACTTCAATCAAGGCCATAGGGTTTGAGCCACATCACAGAGAGAATGAAAGCATTGGTTGGGTGTAAGATATCGTTCAGTCACAAAAGTCTCTGTTGAGCAGGAGGAGACAATGGTTAGACAAACGAAGTAGGGAGGAGAAAGGAAGGGACAGTCATTGCGAAGGAGCAAAACTGAGCTGGTGTGAAAGACTTGCTGGAGCTTTAGTTCAGAAAGGAGGGGAGTGAGAACGTAAGTGTCCTATTAACTTCATTTGGGGCCTCTAAGTAACTCCTGATGGGGGACTCAAGGCAACCCCTTTAGCGGTCTGATAGTACCTAAGTCTGTTCCCTGAAATCCATTTCCACGTCTTTAGGAGTGCTTCTGGCATTTTCAGGAGTCAGTCCAAGGTCAGAGGAATTTCCAGGAGTACTTGTCAACCACAAAGACTTCGGAGGTCCCTACATAGAGATTCCAATTCCTGAAGTATCTGTGGGATGGGGTAGTGATCTTGTATTAAAATAGATCCCCTTAATCAATAAGAAGGCAGGGCACATTAAGACTGAGACTTTAAAAATGGGTCAAAAGGGTGATCAAACAGTATTACATTTGAACCAAACTGCATCTGTCACAAGAATCCCTAGTGGCCTACTGGTTAAGTACTGAGCCGCTAACCAAAAGATCAGCAGTTCCAAATCAGCCAGTCCACAGGCAAAAGGTGAGACTTATGTTCCCATAAAGATTTACAGCCTCAGAAATCCATACTCAGTTGTACTCTGACTTAAGGATTGCTCTGAGTCAGTATCAACTCAATGGTAGTGAGTGAGCGAACATCTGCCACAATCGACTTGGAATGCTTTCTGTCTGATGGTAAGGTTATTGACAAGCCCGAATGATGGTCAGAGGGAATTCACCGACAACTTAACCCATGTGGGGACTCTGCAAAGGGGTTGGGCTTCCACAGTCACCCATAGTCTTCTACAAACCAAGTGTTCGGAATGTAAGCTCTGACACATTCTCTTCTTTGGGTTTGGATTTTATTACTTACAATCCTTAGATCATATGGGCTGGTGGACATCTATGTGAATGGAGTTAACACCTCATTGAAAGGATTACTTGTTTTAATACACAATATCCAGGATAGGTAAGTCTATAGACAGTACTGCATTAGTAATTACATAGGGACTATGTAAAGGGAGGTTTGGGAGAAAATGGGGAACTAACAACAAAAGTATGAGAAGAAAAAGTTCTGAAATTGAGTATGGTGATGACTGATGGTGATGATTGCACAACTCCTCTTAATACTCATGAGCGATATAACTGTATACGTGAAGTATATGCCAATAATGCAATGTCTTTAAAACATAAACAAATAAATAAAATAGATATCCTTGGGCATTGCAATCCAGACGGATCACCTTTCCCTAGCTATTTGGGAAGGTGTAGTTCACTTTGAAATCCCTGTCGTCCTCAAATTCTCTGGATCCCAAGATCTTCTTCAGAAAGAGAGTTTTTAAAGGATAATAGCCATCCATTTTGTTCCACTATGAAAATGAAAAAGTTGGAAGAGCACTTTTTCACTCTGTTGCCAATGAATCTACCAACCCATCAGCAGCTGTAACCTTGTATTTTTTCCTGCCATTGCTGCCTCAATGGGTCCGCTCACTGTTCATGATTGACATAGGCAAGCTTTTCCTTTTGCATACTGGATCCATCCCTGCCTAGTCGGGGACTTTTTGCATATGATAATCTCCTCTCTTCCCCATGTTACCGCATCTTCAATCCCTAATCTCTACTGCATCATTGACATCATCGTAAAAGTAGCACAGCTAATCCCCAGTTCTATCTCTAATCTTAGTTTATTTCATGCTCCCTCCACCGTTCAACATAACTTCATACAGCTTATCACTCCCTCCTCCTTAGAGCTTTTCTCTCTTTTTTAAACTTGGATGTTAAACCAAACCAAACTCACTGCCATCGAGTCAATGCTGTAATTGTTTACAGGTGTTGAAAGCCCAGACTTTGGGTCTCCACTCCTACCCCACTCATTTGCATCGATATAATTTTTTGGTTTGGATATTTTGATATTTAATACCTGGTCCCATTGACACCTCATGATCATACAGGCTGGTGTGCTTCTTCCGTGTGGACTTTATTTGCTTCCCTGATAGGTGCCACATGTTTAACTTCAAGCCTTTAAGACACCAGATACTATATCTTTTGATAGCCAGGCACTATCTGCTTTCTCCACCACATTTGCTTAGGCACCCTTTTTGTCTGTGTTGGGGGCAGACCGGGCACACTTTCCACACAGTGTCTCCAGTGCTGTCACTCCTAGCACTATGGGTCAGTGAGGGGACACCATGTCTCAGGGTAGGGCCAGATTTACCATCCTTTCTGTGCATTGCCTCCTCTGAGCAGGGATGTCATCCCCAGGGCTTGGTAGGCCATGATGAGGTTCTCTCTCCCTCTTAGTTTGCACTTGTGTGCTCTGGACAGACCCGCCACTCTCCCCAGGCTAGCTCTTCACTGTTGTCCTCTGAATCACATTCTTCTGGGGAGGGGGTCAAAGTAGCTTAGCTTGGGCCTGGCTCTATCGTCCTCTCTGTTAGTCTGTTACCCTCAAAGCTTGGTGCTCTGCCTGGGATGGGGTCTGGTCCCTCTCTCCCTTTCCTGGGGATAAATAAACAACACCTTCCCCGTGGGTGTATTAGTGTCCCTCCTTGTTTGTGTGTGTGTGTGGGGGGGTGTCTCTTTCCCCCTCCTTTTTAGTTGGCTGCCATAGGCATCCGTGGGTTGGGTCTGAGCCCTGCCAAAGTGCCTGGACCTCCACCCAGAATTTTTGCATTAAGTAGCTTATCCTCTATGCCCATTGTATTTTTTGAGCTTACCTCAGTGGACTCATGTGTCTTGTCCCTTTGTGCTTGGCTAACTTCACTTAACATAATTTCCTCCAACTCTTTCCCTGAGATAATGTGCTTCATACATTCATCACTGCATTTTAGGGCTTCGTGGTACTCCCTTGTATGTATATACCAGAGCTTTTTAACCCACTCATCAGTTGATAGAAATGTGGGTGGTTTCCAATTTTTCGTGATTGTAAGCTGAACCATGATGAATATTGGAGCACAGAGGTCTAGTCTTGGTCTGGCTCTTACTTCTTCTGGGAATATGCCCAACAGGGGGATTGCTGGATCATATGGCAGCTCAATTCCCATTTGTTTTAGGTATTGGCAAATCGATTTCCATAGTGGCTGCACTTACCCACAGGACAACCAGCAGTGGATAAGAGAGTTCCTATCTCACCACACATCCCCAGCACTTGCTGTTTCTGATTTTTGAATTGGGCTATCTTTGAGGGTGTTACGTGGCATCTCATAGTTGTTTTAATTTGCATTTCCCTTATGGCTAATGATCGTGAACATTTGTTCATATGTTTATTGACCAGGCAGATCTCCACCCTTATGAAACTTCTGGTCAGGTCTTTTGGCCACTTGCTCAGTGGGCTCTTTGTTTTTTTTCTTGTAGGCTAGCAGATTTGAGTAATTGTATATTTTAGTAATGTTTGAGTCTGGGTTGACTAGAGAAACAAATCCAGGGATACTCATATATGTGGAAGAGAGAGTTTTATATCAAAGAGCAATTGTATATTGAGAAAACATCCCAGGCCAGTCCAGATCAAGTACTTAAGTCCAATATTAGCCCGTATGTCCTATACTAGTCCATAAATTCCTCTTTAGACTCGTGTAGCACATGCAATGATACCTGTGGCAGTTACATCATCTCCTGTCAACTTGCGGAAGAGGTGGAATGAAGATTCTTCACAAAGAACATGCTTGTCTTCTCAAAGCACTGGGGTTTTGTAGGTAGGGAGTATAGAATTTGGATATTCAAAATGGGGCAGATAAAGGCATGAAATGGGTGGCTTACAAACTTTCATGGATGAGGAATATGCTCATAGACTGTAAGGATTAGGGTGTAGGTGTTCACTTAACTGCAACTGTTATGCATAGAATATTGTTATTTTGTTCATTTGTAGAATATTGTGTTTAAATGAGGCTGGCACATATTGAATTGTATGAATTTTAGTTTTATCCTGTTAGGTACAGATATGATTTTATTATTGTTTTGTTTAAAAATTATACATGGCACATCAGACAAAGGGCTCATTACCAAAATCTACAACACCCTCATGGCCTGTAAAAAGAGGAAAACAGTTAACCCCCTAAAGAAGTGGGAAAAAGAACTGAAAAGAGCCTTCACTAGGGAGGAGATTATGATGGCCAATAAGCATATGAGAAAGTGTTCCAGATCATTAGCCATAAGAGAAATGCAAATCAAAACAACCATGAGATACCACCTAACACCCCTGAGGCTAGTCCAAATCAGCAAATCAGAGAGCAACAGGTGTTGGCGGGGCTGTGGTGAAGTAGGAACCCTCCTCCACTGCTGGTGGTCATGTAGATTTGTACAGCCACTGTGAAAAGCAATCTGGAGATACCTAAAGAAAATGGAAATCTATCTACCTTATGACCCAGCCATCCATCTACTGGGCATATAACCGGTGGAAGCAACAAATAAAACACAACCAGTCATCTGCACTCCAATGTTTATTGCGGCACAATTCACAATCGCTAAGACTTGGAAACAGCCTAAGTTTCCATCGATAGATGAGTGGATTAGTAAACTCTGGCACATACACACAATGGAGTACTATGCAGCACTGAAAAGCCCGGTGGATTGCATGAAACACCTCACCTCATGGGAAGAGTTGGAAAGAATCATTCTAAGCGAGGTAAGCCAAAAGCAAAAGGACAGGTATAACATGAGTCCCCTGAGGTAAGTACAGTCAGCATAACGAGAGTGGAGGAGTGGGCACCTGTCTAGCGGTGGACGGGTGAAGGCATGGACGGTTGGAGGGGGGCAGGCCATGCCTGGGGAGGTACATGAGAGTCGGACGTGAAGAGGGGGAGGGGGCACGGGTGGAGGGAGAAACAGGGTGGGGAGAGGCTGGGTTGGTGGCAGGGAACTGGCCCGCCCGGTGGGGAGAGTGTTGGTTGTGTCTCCACAGAACTGGAACGGGCATACAGACCCCATCAGGACATGCAAAATCAGAGGAGCAATGTAAAACGCGGAGGAATCCATGGAGAGACTGGACCAGGCACCGGCCCTAACCAGATTTGGCTCGACCCCCACCATGGAAGGGAGCACCACAGAGGATGGAAGTAGATCGTCCAGTGTGGGAGGGGAGCTGACCTACCACACCACACCCAGAGGGAAGCTGGGACAAAGGAAGGAGGAGGAAAGGTGCAAAGCACAACTGGGCCCACCAAACTCAGAGGACGATGGCCCAGCTCAGGGGCCCAGTGTACAGAAAGGACCGTGTGGCTGCCCCCACGGCGAAATGTGGCATCCTGAGCTGACCCATGGCCCTGCATGGGACAGCACCGGAGACACAGTGTGGGATGGGTGACTGAGCTGACCCTACCACACTGAGGCAAAACACTGGGGGCGTGCAATGGAGCGGCAGGGAAGCAGAGCAAGGAGATCCCAAGGGAAGACAAACGATGGACTCTGGGGTCAGGACGTGGCACCCCATTAGACTCGCCCAGAAAACGCTCCTAAAGGTCAACAAACAGACCTTGATCTACGAACTGGCTTTTTTTTTGTTTTTTTCCTCTTTTCGTTTTCTTTTTTTTCAGCCTATCTGTTCGGTTTTGTTTTTTTTTTTCCTTTTCCCTCTTCTTTTAAATTTTG
>NW_022103899.1:6310463-6320982 GCF_000313985.2 Echinops telfairi | reverse complement strand
AGGTGTTGAAGGGAACAGGCAGCAGACACCAAAGAACAAAAACCATCATTGTGTGACCACCTTCCCCATATAAACGCTGAAGACAAATGTGTGCAGGTCTGTACGTGGCTACTTCAGCTCAAGGGGCTGGCTGCCATCAGCATAGCTCCGTGTAGCTAGTCAACAGAAATATCAAGCAGAGAGAGAATGTGTGTCCTACTTCCAGGGAGGAAGACAGGAGTTCCCAGCATTCTCAGGAGAACTCCATGCCCAAACAGAGGTCACATTTGCTATGACCTGATTGACAGGCTAGACCCCACCCAGTTGGGGTGGGTCAGTTGACAGATTATGTAACTGCAACAAATAATAAGCCCTTTGTCCAATGTGTCATTGCTAAAGACATTTTCCCAGTCTATAGGCTCTCTTATTACACTCTTGGCGAATTATTTCTACGTACACAGGTGTTTTATCTTCACTATATCCCACTTGTCAATTTGTGCCTCCACTGTGTTTGTGTCTTCCCTATTTCCAATAGCCTATGTATTTATTCCCTGCACTAAAGGTCTTAGGTTTGTCCTAATTCCCTCATTAGTGGCCCTAATAATTTGGGGTTTTACCTCAAGGTCTGTGATCCATCTTGTGTTTATTCTTGTGCATGGAGTGAGGTAAGGCTCTTGCTTCATTTTCCTGCATGTAGATATACATTTTTTCCAGCACCACTTATTGAAGAGGGCGTTCACTTCAGATTTGATATTTTGGGGGCCCTTATTTCATTTCTGGGTTTTCAGTTCTTTTCCTTTGGTCTGGATATCTGTCATTGTACCAATACCACACTTTTTTGACCACTGTGGCTGTATAATAGGTGCTAAAGTCAGGTAAAGCAAGTCCTGACTTTGACCTTCTTCATGAGGCATTCTCTGCTAATTTGGGGATTATTCCTTCTCTATCTGAAGTTGGTTGTAAGTTTTTCCAATTGCTTGAAAAAGATGTTGGTATTTGTATCAGGATAGTGTTAAATTTATATAGGGTCTTTGGTAGAATTGACGTCTTTACTATGTTGAGACTTCTGATCCACAAGCATGGGATGTAATTCCATTTATGGAGGTCACTTTTGGTTTCTTATAATAGTGCTTTGTAGCTTTCCTCACAAAAAACTTTTGGTTTTTTTCGGTGTCACTCTGCCATTTTCTTCTATCACTTCCAGCACTCCTCTTGCGGAGCTTTTGGGTTTTTCAATACATAAAATCATATAATCTGCAAATAATGATTGTTTCACCTCTTCTTTCCCCAGATGAATTCCTTTAATTTCTTTCCTATGCCTTCTGTTTTTATCTAGGACTTCCAGCATTGTGTTGAATAAACAAAGAGACAAGGGGCATCCTCTCTGGTCCTCTTTTTCAGTGGGAATGTTTACATCTTTTCTCCATTGATTACTAAATTGGCTGTTGGTTTTTAATATGTGGCTTGTGTAATATTGAGAATTTTTCCTTCCAGTCCTATCTTCTTGAGTATCTTAAACAGGAATGGGTGTTGGATGTTGTTGAATGCTTTTTCTGCATTTATCGATATTATCATGTGGTTTTTATCATTTTGTTTATCAATGTGCTGAATAATGTAGATGCACATTTGGATATTGAACCATCCCTTCATCCCTGGAATGAATCCCACTTGGTCATGAAGAATTATTCATTTTATGTACTTTTGTAATCCCATATTCTGTTAAGGATTTTTGCATCAGAGTTCATTAGAGATGTCATTCTATAATTCTCAATTCTTGTGGGATCTGTGCCCACTTTATCAGAGTTATACGAGCGTCACAGAAAGAGTTTGGGAGTTTTCTGTCCTTTTTTGTGCTCTGGAAGAGTTTGAATAGGACTGGTGTCGGTTCTTCCCTGAATGTTTGGTAAAGTTCTCCTGTGAAACTGCCTGACCCAAAGAATTTTTTTATTGGTAGCCCCTTGATAACCTTAACTATTTCTTTTATTGCTTTGGGTCTGTTGAGGTTCTTGACATCCATCTGGGATAATCTAGGGAGGGACTGTTTTTCCAAGTATTTGTCCATTTTTTCCAAGTTGTTGAATTCACTGGAGTACAGGTCTTCATAGTACTGTGTAATTAACCTCGTAATTCCATTAGGGTCCGTTGTCATTTTCCCCATCTCAACCCTTATCCTGGCTATTGATTGTTGCTCCTTTCTTTCTTTGGTTAGGTTTGTCAATGGTCTAGCAATTCTGTTAATCCTTTCAAAGATAGTTGCCCCAGCCATATCAAGCATGGCAGACGGTTGGTGGGGCTGCACAGTGAAGGGCAGGTGAAAATTTTTCCAGTCACATGGGGTGGGGTATGGAGGGAGGGCAGGAGTATCCCTAGGCACTTGATGTGCCTCAGAGGGTGGGTTGGAGTTCCCCCAGCTGTGTGGCGGGCCCCAGAAGGCAGGCGGGGGTTCCCACAGCTGCATGGAGGGCAGGCAGAGTTGGATGGTGTGGAGTGCCCTAGAGGCCTGCTGTGGTATGAGAAAGAGAAAAAGAAAACTGAGCCAGATCTTACTGTGGCAGGAAGCAGAGAAGAGAGGGGAAAAGGAAAGAAATAGAAGAGCCCTAACTGCCTTACCATGGGGATAAAGGGGTGTAAACACTGCCTGAAGGTGTCAGTAGCTATGGTGGTGTTGAAGTAAAGCCCTTGGGCCAGCTGAGGTAACCTGGCACCAGTTGTGACTGTTTCAGGGCTAAAGCTAGCCCCAGTCCACCTCTGTGTGGTAAGACAAAAGCCCACAGCTCTTACGAACCTAGTGAATCTGAGTCTACTTTTCTTTATGATGCTCCTCCTGTGACCTGGAAGAGTGGAGTATCCCTCTCAGTGGCTCTCCTGCATTGATTATCACAGGACAGTCCCTCCTTTGTGTGTTACTCGGTGGCCATCTTGCCCCTGCCTCTCATAACTTTACGTGTAATGCATCAATGAATTCTGCTAAATATATGTTCAAATAATACCTAGCATGTACTCTTTTCTTCTGCACCACCCTAGTCCAAGCCATCACTCGCTCTCTCCAGCATTCATTGCCTGGTCTCCCAAAAAGGCATGCTCTTGTTGCTCCAGAAAAATCTATAAAAAATTCTCCTCATAGCAGCCATTGTGGTTGGGTGCCTTCCAGTAGACTCAGACTCAAAGCAACTGTATGTACAATAGCACAGAATGCTGCCTGGGTCCTTTACCATTCTCACAGTTGTCCCATTTGGGCCTGTTGTTACAGCCACTATATCAATTCATCTCTGGGGGGTCTTCCTCTTTTATCAAACATGATGTCCTTTTCCAGGGACTGGTCTATCCTGATAACATGCCCATGTGAATATTAAAATTATAAATCATAACAAAGTCACTCCTGGACATGCTGTATTAATTTCCAACATGCGGAATTAATTCATAATTTCTTTCCTTGACCCACCAGATCCTACCAGAGCTGGTTCTGGTTTCTCCACTCCCATTTCCTGATCTTCTGCTCCTTACTCTTGAGTTTTTGTTGATTCTTTGCAAGTTTCAAACACTCCCTATACCTCTGGGTCTTTACATCCACTTTAGCTGTTTTATGAAACACTCTTTCTCCAAATATCCACATGGTTTACCAACTCACTTCATATTTTTGGCCAAACGTCATTTCCTCAATTCCTCTAGCTAATGATAACACCCTCTTCT
Organism: Echinops telfairi; assembly: GCF_000313985.2. Classification (NCBI taxonomy): domain Eukaryota; kingdom Metazoa; phylum Chordata; class Mammalia; order Afrosoricida; family Tenrecidae; genus Echinops; species Echinops telfairi. The sequence continues at coordinate 6,317,313 of NW_022103899.1, read as the reverse complement.
CTGTCCCTATCTCCTGCTATAATTTTCTTCCCAGCACTTATCACTACTTCTTTGTGTATTTCTTGTTTACATTACTATCATATAAATGACATAACCATAAGGTCTTCTGATTTCTTAAAGCACTAGAATTATGTCTAGACTATCATGGCCACAAAATAATCATGAATGGATTTCTCTTTACGCTCATACTAAGCCTTATATGGCTAAAATCATGTAATCTTAACTTTGGTAAGCTTTTCGCATTTTATCCGTTTACCAAATGAGTACTTTCAGAGGCAGTATACTACCAACACTGCTATTAACTAACTGGGGGAAAACCCCCACACATTTCTTTATCCTTCCTGTCATTTATCCTTTACTACTTATCCCAAAGTGAAATAAAATAACATACTACAGAGCAAATACTCTGCCACAGCACATAAACCAAGTACAGGAAAACAATAAAAACAATACCAATATATCACATTATTAAAATAGTTTCATGTACAAAAAATCAAATAATAATCAAAACAATGTTTTCAAGAGTTGCATCATTCCAGCAGAATGAAATTGACCCCTAGACAATAACGTAGAGATGGGAAAAGTTTAAATTCTTCCAAGAGAAATGCAATATATACATAATGGGCTTTTTTAATAGCATTTGAGGGAAGAAGCAATATCTGTCTTTTAAAAATTAGGTTGCAATGCATTTTTTGACATCTAGCACTTGAAGATGGAAAAATTGACAATGAATGGCACTGTACTGTCTCACTAAGAAATGGAAACAGATATTTGAAAATCATCATAATAACTACCTAACCTAAAAAAAATTCTGTGAAAAGGCTAAATAGACTGATATTCCTATTTCTCCTGTATGGATTTATATACAAGGGTGATGTAACTTCTAAGTATTAGCCTGCTAACCAAAAGTTGGTAGTTCAAATCCACCTACCCTCTCTAAAGGAGAGACCCGGCAATTTGCCATGATGTGTGTCCTTGTCAATAATTCAAAGATCCAGTTAAAAGAGGCACTATGTGACATAGGTTTCCATACACACTGAGGGAGCAAAAAGGGAACATGGTGACCTGATGTAACACACATCACTCTTCCTGATATTTCATTGGTCAATGTGGGTTATGTTATCAAGTCTGCTCCCAACAGATAGAGACCCCAAGCAATCCATGCTGTTCAGACTGGTATGACCCTTAAGTTTTTCGCTAATTCAGAATTAGATCAGGAGGCCTTTCTTTCTAGTCCGTGCTATTCAGGAAACTTCACTTTAATCTTATCTAGCACCATAGTAGCATACAAGCCTTCACTAACATATGGGTTGTGGCTGCATAAAAGGTGCTTTGCTGTTGTAAATGGAAAGTGAGAAGTCTACTACTGAACTGCCAATTATCCTTTTGAATATTATAGAAGGAAAGTGTCTGTTTAAGATCATCCTAAAAACTATAAGTTGTTTGATTTTGACATTGAGACAGATGGTATAAAGCATGTACAGATGGCAAGGGCCATTAATCACCATCCTCCATATTTTCAGTCAAATACCCAGAAAATGTTCAGAAAAGAAATATTTTCAGCACAATTGGGATAAACCTAGAATAATCCATATTTTGAAGGAGCTTTAACATTATATAGAAAGAATGTAATTGGCTTAAACCAAGCAATCTCCAGATTTTGATTTAGCAGGGTGTTTGGCAAAGTCCACAATAATGGGAATCTGTTAGCCTCGCCTGCAACACAAAGCAGAGATCAACTTTGGCTGGGGCAACTTTCCAGGAAATACACCAAAAGAATGGTAACTGTATAATACTTCACCCCAACTTTTGGAAAGCATTTCAAGTTAGGGAAAAAACATTGTCCTTAATCTCCAATAGGCTATCTGTCAAATTAAACTCGAGCGCTAGAGAGAGTTAGCGTATGGTCCCAAGGTGTCAGGGTCTAGACATGATTTTCCTGTGTAACATTCCTCAGGCTGAGCAATCAGCATAGGCTTAGCATCATCTTGCCATTCTGTTTAAGTATTGATTGTCTCTGTCTTCCTGTTTAAGTATTGATTGTCTCTGTCTTCTTGTTTAAGTATTGATTGATTTTACACTTCTATCACTACCAGCAATTTTCCTTCTGGTGCAGAAATTCAGAAATGTATATACCAGCCATTCCTCTCTGGTGGCATAGTGGTTCCTTGTTGGGCTGTGATATGCAAGGTCCTCAGTTCGAAACCACCAGCTGCTCTGCAGGAAAAAGACTGGGCTCTCTATTCCCCTAAACAGTCACAGTCTTGGAAACTCACAGGGGCAGTTCTACTCAGTCCTATAGGGTTGCTATAGATGGCATATATTTGATGACAATAAGTTTGGTTTTTGGATAGCCACCAAAAAAACATACATGAATATTCATAGCAGCATTAATCAGATAACCACAACGTGGAAACAACCCAAATATTCATGTAATGGATAATAAAAGTTGGTAAATGTATCCTATGGAATATTATTTGGAAACCAAAAGAAATAAAATTTGGATTTATGCTACAACATAAATGAAACTTGAAAACATAATGCTGAGTGAAAGCAGTGAAAAACAAAATAACCACATATTCTATGATGAAAATCATATGAAATATGTTCATATGAGGCAAGTGCAAGAAACACAAAGTAAATGATTTGTTTCTAGAGTCCAGTAGCAGGAGGAATAAATAATGACTCATTATAGATGCCTGGTTCCCTTCAGGGATAAAATATTTAGATAAAAATAGTCTACAGTTAGATAAGGATGGTGGTTGCAGTATTCTGTGAATAGACTAAAAAAAACACTGAATAGTACACTTTAAAATGTGGAATTTAAGGTATGTAAATTACAGCTCAATAAAGATACTATTTTTAAACAGCTATGAGTCAATTTTAGCTCTAAATCTATCCTACACAACATGGACATGTGCTCTGGATCATGTACAGACAGGCTCACAAACTCTATGCATTTCAAAATTTGAGAATATAGATTTTCATTAATGAATGAAAAATTACCTTCTTAGTGAAATAAATCAGTAATTCCCTTCTACATAAACATGTCAAACCCTGAACTGTCATAAAACTTATTTGGAAAAATAATTTCCATTATTTATCCAACATTTGATCTCATGCAAATAGATTATTCTTGAAAAAGTTCATTGTGCTTATCCAACATGAAGGCATTAATAAGTGTGTTGATTTGTATCAGGCCACTGCCATTATATTAAAATTTTAAGTATTCAAAATTTGTCAGCAAAAGACATTTCTTTACTATTTTTCAGCCTGCACCATAAGTTAGATAGCTATGAAAAATCAAGAAAAAATTAAAATATTTACACTATTGTTCTTTCCCCCAAATAAACCATTCTGGAAGATAGAATTACCACTTCTGCAGAGCAGCAAACTCATCAATTTATATAAGTCATGCTTATTTTACTCTTCCACAAATTCCTTATCTATTTCACACAGGCTCTCTTTTGAGAAACCACTGGTATGAGAGGGCAACAGAAGTGTGAATTTTCTAACACCTCTTTCTGTCAATATTTTCCTTTAAATTCTTTCTTGTTCCATTACAAGTTTGAAGCACAAGTCATTTTCTAGTCAATAGCTCTTTGTGTCTTTCAAGTGAACCAAGAAATCCAAAGGAAAATCAGAGTTCTGAGTGGCCATTATAAAAGAATCAATTTTAGTCACAAAATACACTGATTTGCTTCACGTGATAATTTAAGTAGTGCAAGAAAACTAAATTATAAATTCTGTGATTGACATAGTACACTCTGAAGACAACCAATTGAACTGTCAGCTTCGCTTGAGCAAATCATAAATGACACTTTAATATTTAGTATCCTATCATCCATATCATACAACCAGAATTTTATAACACAGCAGAATTATTAAAAACCTGTATTTTTATATGAACTGCAAAGAAATGTTATAAATTTTAGCTGAAGTATTTATTTACACACCATAGCAAATATCAAGACTCCTAATTATGATTTCAGTTGTAACACAATAGACCTTTATTATAATATAGATAATTTGAGGAACATTTTTATATAGAAAAATTTTATACAGGGAATGGCTATTATAAAGTAGATACATTTAAGGTTATGTCATTAACTGAAATTTTACAAAAGGAAATTAATATACTAACATTAGGATATAATTTTCTATGTAAAATCAACCATAAGTGCTTTAGCTATCTCCCATCAAGATTGGTAATTGCAAGTGATAGTAATTAACGCACTTGGAGGTTCTGACTTGCAACATATCTTAAATTAATAACCTAGACACTTATCTTATCCCAGTAGGTAAGATTGAGTGTTTTTAATGTGAAAAGATTAAAATTCTCCAATGACCTTTTGAAATGTTTAAAAGACAAAAAGAATTGATTGACTGTCAAAAGAAGGATTTAAATTGACACTATAATTTTAAGGTTGACCAGCTTTGTGCTAACATATTTAGAAAGTAAACTACAAGATTCCCAATGTTTGTTTGTTTGTTTCCATGCTAAGTGCCCTTGGGTTAGTTAAGGGAAGGATTGGCAAACTAAAACTCTCATCTCCAAAAATCGCAACAGTGAAGTTAGAAAAACAAATACCTCAATAAGTAAAGTCAAAATTTGGATAAAAAGTCACAGGCTAACACTGTGAAGGCAGAGATATTCTACAGACGTGTTATTTTTTGCTTGCAAAGTGATTTTTTACAATTTTAACTTGTTGTCTATGTTTAGAAATTGGGAAATTTCATGTAAAACTCTGATGACTGGCTTTTCTGGGAGAAAAAAAAGTCACACAATCTGGTAACACTGCGCCCATATGTCAAAAAAAAAATCTGCAAAAAAGAGTAAAGCATGCTTTTTTAGATGTGAAGCAGACCAAAAACATCGTTTTTAGTTTGGCTGTGGATTGTAGGATTTATAATGCCTTTTACTTCTCAGTTTTGCCAATTTATATTACCTGTCCTTCTTAGTAGCTAAGGCTATAATCCCATCAAAATGAAGTTCAATGTCACTATTTAAAAAATTAAAACAAACACAAAAAAGCCAAATTTAGTTTTTTAAAAGTTTAAAAATTTCCAGCTTTCATTTTGAATGCTTTTATTTTTATTTAAAATGATTATTTTGGTTATTCTTTGAAGCTATTGTTGCTAGCTACTGTCGAGTTGATGGGAATCTCTAGACATACTGATACATATATTTGATTACATCTAGTTTTCAAGGCAGCATGGGCAGGAAGCCTGGAAAAGCAGTGTAAGATGTGTCCTCCCTCTGTGGATAAACTATTGGTAACTGTTTTGCCCTAAGTCACTTAGGAATTTATCACTCTGACTGATCTAACATTACCAAACCCAACTTTTGAGTGTACTTAGGGTTAGACAATACAGAAGTCAGTTCTTTCCAGTCAATCATACACAGTATTTTCCACAAAGATGAAATTGCCTAATTCCCAGATTTAACCTGTTATCTAGCCTACTCAGAATATTCATTCAATGCTGTTAGGCTCTTAAGGGGAGTCTGGTTGACTCCGACTCACAGCAACACTGTACAACAGATGTTATGACCCATACAATCTAATGCCTTTGCACAGCCAATAGAGACCACACTCAGTCTTAGGCCATCTTCACAATCCACCAACTCAACCAGGATCTCTTCTTTTCCTGACCCTCTAATTTACGGGGGAAAATATGTCCTTTCCAGAGATTGGAATCTCCTGTTAACATGTCCAAAGTAAGGGAGACCGAGTCTCACCATCCTCACTTCTAAGGAGCATTCTGGTTGCACTTTCTTCAAGGGAGATTGACATACTCTGGCAATCCATGGTACTTTCAATATTCTTCACCAGCAACATAATTCAAATGTATCGACAATCTTGGCTGCTATCTATGTGATTGTTGATTGTGGAAAATGAACAATGAAATCCTTGACAGTGCCATTGTTTTCTCTGTTTATCATAATCTTGGCCCAGTGGTGAGGATTTTTATTTTTATCTTGCATGATACTCCTTACTGAAGTCTGTAGTCTTGATCTCGGTTAAAATGCTTAAAGTATTATGCACTGTTAGCACACTAGGTTGTATTGTCTGCATATTACAGGTTGTTAGTGAGCCTTCCTTCAATTCTGATGCCATATTCTACTTCATATAATCCAGCATCTCAAATTATTTGCTCATCATACACACTAAATGTGGTGAAAGGATACAACTCTGGCACCCACCTTAAAAATATGCAATATCCTGTATTCTGTAAAACAACTTCCTTTTCCTCTGTGTACAGGTTCCACATGAGCACAGTTTAGTGTTCTGGAATCCTTATTCTTAGAAATGTCATCCACAGTTTGTTATGATCCATACAATCTAATGCCTTTGCACAGCCAAGAAAACATAAGCAATCACCTTTCCAGTAATCATTATTTTCAGTAAAGATCCATCTGATGTGAGAAATGATAGCCTTCTTCCCTACTGAATCCGGTTTGCATTTCTTGTAGCTTCCTGTTGACGTACTGCATCCTTTCTTGAATTATCTTCAGCAAAATTTCACTTGCATGTGATATTAATGCTAGGGCTTGAAAAAGGTCTGCGTTCTGTTGACTCTTCTTTCTTTGGAATGGTCACAAACATTAATTTCTTCCAGCAGGTTGGCCTTGTAATTATCTTCCAAATGGCTTGGAATAGACCAGTTTGTGGTTCTAGTGCTGCAGCCGTCTGTTATAATGTTTCAATTGGTATTCCACTTGAATTGGTATTCCATCAGTTCCTGAAGTCTAATGCTTCAGCAGCGTTTGGATTTCTTCCTTCAGTACCATCAGTTCTTTTTTTTTTTTTTTTTTTAACATTTTATTAGGGGCTCATACAACTGTTAT
>NW_022103899.1:6282155-6309541 GCF_000313985.2 Echinops telfairi | reverse complement strand
TTATTTAGATGGTTTCTAAATTCAGATGAAGTATACTTAAGATTCCTTTTGACTCTCATGAATTTGCTTTAATTTTCTTTCTTTTTTTTTTTTTTGCTTTAATTTTCTTTAGCTTCAACCTAACCTTGAGTATGAACAATTGATGGTCTGGGGCCACAACTGGCCCCAGGCCTGGTTTTGGCTGATGATTTTTAGCTTTTTCATTGTCTATTCCCACTGATGCTATCCATTTTACTGCTGTGTTTTGCGTCTGGTAAGATCCAGATGCTTTTCACCATTTCTGCTGCTTACAAAAGGTATTTGCTATGGAAACGTTGTTGGTCTTGCCAAATTCTGTCAAGTAGCTTCCAACTTTGTTTACATTACTACAGCCATATCTTCCAACGACTTTTCTCTCCGTGTAATTCGTGTTAGGTGAGGTTTCCTGGAGAAACCAAGCCATTGACAGTGATATATATGTAAGAAAGAGCTTGATATCAACCAGTAATTTTCTATCAAAAGAAGGCATCCCAGCTAAGTCCTGCTCAAGTCCAAATGTCCAAAGGAAGCCAGGCCCTTCTTCAGACTCTTGCAGAAGCTGGCCAGTGAGGCATAAAGGTGAACTGGGTAGCAAGAAGTTCCCTGGCCAGTGGGTTCCGAGTTTCATGGATCCAAGGCCGGTGGGAACATGACAGGGCATGAACAGCTCTCAGGGTCAGGCAGCTCACATGGGGCCACCCCTAGAAGCAGGAAGAGTCCCGAAGTGACAGAGAGAGAGGCAGTTCTCAGAATTCCATACTTTTGTATAAAACTCCCTACCCCCAAGGAGGGGTCAACCAGCTACCACTTGATAGACAGATTTGACTCTACCCCTAGCCAGAATTGTCTAGTTGATATAAATCATCCAATGACCACACATTTATAACTTTCATATTCCAGTCACAAGCAATTAATTATCAACCCATCTTGGTAGCGTGTTTGATCAATTTCAGACTGCAAAGTTTGGTAGAATTCTTCACTTTCTTCATCACTGGCTTAAGTGGCTGGTGTGTCAATTTGGATAATAGTGTATGTGGTATTACAAAATCTGTAATCTGGTGTCAATTTGGGACTTTGGAGGATTAAGAGTGAAGAAGTGGAGTCTAGTCTGTCAATAGGGTCATATCGAATGAAGCCTCTGTGTGGGCATAGCCTTCCCCTGAGGATTCTGGGAATTCCTGTATTTCCCTCCTTGGAAGGGGGAGATACTTCTCGCTCTTGACTCACTCCCTGAGAGACGCTCTACTGACGAGACAAATAGCACTACGCTGATAGACCCCGTGACCTGGGAACTAGAGGAGCCACATGGAGACCCTTGCCAGCACTGAGATGCTTCTACTGCCACTGGATCCACAAGACTTTGCACCTACTGGCCTGTGATCTTCCTGCATTAGGCGTCATGCAAGTGTTTTGTGAGTCTGAGGAGGACTTATAGATTGACATCAGACATATGGGCTAATATCAGGTTTATGGACTTGATCTGGACTAGGCTGGAATGTTTTCTCAATATTCAATTGCTCTTGTATCTAAAGCTCTTTCTTATACACATAGTGTGTTTATGACTTTGTTTCTCTAGTCTACCCAGACTAACACAGTGTATTAACATGTCTTCCTTGTAAGCATATTGATATAATTCTATTGCAGGCAGCACTGTATTTCAAGATAGATCTTAAAATATTATTTCTGGCAATGAATGCAATGCTAGTTATCTTGGTTTTGTTCTTCCTGATTTATTAAAACACGACTACCCAAATCAACTTAGCCAATATTAGTCTATGTTCAGGACCAGTGGTGTGAGTGGCAATACAGGGAGGGTAGAGGGAGCGGGTTCAAAGAGGGAACCGATTACCAGGATCTATATGTGACCTCCTCCCTAGGGGACAGACAAAGGGAACCGATTACCAGGATCTATATGTGACCTCCTCCCTAGGGGACAGACGGCAGAAAAGTGGATGAAGGGAGACGTCGGACAGGGCAAGATATGACAAAATAATGATTTATAAATTATCAAGGGCTCATGAGGGAGGAGGGAGCGGGGAAGGAGTGGAAAAATGAGGACCTGATGCTGGGGGCTTAAGTGGAGAGCAAATGTTTTGAGAATGATGAGGGCAATGAATGTACAAATGTGTTTCACACAGTTGATGTATGTATGGATTGTGATAAGAGTTGTGTGAGCCCCTAATAAAATGATTTTTAAAAAAAAGAAAAAAAATCTGTTGCATAAGACCCCTTTAAAAAGTGTTAAAGAGAAAAGAGGTCATTTTACATCTGGGTGCATCTGACACAAAGTATGATATTTTCAATCTCTTCATATGTGTGTGAAATTTGGGCATTTAGCCCACTTACCTGCTATTCAGTGTATCAAGTTGTTTAAGCAGAATACACACACAGGTATATTCATTATAAAATGACATAAGGGAAGTACAAAATCTCATCTGCGTTAAGATACCCATTTTCTAAGAAATAAAGTCACATCTCTCAAAAAATTAAATGAACTGAATTTGGAGCTGACTTTTATTTTCCTCTTCATATGTTTAGTTTTTGCCCACTTTTATAAACTAATAAAATGTTAATTTTAACAAAAATGTTATTAAAGGCATATTTGGCCTAATAATTGATCTGCACTTAATAACTAAGAAGTACATGATCTATTTATATGTAGAATGTTCCAATACATAACTTATAATAGAGAAAAATCAATATAAAAACTTCTCCAAAATAATAGTATCTGACATGCTAATACTTTCATTATTCCTTTATACATTTATTTGACTTTTAATATAAATAGGTGAGGAACATGTCTCTTCTCTAAAGGTTATTAAACATCATTAAGATTTTTTGATAATAAGATCAAAGTGAGTCAAACATATGGGTAACAATAAAAGAGAGTTTTTGGAAGCACAATGATGTATGGTATATGGTATAATATTAATTTGGGGTGGGTTTTTTTGTAGATAGAAACAAAGACACTAGTCAGGTGAGAAAATTCAATAGAAAGCATAGAAAATACACTTAGATATAAGGGGAAAAAAATCCAAATAACAAAATCCTGGAGTTGAAAGATTTGGAGCTCATCCTGAATAGCATCACTAGCAGGTGACAATTCATGCAACAGAATGAAATTTTCTAAATGCCCACTACTTTCCAAGGCGGCAAGACCAGCTCGTCCAATGACAATCTACAGCTGTCGACGCCTACTTGCTCAGGAAGCAGCTGATAGTTTCAGTCCCTCGTTTCTAGGGTTAGGAAATTCTTATGTTTCGATCAAATAGTCTCTCTAGAGTTCTTAATTTTTTATCCCTCTCCTTTGATCTACTCTTCAAAAATCAATTTGGTTTACTTGCAATGACAGATTGAAAGAATCTTTTTTTTTTATTAAACCAGTTCTCACCAATGGGAAAAGCCCCACTGCAGGATGCTTTACCACAGGGCCATGCTCCCCGGGCTTGAGTCTCTCCACTGAAATGGAACAAGACCCTTTCATCGCTGGACAGGCAAACGTACTGTAGGCATCCGCATGTGACTGACCTCTGCCTTCCTGTGACTTTCACTGAGCTTTGTTCTATTTCTTCCTACCCAAGGCACAATGGCCAGTTTAAACTTTTCCATGTCAGAAAAATCCAGGCATTTGAAGTCACCATCGGCTTTAGCGCTCCTTCTTGACCTCCACATCGGGAGGCAAAACAGTCATCTACTGATGTCTATGCATCTTTGCCTTTACTAAAACATTGTTTTCATGAAAGTACTGCCAAATCTAGTCCTTTATAATATAATATTTCTTTCTTTTTTAAAATATTTATTTCTTAAATTAATTTTGCATCTAAGTATTTGTACTTGCCTAATATAAATTTTGTGTGTTTATATTTCAGGAAATATGTTGTTCATTATCCAGCAACCTTATGTAGACCAGAATGACCCCCAGAAATGTTATGTATAACGGAATGAAATGTCCAGTCCTATGTCATCTTCATGATGGTTGGTGTGTTTGAATCTGTTGTACATACAGGAGTTCACGTTTCCCTCTATTATATTTTATTCTACTAGTGTTGGTCCTCATTCCAATTAAAACATAGCAATATACTTTTAATTGGACACATTTGGATAAAGTTTTTTTAAGGTTTTAATAAAGTTTTAAAACCACCAAACTCACTGGCTTCAGATCAATGCCGATTCATAGTGACCCTATAGGACAGGGTGAATGAACCCCCCCTGTGTCTTCATCGACTGTATCTCTTTACAGGAGCAGAAAGCCTTGTATCTCTTCCTTGGGATAAAGTTCATAAGCCTGTAACTTCATACATTCTTGTATTTCTTATGCACATATATCTTTACAAACCATAGCCAAGACGTTTTTCTTTAATCTGAGAAAAATGCATAGACATATCAGAAGGTCCTAAGAAAAGAACACTAGAGAGATAAACAAGAGCAATGGAATTAATTGCTTCAGTAAGAAAAGACTCCAGGTCTCCCAGGGCTCACAAACTCAGAGGGAGGTTGTGTAAATAAGAAAGCAGATTAGCTTCTGGAATGGGGAATATTCATGCTGGTGTGTATGAATCATCCAAGAGGACAGCCATTTCTGATTACTTCCCTGGGGGAAGTGGGCAGTCTGATTTTTCATGCAAATCTCCAAATTAGTGGGGGTTTTTTAAGAAAACGAAATCATTTCAAATGACTGCACCTAATTTTAAAATGTTAGTTATTTTTGTTTGTTTTTTTACATTAAATATCTGCACTGGCCAAATGCACCAATCGACAGCCAATTTGTGGCCCCTTAGTTGAAATGGCTAAACAGGAAGCCAAACTCGTGATGTTTGCCTCAGGACGACTGGTGGGTGTCTGGACTGACAGTTTCCTTGTTTTGTGTTATTGAAGGTTCATCGAAGTCTGAACATTGACTTACTGAAAATACAGGGAATTCAGGGCGGATGAGCCCTACAGGACCAGTGGTGTGAGTGGTGAAACAGGGAGGGTAAAGGGAGAATGGGTAGGAAAGAGGGAACCGATTACAAGGAACTGTGTGTGACCTCCTCCCTGGGGGACAGACAACCAAAAAGTGGGTGAAGGGAGACGTCGGACAGGGCAAGATATGACAAAATACCCATTTATAAACTATCAAGGGCTCATGAGGGAGGGGGGAGTGGGGAGGGAGGGGAAAAATGAGGACCTAATGTCGGGGGTTTAAGTGGAGAGAAATGTTTTGAGAATGATGTACAAATGTGCTTTACACAATTGATGTGTGTATGGATTGCGATAACAGTTGTATGAGCCCCTAATAAAATGTTTAAAAAAATAAAAAATATAAATAAAAGTGTTTATTGATTTGCTCCTATCCATTATAATGTTATAAATGAAAATAAATCAGTCTTATTGATCTACTAGTGTTTAACCAGAATAACTTGAATTTAAAATGTCACATATGGGTTTCTAACAAAAATCCGTTGCATCAGAATTTACTATAAGAAATATTTACTCAGTATCTCATGGTCACTACGAGGTAAATTGGACCCAAAATATAAAACTCTCATTATTGGGAGTTGTTTTTTAATACTTTAGGGTTTTTAATGAGGCTCTCTAGGAACTGCATTTTTATTAAATATAACTAGTTATGCCACCATTGACATTGTAAAAATCAACGAGCAAGAACACTCCTTTGACCCATAGCAATGATCCAATTCCATTCCACGCCTGACAGCTGATTCTCACCAGCCCTCTGACATGCCCAACCTAATCCATGACAGCTGATCCCAGCAAACAACAATCACTGCAGGCAATTAACGTTTAACTAACGGAAAGAGGCAAGGATGGGCTACCATACGTTGGACTTGATTCTCTATAGAAATAGCTTTTCATTAGGTCAAAATCTAAAATGACCAGATAAACTTTCACTTAGTAAACTGATGTTTTATTTATGAAATGCAGCTGTACAATTTGATGATTTAGCTTCCAGTACCACTCTCCTCCATCTCCTTCCAGCAACCATCCTTTAAGGTAAAGGGAATTATTTGGCTAGCATGTAAATTTAGTTCAACGCCCAAAGTCTCTACTCATCAACCTAGAGACAGTTTAAAAATCTGAATTACATTTAACAACTTGGGAATTGGCAAACTACATTTTCAGACATTGAAGAATTCTCTTCCTTAAATGTTACTCATATCAACACTATAATCAGGGGCAGTTGAGACACCTCTGACTCATGGTGCCTCTTGTGTGTCAGAGTAAAATTGTGCTCACGGGCTCTTCATATCTGATTTTTCTAAAGTAGCTCACCAGACCTTTCTTCCAACGTGCCCGTGGGTGAACTGGATGGTATTACTTTTGGTTAGTGGTTGAGCATATTAATGATTTGTACCAACCAGGGATGCCATCACAACCATACTCACCATGAATGATCCAACCCTTTGGTTTCCACATTACATATTATTCATTTCACTTTCAGAATACAGAACAATGAAAATAGGATTAGTGAAAAACAGTTTCCAATATATTGAGCGATTCAAAGTCCCGACCAGCCACATCCCCAACCTTTTCTACTGCTCACTCTAGAAGTTGACGCCAAAGGAAACTTTCCAAACTACATTTCCCCAATATCAATGTATCAAGATCAATACATAAAGATATGTAATAAAGATGGCTACTCTCTAATGCACAAACGTGTCACTGCCAGCCTGTGGAGACGATGAAGCCAGGTTTCAGTTAGCTTCCATTGCCAGATGACAGCCACATTAACCCGTCCTCCAGGGAACGTGGCTCTAAATGTACTTAGTTTGGGCCCATGTAATGATCTCTGGAAGGGTTTTGGTCCTACGCCATCTAACTACCTTCAACAGAATCTCTCCAAAGCAACAAAGAATGTACATGCTGGGGATAAACACAGTTGGCAAGAGATATTGGCTTACCTTGGAGCAAACATGGCAGAGGGGTCAAAAGAGCACTGGTGGTGGAGTCGTTATGCATTGGGCTGTGATGAGCAAGGTCAGCAGTTCAAAACTACCAGCCCCTCCGTCGGAGAAAGATCAGGTTTTCTATTCCCATAAAGACTTACAGTCTCAGAAACCCTCAGGGGCAGTTCTACCCTGTCCTATAAGGTTGTTATGAGCCAGCACAGACTTGATGATAGTGAGTTTGGTTTATTTATTTAGTTATTTTTAATGTGGGGTGAGTGAGTCAGTCAGTGTGTGTGTAAGCACTGAATGTTAGAACTTTTCTAACAAATGCAGGACCCAGCTGTGAGGCTAACTGAGCAGTACTTCTTTAGCTTGTACTTTTAGCAGTACTTCTTTAGCAAGTACTTTCACTTGGACTTCCACTCTTCATTTACAAAACAAAGGAACGAAATTCAGTGATGGCAAATGATCTTTCCCTTTCTAATACCTTATGATTCATTCAGAGACAAATTACCTTGAACTGTTATTTAAGTACACTATTTGTATATTTTTCAAACAAAACTGCACTTCACAATGATAATTTGTCTTAAGCTGCTATCCTTTATCTGTAGCATTTCCATTCACAGAGCAGCGGGGTCTTGATTGCAGAAGGGTTTTCTCTTTACTCTAGGGCACATGAGCAGACTATGTTTTCTCTCCTCCTTTACAATGAAGTATGACTTTGTGGCCGAGTTCTGAACAACAGAATGTGGGCAGAAGTAGGTGTGCCATTTCCAAGCCAGGCCCATAAAACCCTCCCACCTGTGATTATTCACCTTCCCCCTATACATCCATTAACTAAAAGAAGGAATCTTAAGGACTAAGGGAGAACTGAGCCACTAGATAGAAGGCAGTTGGATCTCTGGCTACTGCTGGGAAGAGCTACCCAGAGAATTGCTCAAAAGAAACAAGAATGTTGGGTTGTTGAGTAAGTAATAAACTTCCTTATGCTGATTTCTCGAAATTAAATCTTTAAAAAACATGAATACTTAGGCTTCCTAATACATGGATATTTGGTTACAACTGTATATCATTTACTTAGTTGTCTATCTTCCAAAATCTAAATGGCTAGAGCTATTCCAATTTTTGCTTGCCATTATCTATATCCTAGCCCAATGCCTGGTATGCAGCAGGTTCACAATATATCTCACTGAATCTGTAAAGATGGGAAGCAATACACAAACAGGCAAAAGTTTAGCAAATGCCCCTGAATGGAAGTACAGGGGAAAACAAAGAAATTCAAAAGTGTATTTTAGAAAATGTACATTCTTTTAATTTTTTTCCTTTCCTCTTCTGATCCAGGACATGTATACATTTCAAAACAGTTGGAAGGAAATCTTCATGGATTTTATAATAGCTGAAATAAATTCAACTATATCATGACTTACTAACAATTTTTCTGTAATATTTTCTGCTTTCACACCAGGCTTATGTAACTTCTTTAACTTGGTAGAATTTGGTTGATTTTGCACCATATTCTAGCAATTACCCAACACTACAACTCTACACCTGTATGGGCACCTGTGTACTGCTATGCTAATTTTGCCTAATTTGTTCTGATTTCCAGGAACTTCTCCCAGCCAGACAGCTCCAGATGTCTGTCTAATACAGCTTGCATCTTTATATGAACCCCTGTGTAGATCAGATTAGATCAGCAACCCCTATACAAAATACTGAAAGGTAATCACTCTTTGTCTTCTCTGACTGCAAGTCTAAATCAATGCCAACATGCTTCTTTACACATTATTGCCCTCGCTGTCAGCCAGTGCCAAAATAGACTGTCTTAACAGGGCTAGGAGAAGCAGTGTGGTGTTGCAAGTATGTGGGCTGCCAAGACAACAGGGTGCATCGCATCTGTTGCCTGGGACCCACAGCTGCAGTATCCAACAAACAAGCCATGTAGTCTAGTATTTGCGGAGAGACCAGGACAAACCCATCAAGCAAAAAGTTAAGGAGGAACAACTGCATCCGAAGCTAAGCATAATGCACGTCGTCACCAGTGGCTGGAGCCCAAGGCACAACTACCATGTCCCGTCTGTATATCAACTTCTCGTAGGAAGCCATCTATACATACCATTGAGTTGTTGAAGTTAAATTTTCTGCTTGTAATACACAGTGGTAATCTGTCTTTAAAAAAGAAAGGAAACCATCACTGCCATCGAGTCAACGCTGAGACAGCAACTGTTTACCAGAGCAGAAATCCCGGTCTGTTTCTCTTGGAGCTGCTGGTGGTTTGTGCCTGCCGACCCTGTGGAGCACAGCCCAACACTTAACCACTGCACCACCAGGGCTAGGCCCTACTGGGCCAGACAGCCAAAGTGAAGAAACAATTTGAACACAAGCAGTGATTTTTCATTGATCTCTGTCTATACAAACGAACAATTTTGCTTTTTTCAAGGCATGTTTCTCCAGGAAAATTTTTTTCAAGTAGCTAGTGGCTCTATTACCATCTCCACTGCCAGTCTCTACATTTTATCACTTCCAAATCCTTTGTTTTTTTTAAATCATTTTATTAGGGGCTCATATAACTCTTATCACAAGCCATACATACATCAATTGTGTAAAGCACATTTGTACATTCATTGCCCTCATCATTCTCAAAACATTTGCTCTCCACTTAAGCCCCTGGCATCAGGTCCTCATTTTCCCCCCTCCCTTCCCGCTCCTCCCTCCCTCATGGGCCCTTGGTAATTTATAGTATGGTGAAGGGTCACATATATTTTGACATTATTCTCATCATGGAGTAAAGTCTATTTCCCCTTTCCTTAAATAGTGCTGTGGGTTAGGCATAGGGCTGCTAACTGCAAGTTCAATGGTTCAGATCCACTAAAGACAGACAAAAGATCCCTTGGTGGCTCTTCCAAGTATGCATTGAACTGATAACTGCAAGTTCAGGAGTTCAATGCCACCAGCACCTCCCCAGGAGAAAGCTGAGGCCTGCTCCCGATAAGAAACCCAGGATTGATGGACCTAGAGAGGCAACAACTAGACTAAGGGTTTGATGGGAGTTCAGTGGAGGAAGTGGGGAGTCAGAGGGAGCTGATATCAAGGAGTTCTAGAAGGAAGAAAAGGTTTTGAAACTAATTTTGGTATCAATTGTACAATACTCTGTGATGTGACTGAACTATGGAATAGTATGATGTCTAGATCAGCTCATAATAAAATTATTTGGGGGGAAAATAAAAGATTGACAGACTCACCTCAGAATCAGAATCAAGTGTGAATCAGAATCAAGCCCTTGGCAGTGGGTTGCCTTTGATGGAAAGACAAGAGGTATTTACATAGGGAAATACCATGACCTAGGGAATGAGTGCTGCCCATTGAGCACAATCTTCTAGTTGTCATCATCACGCCAATAGGCTTGTGAGTGAAACTTCCTTGTCACCAGCAGACTGACTGAGCCTAGTGTAATATGGCCAAGAACTCCTTTGTCACTTCATGACTCGTCTTGGCAGAATTGTCCAGTCCAGCCCTCATGGAATTCCAGATACACAAAATCATTAGATAAGAAATAGCTATTATTTTAGAGTAGAGGTTCTCAACCTGTGGGTCGCGATTCCTTTGGGGGTCGAATGACCCTTTCACAGGGCTCGCCCGATTCATAACAGTAGCAAAATGACAGTTATGAAGTAGCAATGAAAATAATTTTATGTTTGGGGGGTCACCACAACATGAGGAACTGTGTGAAAGGGTCGCGGAGTGAGGAAGGTTGAGAATCGCTGTGTTAGAGTACTGAATTGTAGGTAGTTTGTTATGCAGCAATCGCTAACTAAAACACCTAGCTGTCAAATAGAAGAATTTGGTGCGATGGTTTTTATATGAATTTAAAACCCATACGTGGGTGACAAAATAAATGAACAAATCCCATTAGAAGCATGAGTGGAAGAGTACAGGCTGGCAGACTGTTGTCCACGGCAAGTGTGGGTCACCACAGAACAGGCCAAACCTGAGCAGAGTCCCTCCAACACTCAGCTCCCTCATTGTTCCTTCACTTCTGTTGACTGGCCTCAAGGATTTTCTTCCACGGGCCATAAAATTAAATTAGAATTCACTGCTTAAGCTTAATGACTTCCCACTGTTTATGTGGGTTATCATTTACAACCAACTGGCATTTAATCAAACCACTATTTTTATTTCAGGACCAGAGGCCACAACATTGTGTTATTTTCTCGACTTCCCTGTTGAGTCAGACAGTTTCATCAAAGCTGTGAAGGGATATCAAATTGTTAATGTAAAATCAGCATGCAGTATTGTTTTCTAACTTATTTATGATTTCACACCAACTTATAAAGGATTTAGTTCATTTGGTTGATTGACACACAATTTTACACACACACACACACACACACACACACACACACACACACACACAGATATAACAATGACAGAACCTCCCAGAGAATGAGGGGAATAGGAGTTAAAGGAACATGGTCAAATTCTGCTACAAATTCACTTTTGAGATTTTCGTGCTGCCCCGAATGCTTATTCTGCAATTAATAGGGAGGATGGATTATGCATACCCTGTTTCCCTGAAAGTAAGACATACCCCGAATATAAGGCCTGCTTACAGTTTTGCCACTCGCCGAAATATAAGGCATCCCCCCCTAAAATAAGACCTCTCCGAAAATAAGGCCCCCTGAAGCTACCGTACTCTGGACTCTGGACCGTAGCAGCGGGCACCACCACGCAGCTCACTGTTGGCCGCAGCACAGCCGGAGCAGACAGGAAGTACAAGGTCTCTTTTAATAAAACAATAAACAATAAATGTGTACCATATTATTCTTCATGGAAAAATAAGATATCCCCTGAAAATAAGACCTACCACATCTTTGGGAGCAAAAATTAATATGACACTGTCTTATTTTCAGGGACACAGGGTGCCATTACTGAAACTCACTGCCCTCGAGTCACTGCCCACTCATCTAGTGACTCCCCTGTGACAGAGTGGAACTATGAGTTTCTGAGACTCCCTCTCAGGAGTCGAAGGTATCATCTTCCTCCCCTGGATGTACAGCATTTTCCAGCCCAACTGAGCAACTTCTTTGCATGAGGTGATCTTCCCCTGCTTATACTCTTGCTCAAGCCCTTGGCCAAGAACGGCAAGGACTCTAAAATTGTCACCAAACCCTTCCTCCGCCTCGTAAGACTAAAGCCGGGCTTAAATATCATGTCTGCATTGGACACCTCTAGGTTTGCCTACCCAGAACCTCTCTTTCTGATTCAGGAGAACTTGTTCTGTTACCACACGAGATGTCCAACCCCTCCCCGCTCTGCCCCCACTACCCCCATGGGTGTTCCAACACTAAGCAAGTAAATAAACAAAAACACATGTCTTGTTTAAAACCAGCCAGGGCCAGTTTCCGTCATTCACGCTCAACCACAGTCAACCTGACTTCTCTGATTGGAGGCTCTTCCTATCAGATCCAACTCTCAGTGTCACCCCTGAACGCCTGTAGGGATGTGTTTACTCCTGTCTGAAGGAGCCTGTTTCAAATGAACTGGTAATAAAGTTATTTGTATCTTTCTTCCCTGGTAAATTAGAATTTCCTTGCAGCAGACACCTTATTTGTTTCATACTCCCTATTACTGAGTGCATTGCCTGGCTTGCATGGAGTAGATATTTATTTACCAAATGGTTTTAAATAATGTTACATCTGTCAAAATCTTAAATGAACAGAAAACTACAAAGGGCTTTCTCTACCTTTTAGTAAGCTGTAATGCAAGTAGGAACACAAATCTGGCAACACACTAGTTGATCACTCAGAAAATGACATATGTAATCCTTCTATCATCTAGGGCAGTGGTTCTCAACCTTCCCAACGCCGCGACCCTTTCATACAGTTCCTCATGTTGCGGTGACCTCCCAACCATGAAATTACTTCATAACTGTAATTTTGCTACCGTTCTGAATAGGACGACCTCTGTGGAAGGGTCATTTGACCCCCAAAGGGGTCGCGACCCACAGGTTGAGAACTGCTGATCTAGTCCTTTGATGCAGGGGGAAAGGGCACCTGTTTGCATGATGAGTTAACGGTTGAGTTAATATATTGGGTTTGTAGGATCTATGTAATTTGAACCATGGCCTCACCAAAATCATTGAATAACCTGCTACAACAAGGTCTATTAATTAATTTTAAAATAAATTCATTAGATTTAAATAAACCTAAGAGCTCATAACAGAAAACTTAAGAAAAAATATTCATTTTTTTGTTGTACTTCAAGTGAAGCACCAATGGGGAGTGGGGGCAGGTACAATGAGAACAGCATTTACATTTATGGGCAATCCCAGTTCAGGGGAATGTACATTTTATTTTATATGTGCTACTAGCTGTCATGGTGGTGCCACAGCTGTTAGAAATTACAGGTTTTCAGTAGCAAGCATGAGCCATCACTGTAATTATTATTATTTTATCAAACACACTTGCAGGGAGTATTTTAGGCTGACAAAAGCCTTCCCGGTCTTTGTTTATTCACTGCACCATATATTCTGCCCTCCACGGTGACTAAGTTAAAGTTCTCTTTTTCCTGATTTAAAATCTATTATTAGAGAAAGCAAAGGTTCCCATCTTTAACACAAAGTGAGATCAGTGCTTGGATGGAAATAACACTAATCTTGGCGTGTAAATATAAGAATGCCCAACCTGAGCTCCCCTATTCAGCAAGATTTAGGCAATGATCCCACATATGGGCTTGCAGTTTACCATGCAATGTCAAGTGAAAAACAATGGGTGGATTGGATTTAAAACCCAACTGCTCAAGGAGGTCAAGCTTTCTCTCTAAGCAGCAAGCTCAGCTGCTATCTCTGGGGCCTGGATATTTCCCCTCTGGTGCTGAAAGATGACTGCTGCGAAAAGTCTCTCAGGAACAGAGGAACCTTGTTCTTCTTTAAAGTCTCCAGTGAGTGTGCGAAAGAAGAGCTCAGCACAGGCTGACAGCTCAGTGACCCAGGGCCCGGGAGAAAGTAGACAGAGACCCATAGGATTGCTAGAGAAGAACAAGTGCTGGGCAGGAGACCCGTCTTCTGGGAACTGGACTATTTGAGGGGAGCATTTCTAACAAGCTAGGTTGTACCCACGGTCACCCCAAGGATATGCAGCTATTAATGACACATTAACATTGCTCCAGTCATTACTTAGGAGGAGAAAATATGTCTATAATTGCTTAGTGACCAAGATGGGGGAAAGGCAGAGTTCTGAAGTCTCCAGATATATTTTTCAAAGAAAATTTAAACGTTTCTCTAAGATGGTGTGAAAATTATCAGGAGGCAGTGTTACAAGAAAATAATGATGTCATCATTAAAGGTCACAGTGTAGTATTTGCTTATAATAGGAAGTGGGTGCTAATATTTGGCTTCTAAAAGTCACAAGCTCAAGAATATCAGTTTATCAACCTGATGGATTTTTTTCCTCCAATGTGTGAAGCTTTTATCTTTAAGCATTTCATTTTTCTTGTAGTGCTCAACAGTATTTTATTATTAAAGTTAATGATGTTAAAAAGATAAAATTTTATTGGTATAACACCTAACACAGGACTAAAGAATAAATAGTCTACTTGTATTATATATTGGAAGGCTAAAATAATTCACTGGCAAGAATAAATATACTTAGCCACATAATATGAGGGTTAAGTAATACAACCTTTCCTTTAGCTGCCAAGCACATTAACTGCACCACTCAGGTACTACAAACCTCACTGTAATAGCATACTGAAGTACAATGTGTAACGTTACCTATGCATATCATTATTTCCCAAGGATATACTTGCTGTCATTGTTTGCTGCTTTTGAAAGATTCCCACTGAAATAGAAAATAGAAAGTCCTATGTGAGGCTCAGTTGCTACATGAATCAAGGCTTCATGAATCACGAAGTTGTCTGGTAGTTGGAGAAAGATGGTTCTCAAAGAAGCCACAATTTAACTCTATTCATCTTAAGAGAACAGCGGTAAAAGTCCAATTAAGGTCATCTATTCTGTTTTGTCAAAGCTAAACTGGAGAGCTATTCTATAAGGTCATATTTGAACATATAACCCAGTCAAATTTTCTCCTTATATTTTTCATAGTCCAGTAGTCTCACGATTAACTTCCCATACAAATTAACCTGTGGCCATTTTCCCCAAATGATCCCATAATAAAAGTAGCAATGTTTCTCCTTTGTTTGTTCGCTTAAAAAAATCTGTTTGAAGGCTTTGAAAAATCAAATTTTCCATTATGCAAGTAGCCATCAATAGCATTATTCTCTTGGTTTCAGGAAAAGATTCTGACAAATAGGAAATGTGTCAAAATGTTTATAAACCATCAAGGAAGAAAGGAATGGAAGATATCAACATCTTCAAAAGTGAATTCTGAAATATCAAAACATTCAAAGGAGGAAAAAAGGCATAGATTTATAGACAAGCAGTCAACAATGAGAAGGTGCATAGCTGTATATTACTCAACTGATAGAAAGAAAGATGCGGCAAATATCCAAAGGGCCTCAAGATATGAAATCTTTATTGTTGAAAATTTGATGAGATTCAAACCCTGTGGAGTGGAGTTGAAAAACCAATTTGTTAGATCACAGTAAATCTGAAATAAGTGCTCAACTCTGTCCAGAGCACTCGGAATAAAAGTCAAATCCTTTCCCCTTTTATGTGGGTGGAAGACAGACAGTCACGGTGCATCATTTCTTCATACAGATAGTTAGCATGCACAGACATTCCTGCACAAAAGATTAAGAAACAGACATCATAGCTGCCCCATATGTCAGTAAAACCAGCTGCTGACAAGTGGTCTGTCTTGTGCATGGGAGTAAAAAACTATGGTTTTTTTTGTGAGAAGTTCATCTAGCATTGCTCCTGAGGTTCAACTCAGTGGGCTGGACCCCCATGCTTTCAGTGAGCAGCAGAGCACATTAGCCAGCTGTACCACCTGAGTGCAATGCGCAGCGAAGCATATCCACATGGACAGAAAAAGGAAATCAAATCACCATCTAAGTGCTATAGGGAGAGAATCCTATAGACAACATAAAAAAGTATCCTGGAAATGAAGGTGATTATGCATATGCACATGAGAAAAAAAGAGCAAGGACGAGTTGATGCATTTGAATTATGATGCTGGCGAAGAATATTGAGAGCCTTGCCAGAGGAACAAACAAATCTGCCTTAGGAGAAATACAGCCAGATGGCTCCTTGGTACTGAGGATGGCAAGACTTGGCCTCTCATACGCTGGACACACCGTCAGCAGGGACAAGGCCACAATGTATCAGACCCACCTGGATGGCACCTAAGAACAAGCGCAAGAGGGTGGTTTTCCCCTAATAATATATATATTATTATATATAAGAATATAATATATAATTATATAGTATAGTACATAATATAATACTATAATATAATATAATATATAATATTATTTCTCTGCTTCAAAATGTGTAAAATGAAGAAAGCATTTAGAGCAATTGCACTGTATATTAAACAACATTAAGGAAGTATTGTTAATTTTCCTAGGTATACTAATATAGTATGTATGAGAATGTCCTTACCCTTGGGAAGTTCATGCTGAAGTATTCAGACATAAATTCTAAAAAAAAAAAAAGGAGTAATATAGAAAAGATAGTAATATAATTGCAGTAAAATGGTAACAATTGATGAACTCATGAAAACTGACCATTTTCAAAATAAAGTATCAGGAAATAACAGTATTACATAACAGACAAAAATTGGACTTTATGGTCTAGATTATTATAAGAATTTTCAAATTTATATTAACTACCTGCTGATATAATTTCTGGCAAATACTTTTCAATCCACCACTGTCTCCTTTTGTTTGGTAGGCTAGGTGAGAACTGCAGGGGAAGTGTGGCGAGATAAGATGGACAGAGATGCTGGGTAGCTGAGGGACTCTGGGAATGAGTCTTGTATTGTGAATTGGAGGCTGAGTGATTGAGCTTTTAAACAGATTCTAAATGATTAATAGAATGATAGAAGGCATATGTATGCTGCTAGACAGATTGTAAGATTAAGAGACCAAATCAAAGAAAATAATATCAGCTCTCTAAAATATTTTTGTTATTTTAACACTAGTTTACATACTGTTCCTGTATAAATACTAATTGCATATATGCAGGAAAATCAATGACTAAAATTTAAGCTGCAGTGCCACAACGAGTAGATTTTAAAATGGCAGGGTTGCTCTGCACGTAAACCTAGGGTGTGGATGCAAATTTAGTGAATATTTCATTTTATTCATCAATCACTTCATTCATCAGAAGCTTTATTGAATTTTAGGAACACTGTGAGCACACACTCCTGCCCCAATTCCCTTTTATTTCTGACACTTTTCTTATACAGGCTTCCATCATAAATCTCCTTATCACAGTTATCAATATCCACTAATAACTAATTCTAGGAATCCCTTTCATCAATATATTGATGCAGGTATTTGAATTCCATTCTGTTTTTAATTTCAAGATTTTGGCATTACAGTACTGTAATCACACAGAAAATGTCACAACACACGGAACCCGACACCAGGAAGATATACAGGGCCACCATCTCAGCTGGAGAATTCAGAGGAACCTCGTCCTAATTTTCATCCTTATTCTTCCAACTGAATCTTTCTCTATGTCCATAGTAGAACCCAAACCCAACCCACTGCCAACGAGTCAATTCTGATTCACCGTGACCCTTTAACACAGCGTGCAACTGCTCAACACAGCGTGCAACTGCTCTATAGGGTTTCTGATGCTGTCAACCGTTACAGGTGCACGTAGCCTCATCTTTCTCATGCAATGGTTTTCATCGTAGGCACGGTGTACTGATTTGAGAAAAGATTGCTAAACATGACATACAATTTTGCAAAACTTCCTTACTTACTTAGCGGACTGCCTGAAAGCTATTTTGCCTGCATCCATGACTCAGGGTTATCCCAAATTTAAAATTGTTCTAGGATTTTTCACACCAAATAGCTCTCCTCTACATCATTCTAGAATCTCAAGGAAGCTATATATTTTCTGAGTGCAGAAGAGAACCAGGCCGCAACAATGCCTTGGACCCCAAAGGTAAAGATAAATACCTAATCACGTATTTCTCGGCGGCGACAGCTCCGAGTGAGTTCTCTAGAGGAGCAAAACAAATGATAATGCATGGATAGCTGCTATTTTGAAACCACTGCTAGTTTCAAACCTTGAGATTAGCAGTCCAAGACGATTCCCTCCAATTCATAGTGACCCTATAGAACAGGGTCGAAATGTTCCAACAGGGTTTTCAAGGCTGTAATCGTTACAGAAGAGTGCCAAATCCCCACCCCCACACCGCCCCCAACCCCATGGAGCACCTGGTGGGTTCAAACCACCAACTTTACAGTGAACAGTCAAGCATCAAAGCTAAAGATCCTAAGTCAATGGCAACATTACCTGCTCTCAATGCTGTCGTGACAGTTGTGTGGTGAGGTGCAGAGTGGGTTCTCACTCATGGAGACCCTAGGTACAACAAAAGAAAACGCGGCCTGCACCATCCGGATGCACACTCCTTCCTATGTCTGAAGCCATTTTTGAACCACCATGTCAGCCCATCTAGTTAAGGGTATTGCTCTTTTTCCTTGACTCACTATTTAAAATGTAAAGTGTATTTTATTTCTCAAAGCCATAGTGAAGTAAGCTTCCTTCTGGCCCTGATGGGGAATGTAGTCAGCTAGCAGACTCTTTGGTCTCACATCTTAAAACCAATCTAACATTTTCCATCCTTAAGTCTTCAATCTTTTGAACCCCTTGTCAAGCAGTTTGAGCGTCTCTGCCTCATTAACGATAGGATATTATTGCATCCAGGCTTAAAGGAGCTATCCCCAAAGCATATTTGAACCAGGTCCATGAGGCCTTGCCAGATTGTTAAACTATGGGACACAGGAGAAGGCTCCCGTGTCAATACATTCTTCTCTCCTCAGTCTGATATTCCTTCTCTGGTCCAATTTCTTCCAGATCCCCTCTCGCACGTGTTTCCACAATTCCAGCTGGTACATATTAGTCAGAACTTTTAGTGAGTATATTATTTTCTCCCAGGCTGTGCTGTCATCTGACCCTAATTAAGTAGGAGGTGAGGAGAAGACAGAATGTGCATCCTTTATGAGGAAGTGAATACAGGTGATGGATTTATAGATCTCCAGGCACAGAGAAGCAGCTCATTTCTTGAAAGGCAAAGGAACTGATTTTTCTAACCTGTAAGATTCAGGGTAATATGGAGATTGATTCAAAATTTTTAGGTTCATTCATTCAAATGTCCCTATACTAGGTCTCAAAAAAATCTTAATCTTTTCCTATCATATCCTTGGCTTTGTCATGAGACCTACTGAGGTTGTGGACTGAGCCTCCCTTTTAGATTTGCCATCCTTGACTGCAAGAGCTAAATGTTTCTTAACCTTTATAGTCAGACTTTCTAAGGGTCACAATGTGCTCTGAGTTGATAGTTAGATGAACTAACTCAATCAATTTATTTTAAAAATATATTGAACTAGGTCACCCAACTCCATACTCGTGTTTTTGAGTCAAATCTGACTCACGGTGACCCAGTAGGGGTACTGGTTAGGGTTTTTGAGACTACAAACAGGCTGCTCCCCAAAGTCCTTCAATTCAGTGTTTTGAACGGGTTCATTCTAGAATAACCTTTTGCTGAGAATTTGCATATCTATCCAAGATATACTAAATCAGAATCTAGATTTTAGTAAGATCCTAAATGATTTTTATAGATACCCAAGTGAAAGCCTGAACGATAAAACCCTCATAAGGTCCAAGATGCAATCCAAAATAACGACATAAGAAGAAACAGGAATGTGTGACTAACTATGAAGAAAAAAGAGCTAATTAACAGACACCGACTGAGATGACCTAGATGTTAGAAGTATCAAAATTTTTCAATTGGTTGTTATAACAGCTCCATGTGGAAAAAGAAAAACACTTGAAATGAGTGAGAAGAGAGGCAATCTTGGCATAAAATTTAAGTTATTAAAAGAACACATGGATATTATCAAATTAATAAAAACAAAATATATTACAAAATTAAAGGGTAGCATAACCAAGGCAATTTTAGATTGTAAGCAAATTTGAAGGGCTATCTGATTGCAAAATTTAACTGTAAAGTTACAGTAATCACATTTGTCATTTTGGTAAAAAAGAAAAGTCTGTTCCAAGATTCGCTCCATAGAACAGCAGAACAAAATAGAACCTAAAGAAATAGTCCCTGCATATATGGTCAGTTGAATTTTGATGAAGTAGCAATTCAGACAAGAAAAGTGAGTCTTTTGAACAAATAATACTAAGGAAATTTGATATCCAAACAGGGACTATTAAAAAAACCATAAACAACTATCTCACAAAATACACAAAACAACTCACAATGTTAACCAAGACCAAACTTTAAATGCTAAAAAGTTATAAAACTCTTAAAAGAAAAGCTCAGAAGCAACAAAGCCCACATGGAAGAAGCACACCAGCCTATGCAACCACGAGGTGTCGAAGGGATCAGGTGTAAGGCATCATCAGAACAAAAAATCTTACCATAGTGAATGATGGGGGGAGTGCGAACTGGAGACCCAAAGCCCATTAGTAGGCCAGTGGAGATCCTCTTGCAGAGGGGTCTCGGGGAGGAGATGAGCCAGTCAGGGTGTGATGTAACAACAATGAAAAATACAACAGTCCTCTAGTTCCTAAATGCTTCCTCCCCGCCCCCACTATCATGATACGAATTCTACCTTGCAAGTCTGGCTAGACCAGATGATGTACACCGGTACAGATAGGAACTGAAAACACAGGGAATCCAGGGCGGATGATCCCTTCAGGACCAGTGGTGTGAGTGGCAATACTGGGAGGGTAGAGGGAGAGTGGGTTGGAAAGAGGGAACCGATTACAAGGAACTATATGTGACCTTCTCCTTGGGGGACGGACAACAGAAAAGTGGGTGAAGGGAGACGTCGGACAGGGCAAGATATGACAAAATAATTTATAAATTATCAAAGGCTCATGAGGTAGGGCGGAGTGGGGAGGGAGGGGAAAAATGAGGACCTAATGCCAGGGGCTTAAGTGGAGGAAATGTTTTGAGAATGATGAGGGCAATGAATGCACAAATGCGCTTTACACAATTGATGTGTGTATGGATTGTGATAAGAGTTGTATGATCCCCTAATAAAATGACTAAAAAAAAAGTTAATAATGGCCAATTAAAAAAAAGAAAAAGAAAACACTACCATGTGGCAGGAGGCATTTTTAGAGTGTACAAATGTTATTTAAAATACTGAATCCATGAAGCATAAACTCTAAAGAGAACAAAATCATTGCCATCATGTCAATGCAGACTCATAGCACCCCTATGGGACAGAGTAGACATGTCATTGTGGGTTCCAGAGATGGTAACTCTTAATAGGAATAGACTAAGGAAGACTCATCTCTTTCATAGAGGGGCTGGTGGTTTAGGACTGCTGACCTTAACAGCAGAGTGGGTAACCACATCACCAGGACCTCTCCATCTTCAAAAAATATCACTAGTGAGTAGTATTACAGCACACACCTAGCTGAATCTCAAAGGCATTATGTAAGTGAAGGAAGACTGTCACTAAAAGTTCTATACTTTAGAGTGTTCATTTATATGACCTGGTCAGAAGAAAAACCTACAATGAAGGAAACCATATGGGCAGTTACCAGGGGTTATGGATAGGAAGAGGATGAGCAGACGCTGATGGCTGGAGGAAGTTTATTGGACTGATGGGGTGTCTTCTAACAACACGCCAGTAGGTTTACAAGCGTGCCAAGTGTGTTAAGATGAATTTTTAAAGCTAATTTTACTGTACAATCATTTAAACAAAAATAACTGTTTCTCAGAGAGGTTACTTACCCAAATGAATACCACCACCCCATTCCCATTAACTATTTAGGAGAAACTTTTCCCCCTAATCCTTATTATTAAATCTGAGATGTGAAAAATTAGGTTTCAATGTTTTGAATTGTTTCATTAATTATCACATGAATTATCTTAACTGGAAATTTATTATGTTATGAAACTTTGTTCTGTTTAGAGGAACATGTGTGCGTGGATGTGTGGGTGTGTATAATGAAATAAAGGATGTTCTTTTGTTAACTTCAAGTTCATATCACTTGCTCATGTTTCATACTTTTTATATTGTTTTGTATAATCTCTATAAAATAATTAAAAATTATATTTAACTGGGTAGATTATAGAAAACATTATTGGCTATAGTTGGAATGGAGATTAGAAAGATGATTTTCATCCTAATGAATATCATACTAATTCAAATATTTGGACATAAGAAATCTAGTTGGTATTGACATATATATACTCAAAAGCCAAGATATTAGGATTTCTGGCATGAGTACTGAACTAGAATGGAGGCTTACATTACTTTGACTGGCATTAATTCAATCTAAGTTTAAGAGAAACCATGTCTGGACCATAAATTTCAAGTGGGATTGATTTGGGAGAGTCGATGCTTACTGCTAAAGCGGATTAGTTTCCACTGCTCTCTGCCCAAACTTTCCTGTCATCCTCTGTGCCTCTTCCCAGGGCTTCTTAGCATTTTCCTGTTTTCTATCAGTGAGTCTATTCTGTCTCATAGCAACAACATGGGCTTATGTAAAACTGCCTCTTAGGCTTCCCAAGACTATAACGCTACAGAAGCAGATGGTCACATCTGTCTCCCACAGAAAAACCGGTGGGTTTGAACCATTGATATTGCAGTGACCAGCTAAGTGCCTAACCATGGAGCCAGCAGAATGCCTTTTATCTAGCAGAGTGCAGGTAAATTGTATCTAAAACTTTACACTTATTTATCTATTTTTGAGAAAAATAAAAATTAAGAACAATACACTATCACCACCACTCACACACCTTTGGTATTTCAACCATCACTCTTTGTTTTCTAAATGAATGATCTTGTTTCAGACTACTTTTTTTTATGTACAGTATATGGGATTTTAGTATCTTCAGAAGCTGTTGTACTGAAATATTATTATTTCTCTTTTTACATTTGCATGAACAGAGAAGATGACCGGGCAAGATCGAAAGAGGAACAATATAGTAATCCCAAGATCAGCAGTTCAAGACCACCATCTCCTTAGGAGAAAGATGAGGCTTTCTATTCCTATAAAGATGTAAAAGTCCCAGAAACCCAATGGTGTGGTTCTACC
Organism: Echinops telfairi; assembly: GCF_000313985.2. Taxonomy (NCBI): domain Eukaryota; kingdom Metazoa; phylum Chordata; class Mammalia; order Afrosoricida; family Tenrecidae; genus Echinops; species Echinops telfairi. The sequence goes on along the minus strand of NW_022103899.1, from coordinate 6,286,432 downwards.
CATCCTATGGGGTCAATTCTGTGAGTCAGAATTGACGTGATGGTAGTGAGGATTTTTTTTTTTTTAGTGATACCTCACTTTAGAAGGAATGCTGTCTGTATTGTCAGACACTGACTACTAAAATGGATTGGATATTAATATAAATTAAAGTATAACTCAAAATAAAATTAACTCATTTATGCTAACAATTTAACCACAAAACTAACAAACTAAAATCATCTGTATTTTCACCAAAAAGGATACAATATTAAGAAAACACATTTTCTTCTTTAAAATCTTGTATAATAATATGATTAAATACACTCTATCTCCATATTTCATGTAAATTAGGGTAACTGAATGTTTGGGGAGTGCTTTCAACCTAAATATTTACTGAGGGAAGTGAGTTACTTGTAGTTTGTATAAACAACTTATTTAGGCATACTGTTTATTTCTAAGTAGTAAAATAATGATATAAAATCCTTCGGAGCTGAATTTTGTAACCCTCTATAATGTTTGCCATTTTAGAGTATATTATTTTCCTCTCCTGTAAACATTTTTAATGAAGAATTTAAATGCATGCAACCATATGTCTCTTTTCTAAGCAACAACTACTCAGAGGAAATGAAGTCCCCAATGATCAGTTAGCTTATGTGTTAAATAAAATAATAACCTAAGGAAGACTCACACTCGAACACTTTAATGCATACTGTAGTCTTTACTATCTATCACGTAAATACAAACCCCACACTGTTTATATAGCTTTGCTACTCATAAAATAATAATTAGGCATTTTTAATAGAAAATTGGCTTTGAGCTTAGATTTATTTCCAGGCAGTAAACTCATGGATAATCCACAAAGAGCATATTAAAATGGAAAGCGAAGAAGCCAAGAAACAATCCCCTCCGATTTTCTATTACAGAAAGACCCACCTATCACCTGCCCGTAAGAGCCCAAGGGTAGGTTTCCAAAGGTGTGCTTTCTTTCCCAGTGGAGCACTGCACCCAGATACTGCGCTCGCCGTGCCTTTGTTTCCCTCCCAAGAGCCACTTCCACAAGGCAGGGCTACGGCTGCAGACTTTAGACATTTTCTGTTGTAGTCATCTCTGAATCCACAAAGCAACTCTCGTTTGGACATTTCTTTTCACAGATGGTCCACATATCAATAGAAAGTGGCAGGAAATCTTCTATTGGAGGTCAAGAGAATTTGTGTAGCATGTTGCCTTTTGTGGTTAATGTTCAACCAAGTGGTTCGGCTTCCTTTCTAAAAGTCATTGATTTTGTTTACCGTGTTAGCAATCATCTAAGTGCTGTAGATTTAATTTGATGTATTCTAAAGCCAGATTTTATGTCACTGATTTAAGTCCATATCTGTGCCTCAGAAAAGTTTCTAATAAAAAAATTGAGTGAAAAATCAATTACCCTTTGATCCATTGTGACATCTCATATATTTATTTAGCACAGTTTCAGTTCTTCTATGCTTTGACAGAAGGATGGCATGCCCTTTATTTGATTTTGTTAAATATAATATTTACATTATTGTGATTGAAATTTATCATTTGTACAATATTATTGATCTGCCCTGAACTTGTCTCTAAATTACTCTAATTATTCTCTCATTACAGAATTGGCTAGCAGTCTGGCTCTCAAGCCCAATTCCTATTTTCATATTTATATTCATTGTTTCAAGCAATCTCTTTATAAACACAGTAATATTGAACTATTTGCTGAGCATCTGTAGTCAAATTTGGTTTTGACATTATGTATGTTAGCATTGAAGAGCCTAAATCGTTTTAAACTGAGATCAGTAACAATCTTTCTGACTGCTGAGTATCTGGAACATTGATTTAAAAGAGACTTGTAAACAGAACACAACAAGATCGGCATAGTTTACTAGTAATTCAAATAGACCATTAGGCTATTTGGCCAAATCGATATTGCAATTCACATCATAGGAGGGTTAAGAAAAGTTCATTGTTCATGAATAATTGACACATATGCACCTACATACACACATGCATCTACAAACACATGCATCTACATGCACATATGCATTTACATGCACATACGCATTTACAAGCATAAGGATAACAAAAAATTTCACAGAATTACTTTTCTTCTAGGCAGCATGATCACCAATTGATTTTCTGGCAGAATAAATCTATTTTTTATGATATATTTTTTTACCAATAGAACATTTTATTTGCACACTCTAAGAACATATTAATTTAAATAATCTGGTCATCAATAATTTTATTAAGTACATTTTTGTTATTTAAGATGAAAAAATCTGGATACAAACTAAGTATGAGCTGTAGAAATACTTTGAATTTTTTCAAAATCATTTTATTGGGGACTTTTACAGCTTTTATAACATTCCACACATAAATTGTATCGAGCATGTTTGCACATATGTTTATGACATAAAAATAAAACAGAAATATCCACATAGCAAGGAGAGTATCATATAATAGAGTACTGCACAGCTAATGCCGGCTTCCATGACTCAGACAACAGAGCAGTAGGCTGAGAAATGAGATACCTAAGGTGGTAGAATAGCTCACTGTGCTCTTGGTAAAGAAGGAGAGTGTTCAGGTGAACAGCGAAAATGGGATTTTTTCTTGAAGCAATGACTATAACCTACTGGCAGAGGAATCCTCAACACACATGATTTATAAAGAAAAAGATAATCTAGGATAAAAACTCTTCGAGTAGCGGTTAAGCATTGGACTGCGATCTTCATGGTCACCAGTTCAAAACTACCAGAAGCTCAGTGTGAGGAAGATGGACTTTCTACTCTTACACAGTTAGTCTCAGAAACCACAGGGGGTGGTTATGAGCCAGCATTGGCTTGATGGCAGCAAGGCAGATGATAGGTCATGGGAATACATACTTACAAATCTATTGAGAGACAGAACAAGTGTAATGAAATTCACATTTATTGTAATCAATTGCGATTCTAACTACAGGAATTAAACATATTTTTGAAAGATAATTTGGGACAAAATAATATATTAAGGTAAAAGTTAGTTTTATGGCTTCAGATCTGTTCCTCTAACCTATAGAGTGATCCTACGTGGATTCTCTAATATAATTTAAACTACTTTTGTCAAGTCCGAAAGAGTTTAGGATAGAGAAAGACCAAGACCTATTAACTTCAGTGTATATCGCTGAGATTATAAATAGAAGTGTTGCTGTGTTTCTCTCCAGATTTACCATGCTGAAAGTTGCAGTTGTTGAGCTTCATCAACCCATGCTTCAAGTCTGTCCTCTCTGTCATCAAGCTACCGTAATACCCGTGTCTAAGCCGAGTTTTTCAGCGCATTTTCATGCAGTTTTTGTGGTAAAATTAGGTGTCTCGGCAGACATTCGGGCCGGCTTATATTCGAGTAGAGGTAGGTTGTGTCATCTGCATGTTGTTAATAAACCTTTCTCCAATCCTGATGCTGCATTCTTCATATAGTCAAGCTTCTTGAATTATTTGCTCGGCATACAGAATGAATAAGTATGGTGAAAGGCTACAGCACACATTAGCCTAATCATGAGACACTGATTTGTAAATAAGATGATTTAGTTACAAGTGAACATAGGACTTCTATGATCAGACATGAAAACTCCACCACCCGTGTCTGTCAGTTTGTCCTACTGTGTTGGCTTGTGTGTTGCTGTGAAGAGGTGTAAGTGCAGCTTCCAGACTACAAACAGATTACAAAGAAAGAACAAGCTGTCCACTTCTGAGTGATCAGCCACTGGATGCCTAATGAACACCACCACCTAATTATGAGATTTAATATTTTAATATCTCTTTTATGATAGGATAGAATGACTGGTAAAAGAGAAGGTCAATAAAAAAAATGAAACAGGGGCATAGGGAAAAAGCTACCATATACAAACATTCTTGGGTTGAGGACCAGGTAGTATGGTAGGGACCAGCTCAAATGCAGGAATGCACATGGTACACAACTGGGGAGGAGGTGGGGAAACGGAACAAAACAAAAAGATGAAAATAAGGAAGAAATGGGTAGCAGGGGCACGGGCACTAACCCACCCAAGGGGAGGGTATTGTTTATATCTCCACAGGAAAAGAGGGACCAGACTTCAACCCAGTGCTCCAAGGTGTGGAGACAACATGCCTGCGCTGAGTAGAGAACCAGTGGAGAGTCTGGGGGGCTGGTCCCAGCACCAAATACTAAGTGAGTGCCTGGCCCTCCCCCAGAAGAATTTATTTCAAAGGATGGCACTGAATCTGCAGCTTCAGGAGAAGGATATATCTGACCAGAGCACACAGGAGCAGATG
>NW_022103899.1:6242125-6280239 GCF_000313985.2 Echinops telfairi | reverse complement strand
AATGCGCTTTACACAATTGATGTGTGTATGGATTGTGATAAGAGTTGTATGAGCCCCTAATAAAATGATTTTTTTTTAAATGAAACAATGAGATAAATTGGCAAATGGAAACAACAATGGATTCAAACATACCAAAGATCATGAAGATGTCACAAAACTAGGCGTTATTCTTACGGTCACCACAAATCAAAGATATCTCAATGGCAACTAACAACAAGAACAGTAACATTTTATTTATTTACAGAGTAAGTAATATGAAATTGTCAATGAGGAAATCATATAGATTTGGTTCAACAAATATTTATTGAATACATTGATTCCTTTTATGTTCTTAACGGCAAGTATGGTGAGAGAAAACAAGAATGGACTGTCCCTTTTCCACCCCCACCACCCCAGGGACACATGAAATTCAGTAGATGGGTGGGATTTGGCATTGAGCAATCAGAGAATGTAGGGCTTCAGGACTCAGAGACGAAAACGCCAGGCCACAGTGACAGTTGACACTAAAGACTAAAGTGGAAATACTTGGTTGGTGTTAGAAGAAAAATGAGAAACGTATGGTCAGATGAAGAAGTATTGCTAAAAGAATCAAAATGGGAATCTATCCTTTTTCAACCTAATCTCAAGCTCAGTCTACATGCTTCTGAAGACAGAGCCTCGTCTCGCTAACCCTTCCCCCAGTGGCCCTGCTGGTGCAGTTGGTGAGTGCGTTGTGAATGGTGCTCCTCACCCCAAGGTCAGCCTTAGACCCCACCAGGGCTTCCCTGGGAGAAAGGTGAGATTTTCTGCTCTGGTAAGACGGATGTCCTACAGTGTTACTGTCAGATTCGGCATTATGGTCCTGAGTGACAACCCTTCCCTGGAAAAATACTGAGCTCTTCTACTGATCTTCCACCAATCCAGTGATGTGCACATCCTCAAGGGAGTCAGATCGTGTACTTTTTAAAGGTTATGTGAATCTTGGTAGCAAAAGGAAGTCTGAGGAGCACTGTAGGACATATGGGATAAGATTTCCAAATGAAACTCTCACAGGTCAGTCCTCACTACCCTCAAAGAAGAAGCATTTCCGTGATTAAAAAAAAAAAAATCCCTGGACCCAACTTCCCTGTCCTTTATGCTCACCGACGCAGTTTAATATTTTTTAAAAACTTCTTCTAAATAAGTTCCCATGATTGTTCAGTGTTCTTCAAGAAAATCTATCAATATTATTCTTTAGGAAATCCATAGAAAAGTTGCCATAAGCTTCTAAGCCAACTGCTCTATATTAAATGTCCAGTAGATTCTCTTGGAGGTCAGTGGTTTGATTGGATTTTTTCTTTGAAATCACCCAGCCAAGACAAGCATATGACTGAAAGAAAGTATTTCCACCATCCACTGGCTGTAGAGGCATGCTTACATGTGGTTTGATTTAGAATAAACCTGTGCATGTATAAGGCGGAATCCTAATAGAAATATTTTCTGATTTACCCACAAATTAGTCAGGGTTCCTCCAGGAAATAAGATAAAAATACATTAAACTATTTTAAATAATTGTTCCATATGATGGTAGAAGCTGGTAAATCCAAACTCCATTCATCAGGTGGCAGATTGAAAACTGCAACCAGATTATAATATAATAATGACAGAAACATAATCTTTTTCCCTTGAGAAATATGGTTTTGCTCTTGTGGGCATCAAAGTACTTTGAATCCCAACCACATAATAAAGAGTCATCTGTTTTACAGAGATTTAAACATACAATAAGTATAAATAGTATATACCAGTAAGTTCATAGCAACAACTAGATCAATATTTGATCAAACTACTGGGTACTATCACCTAGTCAAGTTGATACATATGAATAACCATCAAAATAGATATGGCTTGATAAAGTAAGGCGTTCTATGTTTGTGTTTCTAAAGAACACAGAGTGAGCCACAAGGTTGCTCCTGGGGACTGCATTTAAAAATAATTTAGATTCGCTTCTTTTGTCCCAGGGAAATAAGAGTGATGAAGGGGTCAGAGTGGCATCAATTCGATGTGACGGGAGCATCTGGGAGTTGAAAAACAGCAGGTTTGGTTTTGTTTTTAGAAAGGAGTCTCTTAAACATCGATGAAAAGGTCTGAAAACAACGCCTCAGGGATTCTAAGGCTTCTGGGTCTGAAGGGCAGAGGAGAGTGGAATTGCAGAGGAGCAATACATGAGCAATCGTCAAGGATGTGGTTTGCCTAGGTTCTTCTTCCTGTCAATATTCAAATTAACCATGATTCAGACTTGAACCCTAAGTGATTCTAGGAAGTTCATCTTCACTCGCAAAGCCTTCCTCATTAAATGTCTTGCTCCAGATGACTGCTCTGGAAACTCTCCACTCCACACTCACTCCCTGTGTTAGCCCGGGTAAACCAGGGAAATAAATCCACAGAAACTCATATATGTATATAAGAGAGTGTTTTATATAAAGGGTAAGTGTACATTAAGAAAGCATACCAACCCCATCCAGTCCAAGCCCATAAGTCTGACTTAGCCCATATGTCCGACACCGATCTATGAAGTCTTGGCTTAAACTCACAAAACACACACAATGACGCTGAATGCAGGAGGATCACAGGCCAGTCGGTAGAAAGTCTTGGAATCCAGAGGCTGTGTAAGCATCTCAGCGCTGGCAGGGGTCTCCACATGGATGCTCCAGCCCCTAGGGCTGCATCAGGGTAAGCCCATGTGGCTTCTCCTCAGGGATGTCTCACAGGAAGTGAGCCTTGCCAGCTGAGGCAGAGAACTAGCTAAGGCAGCCACACATGGTCCAACCATCTGAGAGCAAGAAACAAGAAAATCTAGAAAGGTGAGGCTCACCGAGCCATTTATCTCTCTGCCTTTCTATTAATCCCACATCTGTTTGTCAGCCAGGTTGGCACAATAAACCTTAACTATCTCACTCCCCTATTACCTCTGATCATTCTATAATTGCTTCTTGAATGAAGTTATGACTTGCTTCATTTCACCTTGGTTTCACTATCTGTACATACAGGATTCACATAAGTCTTCCAAGTACACATAGGCTCGATAATAAGATGTAGGAATAAAAACAAAGTGAAATAGAAAATGCATAGCTAACGACTAAGTTTCACTGTTACAAAAAAATCACTGCCCCATACATTGCTTGTTGATACCCATACACAGGAAATTCCACAAGAACCATCTGTTTCATACTCCTGCCTGCCACCCTATTATGGGGCCCCATTCTCCAGAAACCAACTTGTTTCCTGTCTCCGTGTGCCTTTTTGGAAGGTCCAGCGTCCCAATCATCTTCAGTAAAATATAAATTAATACTGTATCATCCACCTATTATGAAATTAAATACACCTCAACCTTAAGGTATTCAGAACAAAATTACTTCCCCTTTCTTCCTATCTCCAACAGGTTGGTGGCACCATTATCCATTCAATCTTCCAAAAAACATTTTAACCTAGACACTATCTCTTATGCATCATAAGCAGTAAAACACAAAATTCTGTCTATATGGCTTCTTGTTCAAAGGAACCCCAATCATCCATAGCGTATGGCTAAAGGCTCTTTAGATAACTTCTCTCCATCTAGCCACAACCCTTCCATTCATTCTTCTTGCTATTTTCAGAGTGTGTTTCTAAGACATAAGGACGTCATGTCATTTCTTTGGGGCTCCTATTATCTACAAAATAAAGTAAAAACTCCTTCAGATGTTCTTTAAGGTTCATTTAGATTTGGCACCTTCTTATTTACCTAGCTTAATCTCTGGTTTTTCCCTCTTCCTTTGTTTCAAACTGGATGCTTTACTAATTCCTTACAGTTAGGAAGTGGCAGGGAATGGAGACAGTTGTAGTGGTCAGGCCTGTCCTAAGGGGCCGAGACTATTAGGCCTCAGTCAAACATTGTCAGGAAGAAACCTGAACTCAGTATTTTCAGATCTTCTGATTTTCCACCAGAAGCCTGAAATACAGACGACTGTATATAATATCCTATTTTTAAAGCATTACAAACGTTCAAAAATATAAACTATACATATACTGTGGGGTAATCTCAGAAAGCTTGTGAATTCAGAACTAACACTTGATATGATGTAAGGACAAATTGCAATAATTAATAAAGTAGTTGACACATAGTCCTCCATAACTGATTTTTGCATGTATGCAGGAAAAGACACAATATTATTAGCCCTTAGGTTTAAAATGTAGTTTTAAAAAATTATCTGAAATATTTGAGAATTTGAAAAGTATTATTTTAACTTACTGGATTAATTTAGGTAAGGTTAAAAAAAATCCTTTCTGAGTTCTCTTCCTTTGCCCGCCCTCCCCCTGCCCCAATAGATATATTTCATGAAACTGGCAGGAAATAATCAAAGTTGACAAGCTACAATTTTATTTCTTGCCTTCTTAGCTCCCTCTACTTCCACTCCCAAATTCCACAGCTTGAATAAACAGAAAATAAAATCAATAAAACTCATTTCATTATAACTGACCCCTTATAAATTATTTGTGACTCCGTGACTGTAAACACCTGGCAAGCTTCAAGGTTGTTAAACAGGCATGCAAAATATTTACATAAATGGTCTCCTGATTTGGTTATAAATTATGTGAACTACTTCAAAAGAAAGGTGCTGTGTAAATGTGAAATAATAATGATGATGGAATAGCCATTATCAACCATATAAAAAGAAAATGAAATATTTTGTGTATACTTAGCACATAAGGAAATAATTTTACTAGAAACAATTAAACAGCAAATAAAACATGCTTATGTGCTGGAAACAGACAGCTGGATTTATGCCATTCTTGCAATATCTCCATCGTAAGCTATACGGCTCCTGCTTGTGAATGCAATTTTTAAAGAAAAACTCACTAGAGAGCAACTCTGTAATATGATAAATAAACAAAAACTTACTATATCATTGCCCCTCTTTTGCATATTAAGTGTTTCCATTAAATCGACATGAGCGGTGCATTTATCCTCCCAGTAATACCTCCAAATACAGCTTCACAAGTACTTCTTCCTCCTCAACTTAGCCTATCTAGTCATTGGGTTTGGTGTGGTTTTTGATCTAACAAATGGTTATGTAGAACGATGAGGCTAACGATAGTTGATAGAAACATCAATAGCTCAACAGAATTTTCAGTCATTCAGGGACTATATTTAATTTAGTTGGGTATCTGTATTGTTTCAGTTCATAGACTGGATAAATAGAAAATCCAACTATCCACAAACTCCCTGGAATTTAAAGTGTATAGATTTTTGTCTTCAATTCTGAGACAATATTTTTTGAGCTATCTCTGGAGGGTTGTCCAGAGATAACCAACTCTTCTGTTCAGAGGGATTTAGATGGAGAAGAATGTTTTTAAGAAGCCACTTGTCACAAGTGAGGACGAAGGTCCCTGTGAAAACTGCTGTGCCCCATTCTGGAAGGGGTGCGTGTTTTCTCACGATAGCTGTCTATTGGAACGAGCATCTGACTTTTGTTCCTAACTTACTGTGCCAAGGACATGTTAATAAATGGAAAATAATATAATGGTAATGAAAAGAATGATAAGTGGATGCATATAAAATATGATGGATTATACTGGATATTATGGAAGGGAAATAATTATATTTAAATTCATCCTAAAAATTATGAACTGCCAATTTTGACTTCTAGACAGATGGCAAAACAAACATAGACTTTAAGAGTCATTGATCAACCTCCTCCTTATATTTAGTCAAATAGCCATAAATTTGTCAGAAAGAAATACCCCCATAAGCACCACAATGGAACATAGCATATTGTATATTATGAAGGAATTATAAAACTATTTTTGGAAAGATGTAACATTATTAAGTACAGACCTTGATTTGGAAGGTAATTAGACACAAATGGGAATCAGTAACCTCAACCTCCTGGTTAATGGTCACAGCAGAAACCAATATTCAATTCTGCGTAGAGGAGTGTTCCGGAAAACAAGACTAAAATTGTTAACACACTCAGTGCTTCCTTCATGTTTAAGCCAGAAATTTTATGTCAACATCATCATCTTATTAGTATTTATATTTAAATTTATTTATGTTTGATTGATGTATTAGATCAATTATTATGTTTTGATTTTATGATTTTATGAAAGCTATTAGCTATTTTAACTAACAGTATACCAAATTAAGTACACATAAAGAGTCTTGTGAGAACTTTGGGGTGTGATAGCTTAAAGGAAGCACATATCAAAATGCAAACTTTAAAAATAGCCACATGAGATCATGTAATTCACTCTTATGACTATAAATACAAACTTAGACCCCAAGGGTCTACCTAAGAGTTGTATATAAATCATGTGACCCTGTACATTCATTGATCTCAGTTAAGAAAAGGATTTCCCACTATACAATTCTTGCATATTTACTTCCATACCATTAAATAATCATGTAACTGAAGCCTCAGGAAGCAATCATACATTTACTCTGTAAACAATAAAAATAGTCTATGAGTCTTGCCATCTCAGACACTGGTCAGACCAAATGAGTATTTCACCTCCCTCTGTGTGTCAGAATCATGACCCTGTTACACACGTTTTCAAGCTCATGCACGTAGCTTTTATGTCCAGGAATTATTGTTCTTAGCTTCCCAGAAGACAGTAGAAAATATTCTGTTTCCATTTAGCCATAGAATCGACCCAGTTTGTGCATTTTCTAAACATCTTCCTCTCAATTCCTTATTTTTACTTGGTATTCGAAAGTGTGTGTGGCTATTTTTCTTCCTATAGATAAAAATGTGCCCTGCTATCAGCAAAATCAGTAAGCAAGTCATCTTTTCTGTCATTCTACAACATGTTAACCGCCATCACTTGTCAGATAAAACTTGCCCTTGTGGGCCAATGCTTTCCAAAGCACAAGAAGAGAGAAAAGAGTTATCTTTGCTTCACTCATCTTTCCTCTTAACTCTCTTAGTCTTACAGAGGGAACTTGTTCCCTAGTACCTCGATACAGTGTGAGCCAGATAGGGCTCCAGTAGATGATAAACTCTGTTCTCATCTAAGGAGTATTATCTGAGTAGGCCTTTGATAATTTATTAAATTCAGGAGAGATTGTTGGACATCGCTACACTTTCAGCTGCAAAACATGTCCAGAGAGATTTTAGGATTTATACCCAGTTTCTACCTGGCAAGTAAATATGTCATATAATAGTTGGCTAGGAGTCATGGTAAAATATATAGATTCAAGCGAGTTATGGAACTGAACAATTTAGTTATCTTACTGATAAAATGTCACTGTGAGGGCACAGTGGATAGAGAAGACCTAAAACCTACAGGTATGTCTTACTTAGCAGAATCAATTTTTTCAAACAAGTTAGATGTGAAAATATATAGGACACTCTAACATCACCCTGTCCTGTTGTTGTGCACTGGGCCAGCTTAGCTCATATGTTACCTACCCTGAAGGCATGCGCTTTTCAATCTCTGGATAACCTTCAAACATACCCCATCACAGCTTATGGGTTCTGCCAATATCTAAAATAGTTTCTCAGCCTAACAATCCTCTTTACTACTTAGATTAGTATAATAGTCAATGTGCATTAAGTCATCAGGGGATTTTATGAGAAAGGTCAGCTGTAAGAGCCAATTACTGCTCATTATTATTAAGACTCCTTTGTTCCATACAATCCCTTCCTACAGTTGGGGGACACTGCTCAAGGGATGAGTTTATCTCTGTGTACTTTTGCAATAAAAACAGTATTCAGTCTTGGTCTTTTAATTCCTCCCTAGTCTAGCCAAATCCCGTCTCCTCCACTGGTTACTGCTTTAAAATTATTGCTTTCAAATCTATCCCACGAGAGGAAGCAGCTTTATTTTTATCTGTTACCTTTGAACTGCCTATGGCTCTGTCTCAAATGGACAACAATCTCCCAATGTACATTTTTCTAAATTTGGCTCTCATTAATGAACACCATTCCCAAGAGATAAAAATGAATATAAAATTGCTTTTAAAAAGTTTAAATATGGCCTTTTAAAAATTACCATTAAAATGATTAGATATGATATTCTATAAAAATCCTTTTTGTCTTAATAGGAATCATACCTGTAATCATCATATGCATATAGGTATAGGTATGTATTTGTATATATTATGCATATGTATATATGTGTGTGTGTATATATGTATATATATATACAGAGAAAAAGAGAGAGAAAGAGATTTCTTTTAACAGAAAGTGGGAATGGTATGGGGAGGTAGAGGAAATCACACTCTGAATGGTATACGTAAGTATTTCAGGTGAAGAAATCATACACCCAAAAAGGGAGATAAAGAACGTGTTGACATGTGATGAAAAAGATAAGCAATGTCATGGAATAATACACAATATGGGTGAAAGCTGCACACCTTTTCTAAGGTAAATGAAGATAGAAAAGAGCAAGCATAAGGAATAAATTCAGTAAACACTAACATACAATTTTGCACCAAAAACAAGCAAGCAAATTGTGAGGTAAGGTTGTTAAATATATATGAGGGGGCTTCAATGAGTTAGTGGAAAAATTCCTCTCTCCTTCAATTTTATTGTTTCATGAACTTTTCTATAAATGTTTTATAATTTATTTTTTCCTTTAATCATTTTATTGGGGGCTCGTACAACTCATCACAATCCATACATACATCAATTGTGTAAAGCACATTTGTACATTTGTTGCCCCTATCATTCTCAAAACATTTGCTTTTTTGAACCCTTGATAATTTATAAATTATTATTTTTTCATATCTCACACTATCTGACACCTCCCTTCATCTGTAAATGTTTTATAGAAATACGTGTAAGGATGGTACATGTGAGTAAATGTGTGTCCATGTATAGGTAGGTGTATCTGTGGGCATGTGTACACAGAGTGTATGTTTGTGTGGACTGCTATATATTAAAATGTTTAATAAATCATATAGGGACATCATTATGGATATTTCCTAGATATAACCAAGATCCATACAGGTTAGTTTCCTGGGATTGAAGGTTATGACTATAATCTCGTGTGACAACTTGGTCAGTCAGCAACACAGCGTTCTTAAGGATCGTGTTCTATATCCTAGTTTGGTGAGTGGACGGGGTTCTTTAAAGCTCACAAGCAGCCATCTCAGGGCACAACTCTTGGGCTCTGCTCATCTGGAAGCAAAGAGAATGAAGGGACCAAAGACTCAAAGAAGTAGTCAGTCCACAGGACTAATAGCCCACGCGCACCATGGCCCAGCCTCCAACCAGCAGAACTAGGTAGTGCTCAGCTGCCATTGAGTAGTATGACCAGACGCAAAGAGAAGGTCCCAGAGAGAAAGTTACAAAAATGTAGACTAAGATTCAAATTCCTAAAAATTATACCAGATTTCCAAGACCAGTATAGGTTAAAGAAACCCCTGAGACTTTCACCTGATGATATTATTTGAACTGAAACCACCTTTCATTAAGATAATAGTTTGGCTTATGAAATACATAATATCAACTGCAAGTGCTGTGCTCCCTTAAATAATCAACTATATTAGACCAAAGGGTCAATACAAATCCAAAAGAGAGCCGAGAAGCTGAGGAGGAGCAGGAGAATGAGATTAATAGAAGCAGAAGCAGTCTTAAAAAACAGTTGGTTGATGTCCCATTTTGCTTAGTATAAAGAAAACTGAAAAGAATATTGCTCAAAATTTAACACTGAGAAAAAAAGGGGGGTCCACAAAAGGATAACTTCAATCTACCAAACAAAAATTAATGGATAAGGCAACTGAATGCCGAATTCCAAAATGGTCTTTCCAAAGAAGGATGGAACACATGGACCAGGTCACGTGGGACAGGACATGGGAAGATGGAGCGTCCATCACACTAAAGAGTTAGGGAAAACGTCACACTTGTCACAGTATTGGACAGGAGGGGGTCTTGTGTCTATCTAGAATAGCTGAGGCCCCAGACATTAAAGGACATTACATTCGCTGTCTCTCCCAAGTCCCTCCATCAGGTGGTCTTCGGGAAGACCGGAGCTGTGCTGAAGTGGAGACAGAGAACCAGGAGACCTGCAAGAGGTCATCGAGAGGGGATCGGAAATGCTGCAAAAGAAAGAACCTGAACTCCTACCCCTCTGGGCTCTCATCACCTGAAAAAGCCTTCAAGCCATGAAGGAAAGAGGAGTGACATGGGTTTCTTTTAAGAAAGAACAAAGGCGGGGAGGGGAAGGCTCATCGTGGCTCAGGCCACAGTGGAAAAACGCGCTCTCTGCCCTTGGGGACGAGGCAAGAAACCATGCTGACCTCCAGAGTCCAGTCTCATTTCTGGGGGCACAGGTGTACTGCTCTTGATTGCACTAATAGACACAGACTGTGTGCCTCTGGGGGAGCAAATTGCCTTCTGAGATACTCAGAACTATCTTAGTGGAATAAAGCAGGAAAGTCTGCCGCTGAGATCAGTAAGTCTAGAGTATAGATCACGAGTGACCAAGGATGGTTACCTACCCTGAACAGGTGCAACAAGTAATGTCTATGTCTCCTTCCTTTTTAACCCCGTCCCTACTTCTTTTGCTGTACACACTGTCTGATGCATAATTGATGTGGCTTCCTATTATATTAACCCGAGAGAGGGACTCTCAAAGTTCCTCACCTAGAGTGCAAAGCGGAACCCATCGACAAAACTGTAGTCCTAAACCTGCAGTAACCCTGAGAGAGATGAACTTTGGGGTTCCTCAACTGTGAAGTGAGTGAAATTGAGTGCCTCTGGACAGGAGGATCACGTGTGGTATTATATGCCACCAGGCAGGCACTTGATCAGCGAAGATAGGTTTGTTGGCCTACAGAGAAGGAGCCAAGTACCTTTGGGCTGAGGCTTATGTCAGAATAAACTGCCCTTGGAGTATTTATTGGTATGCCTAAAGAGCTTTGTAACATAAATTGAACTGGGTCGAGATCAAGGCGCCACAAGACTGAAATGCTAAAGACCAGAGAGAGGCCTAACTGAAAGCATGAATGGGATACATTGTCTTACTTGAAGAATTGTGTCCTGAGCATTTCTGATCCTGAATTGTAAACTGTTAGTTTGCCTAATAAACCCATAAACATGAGTGTGGTCTTCTAATTCTGTGTGACCACAGGAATTAAATGAATTACAGAATAGAGTAGAGAAGCAGCGCCTGCTGTGGGAGAGACGGTGTCAGAATTGATAAAGAAAGCTGGAAGAGGGAGGCATGTCTGAGCTTCATCTTATAGGAAGGAGAGGCCTTGGGTTGATGTGAAGTCAAAAGAGGTCACACGTGGCATCTACGCCATTTCTTTCAAAGTAAAAGAAATGAGGATATGACAGTGACTCTGAAGTAAAGGTCTCAGAGGAGTTGGAACAAAGAGAAGAAGATGTGCTCTCACAGACACAGGCAGAGATCAAATTCTGCAGGGCCTTATAGATTAAGTTGTATGCTTCACTATTGTTATAAATGAGACTGGATGATTTTAGAATGATTAAACCAAGATAAAATAAAATATGACTAATGGTTTCTAAAGAGTAAATCCAGAAACCAGAATAAACTATATGAAGGCTACTTTCACCTGGGCATGAGGCAATTGAAATTACCACCATGGGTCAAGTGTGCCTGGTCTACAAGGGGACCCCTTGCTCTTCAACATTTTAAAGAAACCGTGTGCAGATTTGCCCTTTACAAAGCCTCACTTGATTTCTTGACTGCTGCTTCCAAGAGCCTGATCCAAGTGGATCCAAGTACGATCAAATCCTTGAAAACGTCTCCTCTCCATTTTATCATGATGTTATCTCTTGGTCTAGTTAGTTGTGAGGGCTTTCATTTTCTTTACATTAGGTTGAAATCCATACTGATGTTCATCAATAATACTTCAAGTCCTCCTTACTTTCAGCAAGCAAGCCTGTGTCATCTGCACACCACAGGTTATTCTATTAATCAGCCTTCCTCTAATCCTGCTGCCATATTCTTCTTCATATAGGCTAGCTTCTTGGATTATTTGTTCAACATACATATTGAATAAGCACGGTGAAAGATACAACAGTGATGCACATAGTTCCCTATTTTAAACCATTCCCTATTCTCCTGTTGTTTGAACGACTACCTCTTAGTTCATGTAGGTTCCTCAAGAGAACTGGAGAATTTATTTTCATACCTGTTGTAGCTTCGCTGTTCCTTGACTCATGGAGAGTCCCTTCATCTTCAATGTACACCACTCTAAGTTCTAACCTCTATTTCAAGATGATTAGCTTAAAGCAGAAGGTTCAGGGAAATTATCAAGGATTTTGTCTTGCATGTATCCACAATCAATGTTCATTGAGGCAGGACTCAAAAGATCAAAAGACGAGCTGCATTATAGCTGCACAAGACCTCTTTGGAGTATTGAAATAAAAGGATACTACTTTGAGATTGAAAGTATCCCTGATCGACTCACTCACTGACTGACTCACCCACCCACTCACTCACTCACTAACTCATTCACTCACTGAATCACTCACTGAATCACCCACTCACCCACTCACTCACTCAAAAAAAAAGGAAACAAAGAGAGTATCCCTGACCCATGCCAGGGTATTGTCATTTGCCTCATGTGGATATAAAAGTCAGACCAAAGAAGAAGTGATGCATTTGAATTGTGGTGCTGCAGAAGAACAATGAAGGTACCCTGGACTGCTAAAAGGATAAACCAATCGGTCTTGGAAGAAGTATGGCCAAAGTGCTGCTTAGAGGCAAGGCTATGCAGACTTCATCTTATACACTTCGGAAATGTTGCCAGTCCCTAGAGAAGGACATCACGTTTAGTAGAGAGGCAGTGTAAAAGAGGAGGGCCCTCAAGGAGATGCATTGATACAGTGGCTGCAACAATAGGCTCAAGCATAGGAACAACTGTGAGTGTAGCGCAGGACCATGCAATGCTTCATTCTACTGTGCATAAGGTCGCTATCGGTCAGAACCAACTCCGTGGCTTCTAACAACATGTCCAGTTTTACATCTTCTCTCATATTCTAATGTATTTCCTTTCTCTTACAAGGACTCAGTGACTCTATTGGTGCCACCAGACTCATCCAAGATAATCTAACCTCTCACTCGCCAGATTCTAGATGAAATTATATAATATCATCTGGAAAATGGCTTTTGCTATATGAGGTAACATATTCATGGTTCCAAGGATTAGTGAATGGATATCTGGGGGAGGGGCATTATTTAGCGTATTATACACAGTCAGTATTTGAACTAATATTTTGAGAACAAAGTGAAGTACCATTACTGGCCATAAAACAAGAAAATGTATTTCTCTTCCAGGAAGGTCCTTTAACTGGAAAGGAGGCTACACTGATGTATAGTCGAAGTCCATTCTGTTCAGGAGCCAGAGCACACCCATGTATGTGCCTTTGGGACATCACTGAAGGAAAAGAAACAAAAATAATAGTTTGTTGTACTGCCTAGGCTGTGTCAGATCCAATGAACATGCCCTAAATATGCATCACCTGTTTTAAAATCTCACAGCCAAAGTTTACAAGTGAACTAGCCTATGCTCTAACAATCCAAGTTCATGATGCAGCTTGCCAGCATCTCTACGTAGTTCAGAAGTCCAAAGTTCATGTGTGTTTTTGTCTTGCTTTTTAATTTTTTTAAAGAGACAATTTGCTGAAGTGGATAATAGGTCAGTGAGCAGTTTGGGGATATATGTCATATTGAAGAAGGATTGAAGATGATGAGCTTGAAACAGAAGGTTTAGAGACGTTATCAGAATGTTACTATGGAGAAAGGATATCTAATGGCAGAGTGGTCACACTATTTAAAACTGTTATTTAAAACTCATCTTCAAGTCCATGGGAGAAAAGAGTTTACAATCTGCTCCCCTAAATATTACAGCCGAGGAAACCCTATGGGGTAGTTACTCTCTGTTGTATAAGGTTAATATGAATCAGAATAGGAGCCCTGGCTTCCCAGTGGTTACAAGTTGACCTGTGATCCACAGTTCGAACTCACCAGCTATTACATGCGAGGAAGACAGGACTTTCTACTCCTGCAAATAGTTAGTCTCAGAAATTCAAAAGGGCAGATCTACCTTGTTCTATAGGGTCGCTATGAGTTGGCATCAACTTAATGGCAGTGAGATGTGTCAGAATAAATTCAATGCCACACAACTACTCCATGCTCTTCCCTCTATCTTTAACTGTAAAATGAGGAGAAAATATAATATCTTAACCAAGGTGCTTCCATTGGCAAATGAACAGTGTCTTAGTTACCCAGGGCTGCTGTAAAAAGAAATACCACAAATGGTGAATCTAACAGTTATTTATTTTCCCAGGGTTTAGGAGACTAGGGGTCCAAAGTCAATCAAGGTGCCTGCTCTAGGGGGAAGCTTTCTCTCTCTGTTAGCCTCCTAAGTCCCTTTATCTATCTATCTATCTATCTATCTATCTATCTATCTATCTATCTATCATCTATCATCCATCCATCCATCCATCCATCCATCCATCCATCCATCCATCCATCCATGTCAGATTCTGCTCCTGAGAAATCTTCATGTGTTCTGGTATCTCTAATCTCCCATCTCTGCTTGCTCACTTATTTCTTTAATCTCTTTAACATCTCAAAAGAGTGATTTAAGACACATTGCACTAATGCTGTCTCACTCGCATAACAAAGAAAACTCATTCCCAAGGTTATAATTGGCAGTACAGAGGTTAGTTAGGATTTACATATTTGGGGGATAAAATTCAATCCATAACATGCAACTACACAAAATTCTGACCAGGGGTGCTCAACACCACTTCAAATATCTAAGAATGATAGAAGACAAAAAGTGTTGTATAAATGATGATGGAAAGGTAAAAATAAAAGTTTTATGCTGTATATGAGTCAGGTCCTTGGCATACCGTAAACAAAAGCCAGGGGCTTCAAAAAGGTTGTGGGAAATTTTCATTATCCTTTATTATCTCTCTTAACTTTGCTTTCACTTCCCTCTCTTTCCCTCTCCCTCATGCCCTACTCCCTGCCCCCAGCCATCTAGTCTGTTTCTTGTGGTATGAAAATTTTTTTCTTGATTTTTTTTTCTTTTCTAACAGTGGCATCCTTCGATATTTTTGTTTTTGTATTGACTAACTTTTCTTGGCATAATATCACAATCTTTTTGAAGCACCTTGATTATTAGTAGCTCATACCAAATGTGGTATATGAGTTCTAGATTTCTCAATGACCCTGCAAGAGAGGTGTTTTCACAGCTTGCTAAAAGAAACGTCAGAGACTGGAGTCCCCACTTTGCCTACAGCCCCCTCAGCGTTCTTTCGCTCCTCTAACAAGCCAAGCTTTCATCATCCTGAGTCTTTGTGCTTCCTGTACCTTCTGCTGTGTCTCCACCCCAGACATTTATCTCAGCTCACTTCTTCTTTTCACTCAGATCTCAGCTCTAAATCCCACCCTTAGAGAATCCTTCATGATTGCTCGTGTAAATATTTGGCATTCTGTGATGCTCACCCTCCCTGCACAATCACTGAAGACAAAATGGGTGCATAAGCAAATGGGGTGAAAAAAGCAGACAGTAACCGGCTATCAAAAGATATAGTGTTTGGGGTCTTAAAGGCTTGAAGTTAAACAAACAGCCATCTAGCAGAGAAGCAACAAGCCCACATGGAAGAAGTATACCAGCCTGTGTGATCATGAGGTGTCACAGGGACCAGGTAACAGGTATCAGAAGACCCTAAACAAACAAACAAAAAAATATTGTTGAGAAAGAGGGGGATTGGGACAGAGACCCAAATCCCATCTGTCGACAATGGGACATCCCTCACAGAGGGATGAGTCAATCAGGGTGCAGTAAAGCACTGATGAAACACACGTTCCTTGAAGCTTCCTCACCCCCCATTATCATGACCCCAGTACTGCCTTCTACTGCGGACTAGACCGGAGCATGTGCACAGGTACAGCTAAGAGATAAGAGCCCAGGACATGGAATCCAAGAACAGGAATGGGAGTAGCGACACCAATGATTTTATTAATTTCTTTTGTTTTACAAATTATATGAACCCCACTATCATGGAAACTTTATGAATAACAGAAACCTCTTCTGAAAAAAGCAGTCAACTCACTGCTTGCTACTCAATAAATATTTTTAGGAAATAAATGAATTACATGTATCATTTTGATGAAAAGAAGCAATAAACAAAAGGAAATCCTTTCCCAAGAAGTTTTTTTTATTTCAATATACTTCAGATCTACTAACAAAGAAAAATGATTCTTTTTATAGATATTCTTAAATTATCTAATGCTGAGCACTAATTTATCAGAAACTAGTCATTGAGATTACAATGTAATCACAAGGCTCAAAGAAAATTCGCAGCTGTGATGTACAAGTCAAACAGATAACAGGAGGCCTGTTTCTACTATGTAGATGAGATCACCTAATCAACTTGACTGAATGTTCTTATTGAACCCATTATCTTCCCTGCTCTCATATGTAGAAAAAAATTAAAATTTTTGAACTACACTGGATACTAGTCTTCTTCTTTAATCCTAAATAACTATTACTCACATTTATGCTGTCAGGAAGGAAGAAAATCAACCACTGCTCAGAGCTAGACAGTCTCATCTTTCTCTCACAGAGATGCTGGTGTGTTTGAATCTCCGACCCTTCAGTTAGTAACCCAATGCTTGATCCACTGAGACACCAGGCTCCATTATGCCTCATCTCCTGAGGCATAATGTGCTTGAGAAACTAGAAGTCTGAATAGACGAGTGAGAGGCACATGAGAGAAGGAAACAAAAATGCAAGTGTTCAAATCTAGTTGCTCTTCCACTTTAGTACAACTCCCTCTCCACTGGCTCATGTCTCCCTTTTCTGCATTTCTGAAATTCTTCAGACCATATTCTCTATTATTTTATAACTTTTTAATATCTCTCTTTGGAGAGATATTAAAGTCGACTGAAATATTTTACTCCAAGTTTACCTTCATGTTCAATTTATCTACTGCCATGGTGGATTTTGTTCATTTCTAACACTTGCTGATTGACTAAGTCACTGTTGACTTTAAATCATTCCCTCTAATTCAGAGAATTATTCAGGTTAGCTCTTTGGCTTAAACCTCAAAGCAACTTATATTGCATTTTTTTGGTGTGAGTCTTTTCCAGGGTCAGTTTAGGCCCTTGTAATTTAAACTATCCCTTAGAAAAAGCTAAATGACCTAGTCATAACCTTGGGAAACATATGCTTAATTGCTGACAGGGGCATTTTGACTAACAGGTGCAGTTTAAATAATGCCTTTGTGAATTTTACTACATTCTAGTAAATGGACTCTCAGCATCTGAAGAGCTTAATTCGCCCTTTTGGTAATCACCATGCTACTTATATCATGGGAAATTAGGGCACACTCATCTTACTATCTGCCCTTCATAATTATTTTATCATTGTTATAATGAGGGCCAGAACAAGACCAAAAATAAATGTCTTTTACTGAGGAATAGGAGATAACTTGAAAAACTAAGATTAGTCACTTTTAGAAAACTGATGGGACTTTAAGACAGAAAATAAGTTTCTCGCTTTTTCCTCAGACAAAATCATCTGGTTAAGAGGGATTTATAGTGGGTGTGATGATGTCTGACGATGTCATAATAAAGATTGATTTAGACTGACATAACCAGACTGAAGATGTATAAAAGCTATCATAAGACTAGCATCAATATATCACAATCTCTGAAGCACTAAAAATAACTGCCATGTGAACAAGTGTATAACTTTTTTATTGACATAACCCCATTGCTGAAACATGAATGTGAAGTTGCAAAGTGTTCTGTCCTTGAAAGAACTGACTCAGCAGTCAGAAATCCCGAAAACAGGAGCAGCTCATACTCAGGAAAGCTCAATTAGCACAGGTAAACTATTCGTGTCCTGCCATCAGCAAACCACCATCCATCCATACCCCCCCCAAAATACACACATGAAAACCCCACAAGAAACCAATCCCACTGTTACGGAGTCGATTCTGACTCACGATGAACCGACAGGGCAGAATACAACTGCCCCATGGGGCTTTCACGTCCATAAATATTACAGAAACCAACTGCCAGATCCTGCTGGGCTGCAATTGGTCCATTCAAATCTCCAATCTTTGGATTAGCACTCAAGTACTTAACAACTGTGCAATGAAGGCTCCTTCTATCACCAATACTTAGAAGTAAATCTGCTTCGATAATAAAATCTCCGACTGTAAAGCCAGACCAAATTGGATTAAAATTTAGCTGTGTGACCTTGGACAAGTTGGTTACCTCTATCTGCAAGGGATTCTGGGAAGTATACTTCTATATTGAACCTTTCAGCCTTTGTCACAGAAGCCAGATATTGCCTCTAAGGCAGAAGGAACAGTATGTGTTTACTGAAGGAGCAACAAATAGCGCGTGCCAGACCTCACCACATTATAGAGTGCACCCAAACTCCCTTAAATATTTGCTTTTCTTCTCAAAGGTCCCACTTGCCAGTGTGTACATCTAGGAATATCAAAGTGAAAGAAGAGAATATTTGCTTCTTTCTTTCACTCAAGATAATCTATACGAGTAAGTAAAAGGTAGGATACTGGAGTTCCAGTTCTTCAATGTATGAGTTTATTGCAAACACAATGTCTCTGTCATCAGTGCATGACTGCGGACAAGTACTCTCAGTGATGCCATTGTGTCAGTCTTATTAGACCTTTAAAAACAAGGTCTAGTCAAAACATTGGCTTTTGTTGGCCGGTTTAGTCTATGGCCGAGAGGTCAACTCAGAAACTCAGGGCCGCTGTTTTTGGTGGGATAGGTGTCAAAGGGTTATCTTGATCGATGTTCTTGAAGGCCACAGGATGCTCATGGGGCTTGTTATGAAGATGCTTTAAGAAAACTGAAAACTATTCTGTCCAGAAAAGGGCAGAAGAAGTGGCTCATTTTACAAATTTGGAGTTGTTCTGGTTTTGCTTTATTGTCTATGATTGAACTGGGAAGAAATGGCTCAGTGTCATAATTACAGGGAAATGACGCCTGCGGCTGTAGAAGCTCACAAGTCCCAACCATGGGTCGGAGATCAAGACGGAGGCTTCTACTGACTCACGGAGTAACAAGGCTTGACCAACCCATGCAGCAGGTCCTTGCGGAGATGTGATAAATCAGAGGATGATGAGGCCGATGCAGGATCAAGAGAGATCAAGCTTTGGGGACTATATGTATTGGATAAAGGCCACGGCTCCAACAAAACCCCTTTCAACTGACTGACTGCTCCCATCAGATCACAAAAGAATGCTGACATAATATCTGCTACATTGTTGAGAGTGTTGGTCTCACCAAAATGATCCATCACCTCAACCATCACAATGACTTTAGGTAAATTAAACTTCTTTGATTCTCATCTTCTCATATATAAAATGAAGAGGATTGTGTTATCTGCATCATAGGGTTATTGATATTAACTAAGTCCAGTATTTATAAGGAGCACTGGTGGTATAGTGGGTTACACATTAGGCTGCTAGCTGAAGGGTCAGCAGTTTGAACACACCAGCCACTTCAAGGGAAAACCATGGCTCCTATAAAGATTTACAATCTAGGAAACCCAATGAAATTCCTTCTATTCTCCCCTAAAGGGTTGCTATGAGTCAGAATCAACTCAATGGCAGTGGGTTTGATTTGGGTTTGGACCAGTATTTATTAATATTAATATTATTATTATAAATCAAGGGTAACCATATCCTCAAGGATTTTATGAGCTCAGATCATTTTTGGAGTCACATAAGTATAGCCAATTAACTTTTAAATTTCCAAATATATTTTCACATATTTTCTATTAAATATCATTTCAAAAATATCACCATTTTATTTTCCACTGCTAGTAAGGAATTTCTGAGGTATCTAAAGAGAGAAATGTGCTAGCCAGAGTCTGGCAGTGTTATGAGATGAGAAGTATAGTTTATGACCTCTTTATGGTATTTTCTGAAGATTAACAAGGTGACTACATTAAAATGCTTATTAATCTGTTTATGCTTTGGCACTCCTGTTAGACTTTTTTTTTTAATTTTCAGAGGGATAATGGTCAGAAGAAAGGGTCCACATAAGTAGAGAATGTGAATGCCAAAGAAAACTGATATCTCACCTAATAGAAAGCAGATGTTCTGAGCACTGGGAAATGTTGCTCCTAACAAAATCAAATATAGTTAGAGTCCAGAGACTTTTGGATTAAAACTTTTTATAGTTGGGTTTTTCTAATGAAATAGTGTTGTCTCATTCCTCATTTTCTAAGTGTGAAACTGACACAGTTTCCGTAACTTGTTCAAAGACACATGCATCTCTAAACAAAATCTTTGACCTCTTGACCTCCAACCCCCTTTCTTTCTATAATGCCAGCCTTTCACTCTCTTTGAGTTTTCTTCTTTGGAAGATAAACCCTAAACTTGATGGTAAATTTACTTTTCCACAGCCCAAACAGAACTTCATTCAGCAGTGTCCCCAATTAACTATTAAAATAGTTTGTTCTGACTAATATACATATTACTATATTTAGAATTTTTGATACTAAACTAGTACTGGTAAGTCTTTTCCTCTGACAGCCAGAAGTCCAAATTAACCGTGAGATGTATAATAAGCTATCTCCAAAGTGCCCTAGATTTAACTAATATCTTATTACAAAATAAAAGAAATACATCAAATTGCTACCAACTGTCTCCTAAAGAAAACCTAAAAATTGTATTTGTCAAGAGCATGAGTTCAGCGGCTCTAATTTCAGTAGAGAGAGTGGCCAGAACACGTGGTTTACACAGTTTAATTCATTTGACTCAATGACTTCATTTTATATGAGGTCAACACTGGGGTGAGGAATGGAGTATGACAAACTATTCCTAGAGATTTTAGGAAAACAAGGGCCTCTCGAGAATAGGATCAAACTACCCGAGATTGCTGACTTTCCAAAAATGAGTAGAATATGCCTACTCAGAAAGTCCACCAGCTAAATCTAACTAAGCAATAAGGGAGGAAATGAAAATACCCATTTTATCTTCAATGGTCTCATCTAAAAATTATTTATTTACAGATAGAGTACAAAGAAATGATTCTGCTTTTGTATGAGCAAGCATATAGCTAGAAAAGGAGACACCAGTGTCCTCCACACTACATGACTTCAAAAATAAACACCTTTGCCTCATGTATCCTTTTAAAGATATATAGCAACTTAAATTAAGAAAGCAATTTTTGTGTGATTCTCATCCTATTCTATGTGTAATTGGGTAGCAATATGTCTTTCACTTTAGAGAACAGAATGAACCAAGAAAATCAATGAAATGCAATATGATCTTACATAAAAGCAAATGACAGTTTAAATATTCTATTAGTGAGGTTATAGACTGTGACTCACTTTCATTGAAAAAAGAAAGATGATCATTGTAAGGTAAAATAGAGTAATAGTTTCAGAATAATTTCTTATACTGTGATTTCGCCAGCATTAACAAAGCTATTTTAAGTGTTTTGTGAGACACTTATGGGAGATTTCCAGGTCAACAAGATTTACTTAAAAATAGATTGATAACCCGTGTTGCCTTCGGCTTAACTGAAATTACAGTAAAGGAATACAAATAGTGTAAACCACCAGCAGCAAAATAATTGAGAAACGAAGGCCTGAGAGCAGAAATGATCTTCCTGAGTTCCTAAGGTTGTCGCTAGGTGCCACTGAGTTTCACCGGAACGAAGCCGATGTGGTCCTGGGCCGTGCTCACAATCGTTCCTATTGCTGAAGCCGCCATCGCACACCTTGTCGAGGCATCGCTCAGGGTCTTCCCCTATTTGTGGGTCTGCTGCTGTGTCGAGCGTGATGTCCTCTTGGAGGGCTCATTCTTCCTGATGGCACGTGCACAGCACGTAAGATGAAAAGTCTCCCGGTCCCCCTTCCAAGGAGCATTCCAGCTGAACATTTTCCAAGACGGGTCTGTTTATTCCATCGCAGCCCAGGGCACAGTCAATATTCTTTACCAGCACGACTCAAAGACGTATGGCTCTTCAATCTACCTATTCATTAGGCGTAATCCTCAAAGACTCATCACCAAAGAAGAGCTCCAGGTAGCCTGGAAAACAAGTCTAGGCCCCACAGTGAAAGAGACAGCTGGCTCAGAGAAAGTGGGGTTCAGAAACTACAGATCTGATGGAGCAAAAGTGAGCGGGACAGGGATTATTTATGGGACTGAAAACAGAATAGCATCGACACCCACCCCACTTAGCTCATCTAGATGTTGTAATAATTGGCAGGCAGTCAAGAGAATTATATCTCTGATTCTTTTGTGTTTCTGGGGTTTTTTTGGTTTTAATTAATCTTCTCCAAGATATGATAGTCCTCTCCAATAAAAAACAAAATTTAAAGTTTATTTTCATCTCAAAGAAGGTTTTATTTTTCTGGAATATTTATCTTCCAGTGGCTACTAGTCATTTATAGCTACTTAACATTTTAAAACAACCTCCCTAAACATGGTGATTTTCCACAATGTTCCTTCCATCCTCCCAGTAAGAAACGAGAAGATCTAGAACAGCGAATCTCTGACAGGCAGGCAGGAGAGGGACCAGGCTCTCCGAGCGGCAGTCGAGAAGTGTTTTCTTCCATTCATAAGCTGTAATGGCTTTGCCATTTGCACTGTACAGGCCCCGTTGTGCTTGGGTATTATTCCTGGCTGCCTAGTTTCAGAAGCTGGATTCCTGCATTCCCTGAAGTTTCTGAGCTATAACAAAATATATTTTAATGAATTTCCCTCTGCTTAATCTTACCAGAGTAAAATCTGTTCTTTGCCACTAAGAATAATGATTGATACCTTAATTGGAATTGAGAGTAGACACACACACACACACACACCCCATACACACTCCTTAAGGAAATTAATGTTGTGTGCAGACAGTAAACATTAAGCTAGAATCTGAGGCTAAGACACCACCTAAATTTCAGCTGTCACTTGGAAGGAAGAAACTACTGAAAACAAACTTTGGAAGATGGATTTTCTCCTATCATAGAAGATTATAACGTCATAAGGAAAATAAAGGCTGTGGAAGGGACAGAACATTTTTAATTACACAAGAAATCTTTAAGAAATGGAACGAATAAGATGAAAAATTATTTTATCGTTTTATGGTATGATCAGCAGACCTCAGAATTCACCTGACAACCTAAAAAGAATCTTTTAGCTTTTAAAACCAGATTAAACACACATGCACACACACACATACATGACTGCCAATACTCATATAAAGATAAAATATACTTATCTGTAGGATTCTGAGACACAAAATAAGTTGAACTTTCTGCCTTACAATACATTGAGGGCACTGATTAGATTAACAATGACTTATACTGGGAATCTTTGAGAAGATTCATATGATTGAATACTAAAAAATTTAAATGTTGTTAATCAGTCCTGCTTGGTTTGAAGATTCTATAAAAAAATCTCCAAATTATCATCAGTTCTCATGCCTTCATTTTTAACACCTCTCGTTGAATCCAGGGCTACCTTTAAGATCAGATCTCAGACAACCTTAGATTAATTTTAGAGCAAACCAGAAGCCTGTAAGCCAGCAGTTCTCAACCTGTGGGTCGTGACCCTTTTGGGGGTCGAACAACCCTTTCAAAGGGGTCTGCCAATTCATAACAATGACAAAATTAAAGTTATGAAGTAGCAACAAACATAATTTATGGTTGGGGGTCACCACAACATGAGGAACTATATCAAAGGGTGGTGGCATTAGGAAGGTTGAGAACCACTGCTGTAAACCCACAGTGGCAGAAAGTAGTACCAACTATATAATTCCTTTCTACAATATAGAATATCATCCCAGTCAAGGGCGACATTTTCCTGTCCCTTTTGCACATAGGTAGTAATCATGGGACTAATTCTTGCACTAGAACGTGAGGGGGAAATGCTGTGTACTTCAATTAAATCCTCCGAAATTAGGAAAATGACTACAGGCTAGGTGCATACCCATTTAGATTGAGCTCTTTGTCAGATGAGTTTAGCTGCTACCTGATTTCCCAC
This sequence comes from Echinops telfairi, assembly GCF_000313985.2. Taxonomy (NCBI): domain Eukaryota; kingdom Metazoa; phylum Chordata; class Mammalia; order Afrosoricida; family Tenrecidae; genus Echinops; species Echinops telfairi. Next base: position 6,256,279 of record NW_022103899.1, on the reverse strand, counting down.
CTTGAGTCTCTGACATGTGCAATAAGGGCTCACATAATAAGAAAGGTCTTGTGGAAATCCCTGCAGATCTCACAGCCTACAAAACGTCTAAGCCATATCAATGCTATATATCCTTTGGGAATAGTGGGGACTTCTCCCCATTAAAGGTGTGTCTGACTTATGCTATTGGACTTTCCTATGCAGGTGAGTAAATAAAAGTAGATAATAAATAAGGAAGATAAAAATAAATAAGGAATAAATAGATAATAAATAAAGATTTTATGAACTTGAATTATGGTGTTAGCAGATATGGAAAGTACATTGGACTGCCAGAAGAACAAACAATGCTGTTTTGACAAAAAGTACAGCCACAATGCTCTGTAGAAGAGAAGGCGGCAAGACTTGTCTCTTAGAGTTCGGACATGGTATCAGGAGCGGTCAATAGCTGGGGAAAGATGCCCTGGAGTGGAGGGTCAGTGAAAAAGCGCTGGGTCCTCTCCAAGGCCCTCCCAGTCTCCGCAACAGTGGACTCAAGCTAACAATCGTGAGGGTGCTGCCGGACTGCGCATTGCTTCGTTCCGTCGTACCCAGCGTGCCTACCAGCTGGAACCTCCTGACAGCACCTATCTGACAGACCCTCCTGACAACACCACTACCACCTTTAAAGAACTCAAAGAGCCAGGGATCCTAATTTATTCACAACAATCCCCATTTATTTCACCTGTTTATCCAGTGCATTCGACAGGTGAACCTTGAAAAATAAGATATTATAAAACGTAATAAGTAGTTTCATTAAGAAGCTATAATAATTGTTCAAATTATAGCTGCTTTGCCAGGTGTCGACTTTGTATGGAGGCAAGCACCGTACTTTGTACCTGGTAGACACGTTTTGATAAAGTATTTTTCCCCTCGGTTTTAATTATTATGAACTACAAGCAGCAGCTTGTGAATAACAAGATAACTATTTTCCTAACATTGTGCTTCCACTGCTATCTCATATTCACTTGGGAGTAAAGGAATGTGTAATTAATATGCTACACAACATCAGGACAATATTGTGGCTGAACTAATGGACGATGGCATCCAAAGATCCTAGACTTTAAGGAGCCCAAATCTTCGTAGATTTTACAATGTTAGGTAGAAGGGCATTGATACCTTTATGTATGAAAACTGTTTAAATATTAAATATTTAAGCATCAGAAAAGTTTACAAATTGATGCCAAAATTCTATGGACACTCTTTGTTAGTAGTCTTTCAATATAATTTTCCAAGCTCTAGCTTTGATACTTTCCCTTATTGTTATTTCTGTATTCAGTTACTTCTATATTCTGTTGGAATTCTGGTGGTACAGTGGCTAAGCATTGGGCTGCAATCCACATGGTCAGCAGTTCAAAACCACAAGCAGCTCCACGGGAGAAAGACTTGACGTTCTATTCCTGTAAACAGTTATGGTCTCAGAAACAAACAGGGGTCACTATGAGTCAGCATTGACTTAATGGCAGTGATTAGATATACCCAAGGAGCAAACTACACTCCCTGCCTCACTTTTAATTAGGATCGAGGATTTTGACCTGTATTCCACTGAGCAGTTACAACTACCTGAGACCTGACCTTGAAAGTAAGTAAGGTAAGGAAGAATGAAATTGAGGACACCTGTTCTTTGTAGGCTTGACTGTGCAAACACCTTGTTTTTAGGGAGATCTTGGGTCTCCAGCCCTCAATGGCCCAAAGTGCCAAGTCGCGAAGGCAATTGAATTTTAATAGCGACGCCTCTATTTTCCCTTGACCTTCCTGTTTATTCACAGAACTTCTCAAGCTAGTTCTCTGGGCAAAGTGAAGAAACTCAGCCAAACCTATTTTAAAAGATTCCCCTCCTCTCAACTATCCAGAGCACATTCTGTTGCTTGTAGTGAAGAATCCTGACCAACATATGTCTCCATCTGTTCCGTTTTCTCCTTATGGAAATTTTATTATTGGCTTATATGGTCCCCAATGTCTATCATCCATATCTTTTATGAATATAATAACAATTGTATTCCCTTCTGGTGTTGTACGATAGCAAGATTTTATCAAATCTTCTCAAAATCAAAACTTGGGGTTTATTTTATCTTTTTTTGAGTTCTATGTTAATCTTAAAAATTCTGAAATCATGCTTTCATTCCAAAATCCCTCTATGGCCCCTAACAGTAGCTCCATACGTACACTTAAATTAAAATGCATTATTCGATTTCTCCCTTTAGTTTTGTGTCTTAGAACCATCTGTTCTTGCTGTTGAGTTAAATTTTCCTGGTGAAGTTCCTGTGTTCCCTTTTACCACATGTGATCGTTCTCTTCCAGGCAGCATCAGTCAATGAAGACTCTTTCAGCATCAGGCTCCAGGTTACATCCCCTCTGAGAGCCAGTAGGTAATAAGATGGACTTTGTCATTAACAAACAGTATTAGTAAGCTTTTGAAGGAAACTGGTAGGTATTATTTACTTGCTTGACTGAAATATCAACCAGGTTTTTATTTTTGCTCAGAAAAAAATGAATGAAGACAGCACACTATAAAAAAGCTCGTTCTGAGACAGAGTTCTTTGGAAAGTGGATGAATGCAGATAGAATGAGGTCAAAATTTACCACCTCATTTGTTCTCCTTTTTGACCATTTAAAAATTTTCCTAGTTTTTGTTATTTTCTGCTTTCTTTTCAATTGAGGTTTTCTCTGTTTTATTTTGTTATTGTTCATTTGTTACTGTTTCTGTTTTGCTTTTTGTTATTATATGTTTTAGAAACACTGACTGGGTTAGTAGTTTCTTAGGGTTATGTCAGAGTAGGTTTGAGAAAATAGAGAGTTAATTAGTACAAGAAAGAAGAAAATGTTCTAAAATCAATTGTGATGAGGACGGCAAAACTCTTTTTCAGATGTTTAAACTACTGAATTGTGAGATGGGAATTATATGTCAGTAAAACTGTTAAAATTGATAACTAATATGTTATTTGAAGCAATTTGCTTGTTCAGAACCGAATTTATTAACTTTTGGTATAAATTTAGAAAATGCGTACCTTATTAAGGGATAATATCTGAAAATAAGTAAAATAGCCATTGCCATTGAGACCAGTGGGACTGCCGAGCAAAGCTCTCGGACAGAGTGGGACTGCTGCTTGGAGTTCCAGCGAGCACAGACGCTTCAGGGAGCAGGCAGCTTTCCTTCACTCACAGAGCGCCGAGGTGGCTTCACCTGCAACGTGTGGTTAGCAGCCCGGTGCTTCACTTGCCACGCCACCAGAGCTCAATGGACAACCTTCATTCTGAAGATCGAGCAGTTTGCTTTGATCAATTCTGTCAAACTGCCACTTTTAATATTAATATTCTTTATGTTGACTTCCTGATTTGCTGAGGGACTTAAATGTGAAATATACAGTTAACACATTTAGTCTTTCAAATTAAAATCATATCCTAGGTAAGTATGAGGTAACATCTGTAATACATTTAGAGAGTGCTGCCAATGGAAAATGTGTGGACATGTGGGTTTTAAAGGCAGACCCAAACAAAGTGTTTCTACGTAACATGCCTTTTCAGAGATGTATCAAGAACATTTTAATAATAATTTTGAGGTAAATAAAATGGAAGCACAACAAATCAAACTTTATAGGATGTAGTATTAGCAGGACTTAGGAGGAAATTTATTCCACTGAATATATACAGTAGAACATAAGAAAAATCTGACATTAATAATTTTAACTTTTACCTCAAGACCCTAGAAAGGAAAGACAAATTACGTCTAACTATCCTACAGGGAAAAGTAATAAGAGCAGAAATCAATAAAATTAAAATTAGAAAATAAGTAGAGAAAATTAACTAATCAAAAGCTGAGGTTTAAATATTTTGCATATATTAAATATATATACATATATATAATCAATAAAAGCAATGAATCCCTAGTCAGGTTAACAAAGAAAAACAGAGAAGAACAAATACCATCATCAGAGGTAAAAACAGGATCATCACAATTAATCCCATGGACATTAAAATCATAATAAAGGGATGCTATAAAGGACTCTATGCCTAAAATTTGATAGCAGAAGAAATGAAAAAATCCTTGAAAGATACAAATAAAAGCTTACATAAGTAGAAATAGGTCGTTTTAATAAGCCTACCCTGTACGGCTTAGGAGTTGAGCTTCTAACTACGAGGTCAGCCATTCAAAACCACCAGGCACTCTTGGGGAGAAAGATGAAGTTAAACCCACAAGCACCGTTCTACCCTATTCTATGTGGTCAGGATCGATTCCATGGGAGCGAGTGTAGTGTGGGGTTTGTATCTATTGAAAGGACCTCTGATGGCACTATGACTGAACACTCTGCTACTAACTGAAAGGTTGCAGGCTCAAATCCACTGAGTAGCTCCATCAGGAAAAAACTCAAACTAATTTCAATGTCCTCAAGTCAACTCCAACTAAGACCAAGTCTATGGGGCAGAGAACTGTGAGTTTGAGACTGTAAATCTTTACAGAAATAAAATGCCTCATCTCTTACATGTGAAATGGCTGGTGGTTTCGACCTGTTGTTGTTGTGATTAGCAGCTCAAGATGTAATCCACCATACCAGCAGGGCTCCATGAAAAAACAAACAAAAGGCAGCTGGAAATCTGTTCCCATAAACATTATCTATACTAAATCCTATAGGACTGGTTTATTGATCACATGGAGTCACTATGAGTGGGAATCAACTCATACAACCACATATCTATTAAGTATTATTTAATAACTTTCAAAAGTAGAAAAAATATTTCACTAGCAACTTGTACCAAACATCTATGGAAAAAATAATACCAGTTCTCCACCACCTCTTCCATAAAATAGATACAAAGGAAATGTGGCAGTTACATAATCTCCTATCAACTTGCGAAGGGGTGGCGTCTACCTGTCCATCAGGTCACAGCTTGATGAGTTCATGTGGAGGTACAAAGCTCACTGGAGGCCAGATATACTCTCTGCTTCTCACCCTTCGAGACCGTCCTGCTAACAAGCCACATGGAGCTACACTGATGAAGCCAGAACCCTGGAACTAGAGGAGCTATGTGGAGACCCATGCCAGCACAGAAATGCTTCCACCACCAAGGGATCCACAAGACTTTCCACCCATCGTCCCGTGATCTTCCTGCATTTGGTTTCATTGCATGTGTTGTGTGAGTCTGAAGGGTAATTTATAGATCGGTGTGTTAGTCTGGGTAGACTAGAGAAACAAATCCACAGAAACTCACATATGTATAAGAGAGAGAGTTTTATATAAAGGGTAAGTGTACATTAAAAAAGCACCCCAACCCAGTCCAGTCCAAGCCCATAAGTTTGCCATTAGCGCATTTGTCCGACGCTGATCTACAAAGTTCTTCCCAAACTCACAAAACACGTGCAATGACGCCAAATGCAGGAGGAAAGCCGAATCAGTGAGTGTGTAAGCATCTCAGCGCTGGCAGAGGTCTCCAAGCGGCTTCTCCAGGACCCAGGGCTGCATCAGGGTAGGTCCATGTGGCTTCTCCTCAGGAATGTCTCGCAGGAAGTGAAGCTTGCCGACTGAGGCAGAGAACTAGCTAAGGCAGCCCCACACTGGTCCGACCATCAGAGAGCAAGAGACAGAAAGGCGAGGCTCACTGAGCCCTTCAATTAAACTGCCCTTCAGTTAATCTCACATGTGTTCATTGGCCAGGTTGGCACAATAAACCTACCTACCACAATTGGTATCGACCTTATGGACTAATATTAGACTTATGGATTTGATCTGGACTGGGCTGGGATGTTTCTTTAATACACAATTACTCTTTGATCAAAAGCTCTCTACTACACACATATAAGTGTCTATGAATTTGTTTTCTGGGCAACCCGGACTAACAAAAGAAACTTTGCCCAACTCATTATAGGGGGCTAACATTATGCTAATTTCAAATCCAGGTAAAGACCTTATCGGAAAGAAAAATCACAGACCAATGTTTCTCATGAACATAGAACTAAAATTCATCAACAAAACATTAACAGATCATATCCAACAATGCACCAAAAGAATTCTACACCATGACCAAGTGGAATTCATTCCAGATATACACATTAAACAAGCAAAAATCAATGAATGTAGCCCACCACATCAACACGCTAATGAAGCAAAGCCAACAGACATTTCTTACTAAGAAGCCAAAGAAAGCCTCTCAGGAAACTTCCAATAGAGATGGACTTCTTCAAGTTGATAAAGGATATCTACAAAAAGCTCACAGCCAACACCATACCTAATGGTAACACCCTAGATTTTTTTTCCCTTCTAAGATTAAAGGCAAACCAAGAATGTCTGATGGCTTCACTTTTATTCAACACAACAGTGAACATGCAGACTGGGTGAGAACAGGTCAAGCTGCCTTTGTTCACAAATAAAGTGACTGACCATGGTGAACTCGCGTGTTAAAAAACAAAGAAAATCATCTCTAAACAAAGAAGGACAGAGTAAGGTCATAGAATACAAGTTTAATATGCAAGACATGTGCTTTCGCTATGCCAACAAGGAACAACTGGAATGTGAAATTTAAAGAAACATTTAAAACAGTGCCAGAAACAAATTGGTAAACATCTAACAAGATGTATTGAGTCTATAGAAAACTACAAATTATAATCAAATAATTCAAATATCTAAGTGAATGAAGAGATATTCCATGTTCATGGCTTGAAAGATCTAATATTTTAAGGTGTTAATTCTTGATCTATAAATTTAATGGAATCCCAATTAATATTTCAGTAAGTGGATTATTATGAATCAGAATCAACTAACAGCAATTTTGTAGATACCAACAAACTGATTTTTAGCGATAAAGAAAAAAACAAAAACTTAGAATAGCCACACAATATTGAAGAATAATAAAAAATTTGGATAACTCATTCATCTCCACTTTCTATTTTTTAAAGACACTGAGACTACTATTAGGCTGAAAGGATAATAGAGCTGTAGGGTTGTTTGTTTGTTTGTTTGTGAAGAAACATACTATATATATATTTATATAGCTCATTTCAAAAATGAACTAAAAAATACCCTGTTTAACTCTCCATATTTGTGGTTCTTTTTTTATTAACTTAATTTTCAAGTTTTACTCTGCAATATAGTAGTTATGGAAGCATATAATGATAAAAAAATAGATCAATGGAAAAGTACAGAGAGCCTAGATACAGACTGGTAACAAAGAAGCAAAGGCAATTAGAAGGAGAAAACATAGTATTTTCAACAAATGTTTCAAGAACAATTAAATACCAATAAGCAAAAATATGAACTTAGATTTAGGTCATATACCATTCACAAAACTTACTCAAAATGGATCATAGACTTAAATGGAAAATGTAAATCTATAAAACATTTCAATTTTAAGAGACAATGTAGGTGACCTTGAGTTTGGTGGTGAGATTTTAAGTAGAAACTTAAAAGCAAGATTCATGATAAGAAATAAAGTTTGTAAACTAGACTTCAAAGTGATTAAAGGCTTTTGCTTTATGAACGACAGTTAACAGGGTGAAAAGACAACCAGAAGCTCAGAGAAAATAACTGTAAAGCACTTATTTGATGAAAGACTGAATCCAAAGTGCACAAATCAGTCTTAAACTTTATTTTTTAAAATAATTTTTAAAACAACAAAGAACTACATAGAAAAAAAGGTATACATGTAGGCAATAAGCATATCATATAGGTTGAGCATGTTAGGTTGGATTGTCTAGAGAAACGAATCCAGTGACACTCCTTGATGTATAAGGAAGAGCTTTATATCAAGAAGTAATTATTTATCAAGAAAGCATCCCAGGCCAGTCCATATCAAGTCCATAAGTCCAATGTTAGTCCATAAATTCTTCCTCAGACTCACATAGCACATGCCAGTGATGCAGACTGGTGAACCAGGAAGCAGAGATATCACAGGCTGGTGGGTGCAGAGTCACGTGGATCCAAGGTTGTGGAAATATCACAGAGCCGGGTGGCCCTAGAGGCAGGCAGAATTCCAGCAAGAAGGAAATGGAAGGGCAGAGAAAACAGTTCCCAGAGTTCCTTACTCTTAAACAAAAGGCCGCACTCCCAAGGAGGTGTCATTAAGCTACCACTTGATTGGCAGCTTTAACTCCACCCCTAGCTATGAGTGTCTAGTTGACATAAATGCATCCAACTACCACACTCAGCATCACTTGATAAACAACAAGCTACACTACATACCTAGTGAAAAACCAACCCAATTCAGACCCTTATGACCCCATCTCTGTCAGCGTAGAACTGTGCTGTGTGCGGTTTTCAGGGCTGTGGCCTCTTTGGAAGAAGATCGCCAGCCTTTCCTCCCAGGAGCATCTAGTTGGGTATGAAGCACCATTTTGGTTAGGAGTGCAGCTGTTTGAGCCACCCAGGCACTCTACAACGTACCAAATGTACCTCAAAACAGTCATGATCACCAAAAACCAAGTCTGGGAAACCATCACAGGCAAAAGAAGTCTAAGGAAATAAGACCATTGAAAGCATGAAGCTTCCTAAGTGGGATCCCAGAACCAGAAAAGAGACATTAGGTAAAAACAAAGGGAATCTGTATCAAGTATGGACTTCAGTTAATAATATATCAGTATTGGTTGCTATACCACATTAGAGACTAAGCTGAAAAACTATTAAAGAAATTTGAAGATAGCACTAAGTCAACTGCAAAAGCCATTTATCAATGGATATTTCTTGGCTGGATTTTCTATGGCCTTTCTTTATCAGTATGTTCCGAAGGGGCTGTTGGCTTCGTCATCCAAAATGAGCTATAAATAGTGCTAAAAGATATATCTGAAAAGTATATCATTATTCTATTTTCAGAGAATACAACTTCAGAGGGCAGGAAAACTTAATTTAGCCACAAAAAGCAACAAAAAAATCATATGGATGAAATTAATATGATATAGAGCAAAACGGTAATTGTTTACCCCTGAATATAATGCACTAACCACTTTAGTCAAAGAAATCTTTCTACTTTGAAATTTGTTGATCACAGGATTCATGAATCAACCTTTCTGATATCTCCCAATCAATGTACTGCTACAACCATTTGTTAAATGACCTTCAGCAAAATTTTACTTTCATGGGGTATTAATGAAACTGCTTGATAATTACAGCATTCTGTTTGGTTGCCTTTATTTTTGCTTGTTTGTTTGTTTGTTTGTTTTTGAATGGGCACAAAGATGGATCTCTTTCAGTTAGTTGGCCAAGTAGCTGTCTTGCAATTCCTTAGTATAGACTTATAAGTACTTCCAGTGCTGCATCAGCCTGTTGAAACATTTCTATTTGAATTTTGTCAATTCCTGGAGCTTTGTTTTTGCTAGTACTTTCAATACAGCTTGGAATTTTCCTTCAATACCATTGGTTCTTCGTTTTTGATGTAGTGATTCTGAATTCCATTTTTCTTTGATATTTCTTGCATCAATTAATATATTGGCCATACAACCTATCAATATTGTGATTCAAGGTATCTATTTTTTACACAGTTGTTTGAGCTTGAGAAATGCTGAAGCTGTTCTTCCCTTTGTGCTTTTTCACTTCAGGTCTCGTTACGCATAGTAACCCCTTAGGATAATGTGGAACTGCTCTGGAGGGTTTCTGAGTCTACTTTGAGGAAGTAGACAAGCTCATTTTTATCCCCCAACACCTCTGCTGGGTATGAACTGCTGACTATGTAGTTAACAGCCCAATGTATAACTCACGGTACAGATTTGAACAACACATATATTAATATTTTGTGTGTTCCAGAAATGTGAAGGTAAAAAATAAAGTCTTCTGTTATACTCTCTATATTTAATATATATTAAATATTCTTTTGTGGCATGTTTTAACACTATAATTTAATTAGGAATAATTGCTTTCAGAATTTTATTATGCTAAATTTTCTCCTTCGATATTAAAATATAAGCCAATAAATCAATGTTAATTTTAAAAAACTGAATAATTTGAACTGAAAATTATGTTCTAAGAAGAGATTTTTAACACTTAATAATTGAAAAGAAGTTTATTCTGTATATTCTATCAATAAATCTAAACTTATACCCTAAAATAATATATATAGGATAGGCTCAATGAGACTACACTCATAAATATATATAGGGTTAGCAGAGGATATTTTTACATATATAATTATATGTGCAATAAACATGTCCAAGTATATAGTTGTTGTGGTAGTCAGATGACTTTGAGTCAACTTGAAGATGTATGAAAATGGAGGTGTAGAATCCAACCCATCAATCAAGTTACAGCCTAATGATACCTTCTTGGGGGTGTGACCTTCTTTTAAGTCAGGAAACGGGACTTTCCTCTCTCTCTGATCCACCACTTTTTTGACTGTAAGAACTCTGCCTACGGTCAGGGAACTAGTACATAGACCAAGATGCAGTCATTTAAACAAAATAAGGGGATATTATGTGGTTTAGAATTAAGAAATAGGACTTCTGGGAAGATGGTGACTGAGTAACACATACCAGAGGGACGCCGCAGAAATCAGCCCAGGAGAGTTACTAAGAGTGAAATTTAACACTGCTGGATCACAGGAGGAGCATCATAAAGATAAGTAGGCACAGATCCACAAGGTTTTGAGGGGCTGGGGGCTTTGGGCTTACCACAGTGAAAGCTGGCTAGGGTTAGACCTTAGCCATGCCACTGTCTTGGCCAGAGCCCAGACCATTTGGAACTGGTGCAGGGGATTAATCTCAGCACAGCTACAGCTTGCCGCTGCTGCCTCGGGGCAGGGATTCAACCCTTGCAGCCACATGGGCAGGGGCTCAGCTATATTGTTCATTTTGCTTCCCTCTCTTCTCTCTATCCCCCCACAGTCTCAGTGGGCTTAGTTTTTTTTTCTTTTTTCCTCTTTGTCTCTTCCCTGTTCTCTAACACTCAACTCCCTACCTCCAGACCACTCCCCTTAGCCTAGGGCATTTACACATGCCCCCCACCCAGTTAGGTGAGCTCCACTGGGGAAACTAGCTAGAGGCTGGGGAAAGCCCAGCCAATCTCCACCAGGGGATATTCCACCCAACTTCTTAATGGGGAATTCCTGCCTGTGTTGCTGGGGGAACTCCTATTTTTCCTCTGTTGTCCATGACTGAGGGAACTTCCTCCTGCCTACCTTAGTGCCTCACATGGTCTGAGACAGCTCACCCAAACTTTGCCAACGTTCCAAGCTGCTGAGGGAACCTCTGCCCAACTTCCACAGTGATCTACCTAGCCAAAGCAATCCTGCCCACCATTTGCGGTGCTCTACACCAAAGCAGGAAACCTGCCAGCCTTCTAGGGCACTCCCCTGAGAGGGAAGACACAGGAGGATAAAGTGGTAGACTAATTCCATAGTGAAATTAGCTGTAGGCAGTTCAAAGAAGCATTCCTACAAGTCTCCAAGAGAGAGCCAGTGATCTTCGACTCCCTAGAAAATGGCACCTGGCTCTTCTAAAACAAGACAATGCAAACAGCCATCAGCCCCAATGACCTCAACGAAAAAACAGGAGAAACAAAAGGCAATGACAGAAGATGTCCCGAACATAACAACATGCATAGAAGAAGCAGACATTGAGCTGCCACAGAAAAAAATTTCAGAATGCTGCTTGGACTCATACAAGATGTGAGGGAAACAATACAGAAAAAGGATGAAATTAGAAAGGAGATAAAGTCCATACACCAAAGGGAAATACAAGAGCTTAGGGAGGAGATAACAAAATCCAGTAGCAGACTTACAGACATTGAGAATTGACTGGAGGAAGCAGAGAACTGCACCAGTGACTTGGAGGACAGCCAAGCAGACTTTAACAAATGCAAACAAAAATCTAATAAGATCATCAGAGAAGCTGAAGGAAAACCTAAGAGCTATGTCTAATGCTATGAAGAGGAACATTAGAATTGTTGGTAGGAAAGAGGGAACCGATTACAAGGAACCATATGTGACCTCCTCCCTGGGGGATGGACAACAGAAAATTGGGTGAAGGGAGACGTTGGACAGGGCAAGATATGACAAAATAACAATTTATAAACTATCAAGGGCTCATGAGGCAGAGGGGAGTGGGGAGGGAGGGGAAAATGAGGACCTAATGCGGGGGGTTTAAGTGGAGAGAAAATGTTTTGAGAATGATGTACAAATGCGCTTTACACAATTGATGTGTGTATGGATTGTGATAAGAGTTGTATGAGCCCCTAATAAAATGATTAAAAAAAAATTTTGTTGGATTACCAGAGGAAGAAATAACCAAGAAATCATCTGCAACAATAGTGCGAGAATTCCTGGAGGAAAACTTCCCCAGCTTAATGAATGTAAACCAGGCAACCATTCAGGAGGCTGAAAGAACACCAGCTAAGCTGAATCCCAAGAAGATGTTACCAAGGCATATAATAAACTATCCAACTTTGAGTAAAAGGAGAAAATCATGAGAGCAGCTAGGGAAAAACAAGCAATCACATATAAAGGTTCCCAAATAAGAATATGCCCAGACCTATCAGCAGAAACTATGAAGAAGAGAGAGTGGAATAACATATTCCAAAAATTGAAGGAAAACAACGCAAACCCAAGAATACTCTACCCAGTCAAATTATCGATCAAGATATACGGAGAAGTAAGAGTCTCCCCAGACAAGGAAAAACTCAAATAATATGTTAGAAGAAACTAGCCCTACAAAAGATCCCTGCCCACCTAGTATGGGCAGAAGAACAACACTCACCAAGCATAAATAAGAAACCGCCACATGGAACAACCTCACACAGAGGGCAGTAAAGAGAAAACAGACCCCAAGATAGCATTGGCTTAAGGATGGAAAGAAGTCAAGAATGATGCACATATACACATATGCACAACACACTAAGAGAGGAAGGTAGGAAAACACCCAACACAAAAGGTATAAGGTGACACCACAGAGTCCGCAGATGGAGATGATAACCCTGAATGTCAATGGCATTAAAAGATTGGGGATAGCAGACTGGCTTAGAAACACAATCCTGGGAAAACATCTTTAGCAATAACACATCAGACAAATGTGTTACTACTAAAATCTACAATACTCCGCTAGTTCCCCAAAAGAAAAAAACTAATTGCCCACTGAGGAAGTGGGCAAAGGACATAAACAGAAGTTTCACAGGGGCAGAAATCCTGATGGCCAACAAACATATGAGAAAACGTTCCTGAACTTTAGTCATTAGAGAAATGCAAATTAAAACAACAATGAGGTACCACTTAATACCCTCAAAGATAGCCCAATTAAAAAAAAATCAGAAAGCAACAAGTGCTGGAGGGACTGTGGGGAGACAGGAACTCTCATCAACTGCTGATAGACCTATAAGTATATACAGCCACTATGGAAATCGATCTGGCGATATCTATAACAAATGGAAATCAAGCTACCATACGACACAGCAATCCCCGTACTGGGCATATACCCAGAAGATGCAAGAAGCAAACCACAGCCAGCCATCTGTACTCCAACGTTCATTGCGACACAGTTCACAATTGCAAGGAGTTGGAAACAAACCAAATGTCCATCAACTGGCAAGTGGATTAAAAAACTGTGGTACTTAAGTACAGTGGAGTACTATACATCGCTAAAAAGCAGTGAAAAAGATATGAAGCACATCACTGCATGGGAAGAACTGGAGGAAATCATGCTAAGTGAAGTAAATCAAGCACAAAATGACAAGTACAACATGAGTCCACTGAGGTGAGCTTAAAAAAAAAAAGCAAAACGGTCATAGGGAAAAAGCTACTGTATACAAACATTCCTGGAGTGAGGAACAGGTAGTATGGCAGGGGCCAGACCAAATCCAGGGATACATATGGTAGCCAACTAAAAATGGGTGGTGGTGGGGGATGGGTATCAAGGGAACAGGGCACCAACCCACACAAGGGGAGGGTATTATTTATATCTCCACAGGGAAAGAGGGACACACTTCAACCCAGTGCTCTAAGATGTGAATGCAACATGCTGGCATGGAGTAGGGAACAAGTGGAGAGATCTGAGGGGCCGGCTCCAATCCCAACTACGTGGACAGCTGTCCCTCCCCACCAGAAGAATTTATTTCAGAGGACAGCACTGAATCTGCAGCTCAGGGAGAGGGACATGTCTGATCAGAACACATGGGAGCAAATGAAGGGGGAGGAAGAGAGAGTGGAGCACAGCCTGGCCCACCAAGCCTTGAAGAC